>NC_082668.1:39768712-40071742 GCF_025265405.1 Mesoplodon densirostris
CATGCTGAAAATTACAGTATGCTGACAAGACAAATCAAAAGCCTAAATAAAATGGAGAGACATACTGTGTCCCTGTATTAGGAAGATACAATATTGCTAAGATGTCAATTCTCTCTAATCCCAATTTAAATTGTGTGGGATAATTTACCAGTGTCCACCCTTTGGTGGGGTCTAGACTGTGAGGCTAGAAAAAAATGCCCTGTAAGAAATGCTAAAGGGAGCTCTTCAGGCTGAAATAAAAGGGGATTAGATAATAACTGGAATCCACATAAAGAAATAAAGGGTACCAGAAAATGTAGCAACATAGGTACATGTAGAAGACATATAAATATGTAGTTTTTGTTTGTAACTCAGTTATCTATAAATCAAAAATATATAGTAAAAGAAAGGTTAAGGGAATTAAAATAGTGCACCAGAAATATCTACTTAACACAAAGGAAGGCAATACTGGAGAAACAGAGGAACAAATATCACATAAAACATATAAAAAAATAGTAAAGTGGCAGATGTAAATCCTACCTTATGGGTAATTATGTTAAATATTAATGGATTAAACACTCCAACTAAGAAGCAGAGACAGGCAGAATAAATTTTTTAAAAGACCCAACTGTATGCTGTTTATAAGAGACACACTTTAGATCCAAAGACACAAATGGGTTGAAAATAAAAGGATGGGAAAAGATGTATGATGTAAACAGTAATCTGAAAAGAGCTGGAGTGGCTACACTAACATGAGACAAAGTAGATATTAAGACAAAAATCTGTGAGATAAAGAAGGACATTATTGGGTTTCCCTGGTGGCGCAGTGGTTGAGAGGCCGCCTGCCGATGCAGGGGACACGGGTTCGTGCCCCAGTTCGGGAAGATCCCACATGCTGCGGAGCAGCTAGGCCCGTGAGCCATGGCCGCTGAGCCTGCGCATCTGGAGCCTGTGCTCCACAATGGGAGAGGCCACAACAGTGAGAGGCCCACAAACCAAAAAAAAAAAAAAAAAAAAAAAAGAAGGATATTATATATTGAAAAAAGGATCAACCCATTAAGAAGATAACATTTATAAATGCATTTGCATCTAACAACACAACCCCAATGAAGCAAAAACAATACAGCAAAAACTGACAGAATTGAAGGGAGAAATAACAATTCAACACTAACAGTTGAAGACTTCAATATCCCTCTTTCAATAATAGGTGGAACAGTTAGATGATCAATGAAGAAACAGCTGATGACTTGAACAACACTATAAAGCAACTGGACCTAACAGACATCTTTAGAACACTCCGCCAAACAATAATAGAATACACGTTTTTCTCAAGTGCACATGAAGCATGCTCTAGGATATACCACATGTTAAACCATAAAACAACTCTCAAATCTGAAAGGACTGAAATTATATAAAGTATGTTCTCCAACAACAATGAAATAAAATTAAATGAATAAAAGAAGGAAATTTGGAAAATTCACATATATGGGGAAATCAACAACATATTTCTAAATAATCAATGGGTCAAAGAGGAAATTACAAAGGAAATTAAAGAATATTTTGAGATGAATGAAAATGAAAATATAACATGATAAACAAAATGTATCGTATGCAGCTAAAGTGGTGCTTAGAGGGAAATCTGTAGCTGTATAAACTTATATTTTAAAAAAGAGAAATATCTCATATCAATAACCTAAGCATCCATTTTAAGAACCTAGAAAAAGAAAATTAAACTCAAAGCAAGAAAAAGGAAGAAAATAATAAGGATTATAGCAGAAATAAAACAGAGGCTAGAAAAACAATAGAGGAAATCAGTAAAACCAGAAGTTGGTTCTTTGACAAGATCAACAAAATTGACAAACCGCTGTGGTATTAACCAAGAAAAAAATATAAAGAATACACAAATTGCTAAAATTAGAAATGAAAGAAGAGACATTGTATTGAACTCCCAGAAATTAAAAAGGGGCTACTATGAACAACTGTATGCCAATAAATTACATAGGCTAGATGAAATGGACAAATTCCTAGAAAGACCCAAATGACTAAAACTCAAAAACAAAGTAGAAATATGAATTGAACTATAACAAATAAAGAGACTGGATCAATAATAATAATAATTAAAAACAAAACACTCCCCACAAAGAAAAACCTAGAACCAGATGGCTTCACTGTTGAATTCTACAAAACACTGAAAGAATTAACACCAATCCCTCACAAAGTCTTCTTAAAATAGGAGAGGGAACACTATCAAATCATTTTAAGAGGCCAATATTATTGAATACCTTGATACCAAAACCAAAGATGTCACAAGAAAAAAAAAAAAAACTATGGGATAACCCTTATTAATATAGATTTTTAAATCCTCAACAAAATAATAGCAAGCCAAATCAAACAACATATGAAAAGGATTATATACCATGATCAAGTGAAATTTATCCCCCAAAGGAAAACTTGGTTCAACATTTGAAATCAATCAATGTAATACACCTTAGTAATAGAATAAAGGACAAAATCCACAAGATTATTCCAACAGATATAGAAAAAGCAACTGAACAAGTTCAACATATTTTCATGATAAAAATTCCCAACAAACTAGGAATAGAAGGGAATTTCTTCATCCTGATCATGGGCATTTAGGAAAAGCACACAGCTAACATCATACTTAATGGTGCCAAACTGAAAGCTAACCCTCTAAACTCAGGAACAAAACAAGGATGTCTACTCTCATCACTTCTATTCAACCTCTCATGGCTGGAGGTTCTAGCCAAAGCAATTACACAAGAAAAAGAAACAAACAGCAACAAATTGGAAAGGAAAAAATAAAACTATCTCCATTTGCAGATGGCACAATCTTATATAGAGAAAATATATACTCTATTGTTAAGATCACAATACTCTCCAAATTGATCTACAGGATCATACAAACCCTATCAAAATCCCAGCTCCTCTTTTTTTTGCAGAAATGGAAAATCTGATCCTGAAATTCATATAGACATGCAAGGATCCAGAATAGCCAGAACAATCTCAAAAAAAATAAAGTTGGAGGGCTCACACATCTCAATTTTAAAACTTATTACAAAGCTACAGTAATCAACACCATGTGGTACTGGCATACGTATAGTCATATATATCAATGCAATGGAATTGAGAGTCCAGAAATAAGCCCATGCATCTATGGTTAACTAGATTTTGACAAGGGAGCCAAGATCATTCAATAGAAAGAACAGTCTTCCAACAAATCGTCCTGGGATAACTGGATATCCACAGGCAAAATAATGAAGTTAAACCTCTACCTCATACCACATATAAAATTTAACACAAAATGGATCAAAGACCAAAATGTAATCTGTAAAACTATAAAATTTTTAGAATAAAAAATGGGTGCAGGATGACAGTTGCAAGATGGGGGAGTAGAAGGACATGAGCTCACTCCTTCATACAAAAACACCAAAATCACAACTAACTGCTGAACAACCATAGAAAATAAAACACTAGAACCTACCTAAAGAGATACCCTACATCCAAAGACAAAGAGGAAGCCACAACGAGATGGTAGGAGGGGCACAACTGCAATAAAATCAAATCCCATACCCACTGGGTGGGCGACCCACAAACTAGAAAGTAATTATGCCTGAAAAGGTCTCCCACAGGACTGAAAGTTCAGAGCCCCATGTCAGCCTTCCCAGCGTGGGGGCCTGGTAAGAGGAGGAAGAGCCCCCAGAGAATCTGCTTTTGAAGGCCAGCGGGGTTTGATCGCAGGAATTCCACAGGACTGGGGAAACAGAAACTCCACTCTTGGAGGGCACAGACAAGGTCTCATGTGCACCAGGACCCAGGGAAAAAAAGCAGTGACCTCTTATATAAGAGACTGGGCCAGACCTACCTGCTAGTATTGGAGGGTCTCCTGGAGAGGCAGGGGAGGTGCTATGGCTCACTGCAGGTACAAAGACACTGGCAGCAGTAGTTGTGGGGAGTAATCATTAGCATGAGCACTCCTGGAGGCTGCCATTTCCTCCCAATGACCTAGCCCCACCCAACAGCCTGTAGGCTCCAGTGCGGGGACGCCTCAGGCCAAACAACCAACAGGGCGGGAATACAGTCATACCCATCAGCAGACAGGCTGCTTAAAGTCTTCCTGAGCATGGCCCTGCCCAGAGGGACAAGAACCAGCTCTACCCACCAGTGGGCAGGAACCAGGAAGCCTGCACAAGCCTCTTAGACAGCCTCATCCACCAGAGGGCAGACAGCAGAAGCAAGAAGAACTACAATCCCGCAGCTTGCGGAATGGAAACCACAATCACAGAAAGTCAGACAAAACGAGACGGCAAAGGAATATATCCCAGATGAAAGAAAAAGATAAAACACCAGAAGAACAACTAAGTGAAGTGGAGATAGGCCATCTACCGGAAAAAGAATTCAGAGTAATGATATTGAAGATGTTCCAAGATCTCAGGAAAAGAATGGAGGCACAGACTGAGAAGATACAAGAAACGTTTAAAAAAGACATAGAAGAACTAAAGACCAAACAAACAGAGATGTACAATACAATAACTGAAATGAAAAATACACTAGAAGGAATCAATAGCAGAATAACTGAGGCAGAAGAATGGATAAATGAGCTGGAAGACAGAATGGTGGAAATCACTGCTATGGAGCAGAATAAAGAAAAAAGAATGAAAAGAAATGAAGACAGTCTAAGAGACTTCGGGACAACATTAAATGCACCAACATTCACATTATAGGCCTCCCAGAAGAAGAATAGAGAGAGAAAGGACCTTTGAAAATATTTGAAGAGATAATAGCTGAAAACTTCCCTAACATGGAAAAGGAAACAGTAACCCAAGTCCAGAAAGCAGAGAGACTCCCAGGTAGGATGAACCCAAGGAGGAATATGCCAGGACACACAGTAATCAAACTGACAAAAATTAAAGACAAAGAAAAGATATTAAAAGCAACAAGGGAAAAGCAACAAATAACATACAAAGGAATTCCCGTAAGGTTATCAAGTGATTTCTCAGCAGAAACTCTGCAGGCCAGAAGGGAGTGGCAAGATATATTTAAAGTGATTAAAGGCAAGAACCTAAAACCAGGAATACTCTACCCACCAAGGCTCTCATTCAGATTTGAAGGAGAAATCAAAAGCTTTATAGACGAGCAAAAGCCAAGAGAATTCAGCACCACCAGACCAGCTTTGCAACAAATGCTAAAGGAACTTCTCTAGGTGGAAAAGAAAAGGCCACAACTAGAAACAAGAAAATTATGAATGGAAAGCTCAGCAGTAAAGGTAAACATGCAGTTAATGTAGGAAATCATCTGCACACAAATATGATATCAAAACCAGTAACTGTGAGATAGGAGAGCACAAATGCAGGATATTGGAATTGCATTTGAAATTAAAAGACTAGCAACTTAAAGCAATCTTCTTTATATATAGACTGCTATATCAAAAGCTCATGGGAACCATAAACCGAAAATCTGCAATAGATACACACAAAAAAGAAAAAGGAATCAAAACACAACATTAAAGGTAGTCATCAAATCACAAGATAGGAGAACAAAAGAGGAAGGAAAGAAGAAAGACCTACAAAAACAAATCCAGGGAATTCCCTGGTGGTCCAGTGGTTAGGACTTGGCACTTTCACTGCCATGTCCCAAGTTCAATCCCTGGTCAGGGTACTAAGATTTCAGAAAACAAGGGGTGCAGCCAAAAAAACCCACAAAAAACCCCAAATCCAAAACAATTATGAAAATGGCAAGAGGAACACACATATTGATAATTACCTTAAATGTAAATGGATTAAATGCTCCAACCAAAAGACCCAGACTGGCTGAATGGATACAAAAACAAGATCCGTATATATGTTGTCTATAAGAGACTCACCACAGATCTAGGGACACATACAGACTGAAATTGAGAGGATGGAAAAAGATATTCCATGCAAATAGAAATCAAAAGAAAGCTGAAGTAGCCATACTCATATCAGACGAAATAGACTTTAAAATAAAGACTATTACAAGAGATAAAGAAGGACACTACATAATGATCAAGAGATCGATCTAAGAAGAAGCTATAACGATCGAAAACATATATGTACCCAACACAGGAGCACTCCAATATATAAGGCAAATACTAACAGCCATAAAAGGAGAAATTGACAGTAATACAATAATAGTGGGGGACTTTAACACCCCACTTTCATCCAAAACAGATCATCCAGAAAGAAAATCAATAAGGAAACAAAGGCCTTAAATGACACATTAGACCAGATGGACCTAACTGATATTTATAGAGCATTTCATTCAAAAGCAGCAGAGTAAACATTCTTCTGAAGTGCACATGGAACATTCTCCAGGACTGATCACAAAGCAAGTCTTGGTAACTTTAAGGAAATTGAAATCATATCAAGCATCTTTTCCAACCACAATGCTATGAGATTAGAAATAAACTACAAGAAAAAGCTGTAAAAAACACAAACATGTGGAGGCTAAACAATATGTTACTAAACAACCGATGGACCACTGAAGAAATCAAAGAGGAACTAAAACAATACTAACAGACAAATGAAAACCAAACCACAATGATCCAAAATCTATGGGATGCAGCAAAAGCAGTTCTAACAGGGAAGTTTCTAGCAATAAAATCTTACCTTGGGAAACAAGAAAAATCACATATAAACAACCTAACCTTACACCTAAAGCAACTAGAGAAAGAAGAACAAACAAAACCCAAAGTTAGTAGAAGGGAAAAAATTATAACGATCAGTGTGGAAAGAAATGAAATCGAGACAAAGAAAACAACAGAAAAGATCAATGAAACGAAAAGCTGGTTCTTTGAGAAGATAAACAAAATTGATAAACCTTTAGCCAGACTCATCGAGAAAAAGAGGGAGAGGGCTCAAATCAGTAAAATTAGATATGGCAAAGGAGAAGTTACAACAATCACCATAGAAATACAAAGGATCATAAGAGACTGCTAAAAGCAACTATATGCCAATAAAACAGACAACCTAGAAGAACAAGTTCTTAGAAAAATATAATCTCCTAAGACTGAACCAGAAAGAAATAGAAAATATGAACATACCAACCACAAGCCCTGAAATTAAAACTGTGCTTTAAAAACTCCCAACAAACAAAAGTCCAGGACCAGATGGCTTCACAGGCGACTTCTTTCAAACATTTAGAGAAGTGTTAACACTTATCCTTCTGAAACTATTCCAAAACACTGCAGAGGAGGGAAGACTCGCAAACTCATTCTATGAGGCCACCATCACCCTGATACCAAAACTAGACAAAGATACCACAAAAAAGGTAAATTATAGGCCATTATCACTGATGAACACAGATGCAAAAATCCTCAACAAAATACTAGCAAACCAAATCCAACAATACATTAAAAGGATCATACACCACGATCAAGTGGAATTTATCCCAGGGATGCAAGGATTTTTCAGTCTCTAGAAATTAATCAGTGTGATACACCACATCAACAAATTGAAGAATAAAAACCATATGATCCTCTCAATAGATGCAGAAAAAGCTTTTGACAAAATTCAACACCCATTTATGATAAAAACTCTACAGAAAGTGGGCATAGAGAGAACCTACCTCAACATAATAAAGACTGTATATGACAAACCTAAAGCTAACGTCATACTCAACTGTGAATAGCTGAAAACACCTCCCCTAAGATCAGGAACAAGACAAGGATGTCCACTCTCCCCACTTTCATTCAACACAGTTTTGGAAGTCCTAGTCACGGTAATCAGAGAAGAAAAAGAAATAAAGGAATCAAAACTGGAAAAGAAGAAGTAAAACTGTCACTGTTTGCAGGTGTTTGCAGATACTATACATAGAAAATCCTAAAGATGCTACCAGAAAACTACTAGAGGTCATCAATGAATTCAGTCAAGTTTCAGGATACAAAATTAATACACAGAAATCTGTTGCATTTCTATACACTAACAATGAGAGATCAGAAGGAGAAATTAGGGAAACAATCCCAGTTACCATCATATTAAAAAGAATAAAACACCTAGGAATAAACTTACCTAAGGAGGCAAAAGACCATTATTCTGAAAACTGTAAGATGCTGATGAAAGAAATCAAAGATGACACAGATGGAAAGATATACCATGTTCTTGGATTGGAAGAAGCAATATTCTCAAAGTGACCATACTACCCAAGACAATCTACAGATTCGATGAAATCCCTACCAAATTACCAATGGCATTTTTCACAGAACTAGAACAAAAAATCTTAAAATCTGTATTGAGATACAAAAGACCCTGAATATCCAAAGCACTCTTGAGAAAGAAAAACGAAGCTGGAGGAATCAGGCTCTGAGTTCAGACCATACTACAAAGCTACAGTAAACAAAACAGTATCATACTGGCACAAAAACAGAAATATAATTCAATGGAACAGGATAGAAAGCCCAGAAATAAACCACCCACCTATCATCAATTAATCTACAACAAAGGAGGTAAAACTATACAATGGAGGAAAGATAGCCTCTTCAATAAGTGATGCTGGGAAAACTGTATAGCTACATGTAAAAGAATGAAATCAGAACACTCCCTAACACCATACAGAAAAATAAACTCAAAATGGATTAAAGACCTAAATATAATACTGGACACTATAAAACTCTTAGAGGAAAACATAGGAAAAACACTCTTTGACATAAACCACAGCAAGATCTTTTTTGACCCACCTACTAGAGTAATGAAAATAAAAA
This sequence comes from Mesoplodon densirostris, assembly GCF_025265405.1. Lineage (NCBI taxonomy): Eukaryota > Metazoa > Chordata > Mammalia > Artiodactyla > Ziphiidae > Mesoplodon > Mesoplodon densirostris. The sequence continues at coordinate 39,777,429 of NC_082668.1, forward strand.
CAAAAATAAACAAATGGGACCAAATTAAACTCAAAAGCTTTTGAACAGCAAAAGAAACCATAAACAATATGAAGACAACCCACAGAATGGGAGAAAATATTTGTAAACAATGCAACCGACAAGGGATTAGTCTTCAAAACATACAAACAGCTCATGAGGCTCAATACCAAAAAAACGACCCAATCAAAAAATGGGCAGAAGACCTAAATAGACATTCCTCCAAAGAAGACATACAGATGGCCAAGAGGTATACGAAAAGATGCTCAACACTGATAATTATTAGAGAAATGCAACTCAAAACTACAATGAGATATCTCCTCACACCAGTCAGAATGGCCATCATCAAAAAATCTAGAAACAATAAATGCTGGAGAGGGTGTGGAGAAAAGGGAACACTTTTGCACTGCTGGTGGGAATGTGAATTGGTACAGCCACTATGGAGAACAGTATGGAGGTTCCTTAAAAAACTAAAAATAGAACTACCATATGACCCAGCAATCCCACTACTGGGCATATACCCTGAGAAAACCATAATTCAAAAAGAGACATGTACCAAAATGTTCATTGCAGCTCTATTTACAATAGCCCAGACATGGAAACAACCTAAGTGTCCATAATCGGATAAATGAATAAAGATGTGGCACATATATACAATGGAATATTACTCAGCCATAAAAAGAAACAAAATTGAGCTATTTGTAATGAGGTGGATAGACCTAGAGTCTGTCATACAGAGTGAAGTAAGTCAGAAAGAGAAAGACAAATACCGTATGCTAACACATATATATGGAATTTAAGAAAAAAAATATGAAGAACCTAGGGGTAAAACAGGAATAAAGACACAGACCTATTTGAGAATGGACTTGAGGATATGGGGAGGGGGAAGGGTAAGCTGTGACAAAGCGAGAGAGAGGCATGGATATATATACACTACCAAACGTAAGGTAGATAGCTGGCGGGAGGCAGCCGCATAGCACAGGGAGATCAGCTCGGTGCTTTGTGGCCGCCTGGAGGGGTGGGATAGGGAGGGTGGGAGGGAGGGAGACACAGGAGGGAAGGGATGTGGGGACAGATGTATATGTGTGACTGATTCACTTTGTTGTAAAGCAGAAACTAAAAAAAAAAAAAGGAATAAATGCATTCTTCTGATATTTAGGCTTCTTGGGAGTGAGAAATAGATATTAGACTTAATTTTTAGCAAAATTACATTAGACTGCTTAAACTAATGTATCATAATTTTCCCTTAAATTGCACATTCCTTTTAATCCAGTAAGAAGGTAGATGAAAGACTTTTGTAAGTTTTAGTATGGAAAGATCTATGGTGCCATTAAAGCGAAAACCTTGGGGGAAAAAAAAAAGAGTCATGTACCAAAATGTTCATTGCAGCTCTGTTTACAATAGCCAGGAGATGGAAACAACCTAAGTGTCCATCATCGGATGAATGGATAAAGAAGAAGTGGCATATATATATACAATGGAATACTACTCAGCCATAAAAAGAAACGAAATTGAGCTATTTGTAATGAGGTCGATGGACCTAGAGTGTGTCATACAGAGTGAAGTAAGTCAGAAAGAGAAAGACAAATACTGTATGCTAACATATATATATGGAATTTAAAAAAAATGTCATGAAGAACCTAGGGGTAAGACAGGAATAAAGACACAGACCTACTAGAGAATGGACTTGAGGATATGGGGAAGCGGAAGGGTAAGCTGTGACAAAGTGAGAGAGTGGCATGGACATATATACACTACCAAATGTAAGGTAGATAGATAGTGGGAAGCAGCCTCATAGCACAGGGAGATCAGCTCGGTGCTTTGTGACCGCCTGGAGGGGTGGGATGGGGAGGATGGGAGGGAGGGAGATGCATGAGGGAAGGGATGTGGGAACAGATGTATATGTATGACTGATTCACTTTGTTATAAAGCAGAAACTAAAAAAAAAAAAAAAAAAAAAAAAAAAAGAATCTGCCTGCTGATGCAGGGGACATGGGTTCAAGCCCTGGTCCAGGAAGATCTCACATGCTGTGGAGCAACTGGGCCCGTGTGCCACAACTACTGAGCCTGCGCTCTAGATCCCACGTGCCACAACTACTGAAGCCCGCAACCCTAGAGCCTGCGCTCCACAACAAGGGAGGCCACTGCAATGAGAAGCCCGCGCACTGCAAGGAAGGGTAGCCCCCATTCGATGCAACTAGAGAGAGTCCACGTGCAGCAACAAAGACCCAACACAGCCAAAAATAAAATAAATTAAATAAATAAATAAATAACGTGTTGGTGAGGATGTGGAGCAACTGGAGCCCTTGTACACTGCTGGTGGGAAGAAAAAGTGGTTCAGCACTGTGGAAAACAGTCTGGTGGTTCTTCAGAAAGTTAAACATAAAATTACCATATGACCCTGCAATTCCACTCATAGGTATATATCTCAAAGATATGAAAACAGGTACTGACAAATACACATACAAGTGTTTATAGCAGCACTAATCACAACAGCCAAAAGGCAGAAACAATGCAAACATCCATCAACAGATAAACAGATAAAGAAATTGTGGTGTGTGTGTGTACATATATATATGTGTGTGTGTGTGTGTGCGTGTATACACACACACATACATATATTGGGTTGGCCAAGAAATTCGTTTGGGTTTTCTGTAAAATCTTATAAAAAACCCAAACGAACTTTTTAGCCAACTCAACACACACACACACACACACACACACACACACAAAATGAATATTACTCAACCATAAAAAGGAATGAAGTACTGATACATACTGATACAAAAACATGGATGACCCTCAAAAACATTATGCTAAGTGAAAGAAGCCACATACAAAAGATCTCATATTGTATGATTATATTCATATGAAATATCCATAATAGGTAAATCCATAGAGACAGAATGCAGAGTAGTGGTTGTCAGGGGCTGGGGGAAGGAGGGAATAAGGAGTGATTGCTTAATGGGTATGGGGTTTCCTTTCGGGGTATTGAAATGTTTTGGAACTAGACAGAGGTGGTGGTTGCACAATATTGTGAATATTGTACTAAATGCCACTGAACTGTTCACTTTTAAATGGCTGATTTTATAGTATGTGAATTGCACCTCAGTTAAAAAAAAGAACCGCAATGAGATACTTCACACCTACTAGGATGGGTGTAATTATTTTTTAAGTTTTTTTAAACAAGTTTAGGTGAGGACGTAGATAGTGGAATGCTCATACATTGCTAGTGGGATTGTAAAATGGTGCAACTACCTTACTTGTGAAACAGTTTGGCAGTTTCTCAAAATGATAAACAGAGTTATCACATGACCCAGTAGTTTTGCTCCTGGAGAACTGAAAACATATGCTGAAAACAAAACAAAAAGAACTGTACACAAATGTTCATAGCATTATTCTTTTTTTTTTTTTTTTTTTTTTTGCGGTACGCGGGCCTCTCACTGTTGTGGCCTCTCCCATTGCGGAGCACAGGCTCCAGACGCGCAGGCTCAGCGGCCCAGCCGCTCCACGGCATGTGGGATTCTCCCGGATCGGGGCACGAACCCGTGTCCCATGCATCGGCAGGCAGACTCTCAACCACTGCGCCACCAGGGAAGCCCCATAGCATTATTCTTAATAGCCAAAAAATGGAAACGGCTTAAATGCCTATCAACTGATGAATGGATAAATGAAGTGTGTTATATTCATGCAATATTATTCAGCCATAAAAGAAACGAAGTACTTATATACACTACAAAATGGACAAACTTTGAAATCATCATGCTAGGAAGCCAGACCCAAAAGGCCACATACTATTTGATTCTATTTACATGACATGTCCAGAACAGACAAATCCATTGAGGTAGAAAGTAGAATAGTAGTTGCCAGAGGTGGGCAGGGGTAAATAGGGAGTGACTCCTAATGGGTACTAGGTTTCTTTTTAGGATGATAAAAAAGGTTCTAGAATAAGATAGTGGTGGTATTTGTGCAAACTTGTGAATATACTAAGAAATCACTAACTTGTATATTTTAAGAAGGTGAATTTATGGTATATTAATTATATCTCAATAATAAAAGGTACTAAAACAATCAGATGATCCACCTAAGAATAAATGAACCTTGGACTACATCTTGCATGATATACAAAAATTAACTTGAAGTGGATCATACACCTAATATTGAACAAAAAAGTTCTAGAGAACAAAGGAGAAAATCTATGTAATCTTAGATTAGGCAAAAATTTCTTAGCTACAACACAAAAAGTATCATCCATAAAATTTGAAGAATTGATAAACTGGACTTAATCAAAATATAAAACTTCTGCTCTTTAAAAGAGCATGAAAAGGCATAATACAGAAGAAAGGTAGGTAAAGCACATATAAAATTTGTTTATATACAAATAGTAATAACTATTACATGAGGATTAATAGGACACTATTTTTAAAGCTCTGAAATATAAATTATAAGAAAACAAACAACTGAATTAAAAAGGGTTAAAAGATTTGAAGAGACACTTTAAGTTGTTGATGGCAAATAAGCAGATGAAAAGGTACTCAATGTTACTAGTCACTGGAGAAAAGCAAAGTACACCACAATGACATACCCCTACACACCAATCAGAATGGCTGAAACTGAAAGAACTGACAATGCCAAGTGCTGGTGAGAGTGTAGAGAAACTGGAACTCATATATTCCTGGTAGGAATGCAAGAAGGCACACATCTTTTGGAAGACAGTTGAACATATATTTACTGTAGGATCTAGAAGTCCAATTCCTGATATGTATCCAAGAGAAATAAAAATACATGTTCACATATGAATATTTATACAGGTTTTTTCATAACTGCCAAAATCTGGAAGCAATCCAAATGTTCTTCAATTGGCAAATAGGTAAAGAAACTGTGATATAACAGAACATAAACTACTGATACATACAGTAACATGCATGAATCTCAAATCTCAAATGCTTTACGCTAAATAAAAGAAGCCAGACTTATAATGCTACATATTGTATGATACAATTTATACGATATTCTGGAAAAGATATAACTACAGGGATAGAAGAACAGATCAGTGGTTGCCAGGGGATGGGGATGGAGGAAGAGGCTGACTACTAAAAGGCACAAGGGAACCTTCCGGGGTGATAGAAATGTTCTATATTTTGATTGTTGTGGTGGTGGTTACATGATTGTGTTTATCAAAGCTCACAGAACTGTACAGTAAAAAAAAGGGTGAACTTCACTCTAAATTATAACTCAATAAGCCTGACTTTAAGAAAACATAGCTTTACAATGAGTACACATGTAAAAAATATCAAGTTAGACCAAAAAACGGAACTCTGTAGAAGCACTGTCATTTGGCTTAATAGAACCTCTCTAACGAGCAAGTATCTTTCAGCCCCATGAACATACACTTAGTCTACATTAAAACAAATGAAATCAGACAAGCAAAATAATAATACCATGTTTTAATCACAAATAGCATTTGCCTTAGCCATGAAATATTCACTAGCATTTTAAAGCAAAAAGTATTAATGAATTGAATAGTATCCACCAAATTCCCAAATTTTAAAAAACATATTTGAGGCCACATTGACACCAGCAAAGTCCTTGCCACAGGAAGTCAGCTTTATTTAAAAGATTTTTGGGGTGGACTGTTTTCAAGTCACTAGATATGAGTGACTAAACCACAGAAGGTACCTGCCAGCTTAGTGAACTGTCTTTGAGCTCCAGCTCAGAATTTAGCTTTTCTTCTCTCCCCAGTTCTTAAGCTAAAAGTTCACATATATGGTACTAAGAATGCTATTTACTTGAGCCAAGAAACAGTCAAGGCTTGATGACTATATCTGACACCTGTTGCTGGGTTTATTGCATGCGGATGGGCTGAGAGTCCTTGATGCTCCAGATATATTCTCTAGATGATAGTGAGACATAATCTTGACCCTGTTCAAATTTTGAAATGCAAACAGCAATGTCTTAAAGTTTTTTTTTTGATTGAATAAGGATTGTATTTGTTTCTCTGGCCATTCTACCTTCATAGAACCCAGAAAGGGGTATCTCACAAATAAAGTGGCAAGTGCTAACAAGTTAGGAAGCTTAGTTTTTTTTAAAAAAAACCAAAAAACAAACAAACAAAAACACCAGCATCGTCAGCAATCATCCCTTTGCAGCCCACAGGCCCATTAGCTCACTCTCAGGGGACTCCGTGGCTAAACTCCTCGGTGAACACTAGGGTCCGAGGCAGTGAGGACTCACTGGCAAACACGAGATGCTCAACGAGCAAACATTCCCCAGACGCAGCCTTATGCTGAAGTGACTGGGGCGCTCCAAGTGCATCCAGCTTCGCGGCTTCTCTATTTCCCCCATGTTTTGGTATTCAACAAAATAACCCATCTCCTCATTCAGATAAGCTGATACAGGAGGCAGCAATACAGAAGGAATTAAATATAATGACATAACAACAAATAAAATGTGGAATACCTTGCTTTTAGCTAATTCCTCTTCCAAGTTGCATTTTTCTTCTGCTATTTCTTTCTCGGTTTTATTAACCTGCCCAAGAGAAGGGGGAAAAAAAGAAATGGGTCATTTTAAAAACAGCTGACAGGCTCTACTATAGCAGATACACTCTGCATGTCAATTAATACCTACACTGCAGAGATAGCACATCCTCTCAGAAAAGGGGCCACTCGGGGAGTCTCTGAGGCAGAGCAGACTTCACAAATAGCCCTGAAATTAGAAAGACACGTCTGCATGTCAGACTCTGCCGGTTCTTTCCTAACTAGGAAGACAGGGCTGTTTCCCCTTACACTGTTTCCACTACACTGTCCCACTTCTACTGGGAAAATCGAGTTTTAAATCTGACTCCTTAACTAACATGAGGATGTGTGAATGGTTAACATTCACTCACGCTATATAAGGGCAACTATTTGGCACAGTGCACTCACATGCTAAAAGACACAGATTAGCCACCCAAAGGTTTCTTTCATGGGCAACTCAGACAAACTGCCTCTGGGTTGTATTTCTTGTCTTTTGCACTTACAAGAAAATTTTAAAACAAGATCACCACCACAACCAGGAGGTAACATAAATCTGCCTCTACCTACCTCTCCCTGAAGTCCTTCTTTCTCCTCTAGCAGAGAGGTCTTCTCTTGCATTGATGCTTCCAGTTCACTTTGCAATCTTGCAATAGTTGTTTCTAGCAGCTCTTTTTGCACAGCTGCCCTCTTCTCAGCATCCTGTGCTTTCTGGATACACTGGTTATGCTCAAGGACTAAATGGTCCCTGCAGGAAGAGAACAAGGAGAAATGAAAGCTGAACGAGAGTTCTTCTTTAACAGAAAGACTAAATGTTCTTACAGAACATATCTCCTGCCTGAGAGCAGTTACTGAAATGTTCTAAAACTAGTTCCTTGAGGCCAGAGTCTTTATTTTTGTGACTGGCCCAGCAAATGCAGAATTAAACATTTTCATTAAAGATAAGAAATACAAATGCGAAAAGTTGCCCACAGTTTACTTATAGATGCATTTGGAGTTGTGTTTTCTCATTCTGAACAGTCTGTAGCTCACTTGTGATACTGGCATGGGCTGCATCCAGAATTAAGTTTTGTTCTTGAAATGTCTGTGTCATCATTTTCTGTTCTTCCTGAGTGTTAGAAGCAATATTAAAAGTTGAGATGCCAGAAGTCATTTGATAGGGTATCACTCGAAACAACTGATCAAAGATACTGATACTTACAAAAGACAAATTTAATTTATATAAATAAAACCTCTTTTTAAAAGAATTTATCTTAATGTCCAGCTTGCTCTTTGTACCTACCCTGACCTGACCACAATTCTATCATTTTATAGCTCTTCTAGCCAATAATCAAGAGGCATTATTTATCCAGCTTGCTGCAAAATTTATAAAACTCCTAACATGAACAAATTTTTAGATATCATGCATAAAATAGACAACTGATAGGAACATACTGTATAGCACAGGGAACTCTACCTAATGCACTGTGGTAACCTAAATGGAAGGGAAGTCCAAGAGGGAGGGGATATCTGTATGTGTACGGCTGATTCATTTTGTTGTGCAGTGGAGGCTAACGTAACATTGTAAAGCAACCATACTCCAAAAAAGATTAAAAAAAAACTATATTAAGTATATTTTGGTACTTCAAAATTTCAACATACTATATTTTAAAAAGTAAAACAATATCAACGTATATAAAGTGAAATGATCGCTCCACCTCTATCTCCCCCACATCTCTTCCAAATAATTCCATTCTCCAGGGACAATCATGTTTCATAGTTTAGTGTAAATTCTTTTGACAGTATCTGAAATTGCACTCATATATTGCTACAGCAGATGTCTAAGACTGTTCTGCACAATTTCCTCTGGCTTTACTATTTTCAATTATCAAAACAGCATGTTTATGCACACCTCCTCTACCTACAAGTTATAAAGCTTCTGTAAATAGAGTATATATTAATAACTATAGTTGTAAACATATTTTAAAACACTTCTTTTTGAACAATATTTGATTGCAAGGTAAACCTTTACACCTTCATACTTGGTAAAATGGGATCTCACTTGTGTCATATTCCAAAGTTTTAAAATGTTTGTGAAAGTGTTGCATACATAAGTCACATTATTCAGTCTACTAAATTGTAAGTTCCATGAAAGTAGGGACTTGTCTTGTTCACTGCCATAATTCTATCTAGATCTAGCAACATACTTGCATGAGGTAAGCACTAAATGCTTGCTGAATAAAAAATACTTATTGAGTACCTGTTATGTGCAAAACACGCTTAGCCCTATAGGTAATAACAAAGGTATGTAAGACAATGTCCTAGGAATGTAGTACAGGACATGAGCCATGCACATAAACTACTACTATAGAATGCAGAACAAGAGAAGCAACATAACATAAATGATTAAAAACACTGAGTCTGGAGTCAAGTCTAGATTTAAATCTGGCTCCACCCTACACTAGCTGGGTGATTTTGGGCAAGTTGATTAACTTCTCTAAATCTTATTTTTATTATCTGTAAAACAAGGATGACAAATATCCCTTTACGTAACTGGTAGGAGTAAAGGAGGTAATATATGTAAAATCCTTAGCACAATGCTTGGTATATAGTAAGTATGCTCAAAAAAAAAAAAAAAAAAAAAAAAGAGAGAGAGAGCCTTATTATTACAGCCTGTTCAGTGTCCTAGAAGGAGAAATTAAAAGACAAAACTGATTTTTTCTGATTGGAGTGATCAAGCTTCTGGGTGAAAGTGAGTCTTAAAGAATGAACACAATCTCAAACAGTTGAAAATGAAGTAAAGACCATTCTCAGCAGAGGGAATGGCATAAGCAAAATGGGAAAGCACAGGTCTTTGGGAAAAAGATAAATACTTTAGGGTCAGTCAGAAGTATTCTCCATAATTCTATCAATACTGGGACAGGTAATTACTTTTCCTAAAGTAATGATATTTGAGAAGAAACCATTAAGAAAGCTCTGAGTGTAAGGCCAAATGACCCCTCTGATGAAAACAGAAAACAACTAATTAAAAAATAAAATAGTTCAGAAAAACCCTTGAAATTAATGGCTAAAATATTTTATGTATCCAGTTGGCTATTTGTATTTCCTGATCTCTTAGCCAAGGAGGCTTCCTGATGACTCTACCAGAAATTGACTAGTGTTAAAAATGAATACCTGCAGAATGGCTTGGTGGTCAGCAATGATTCTGGCATTTTCCATTCTAACAGTCTGAAGCATTCTGTTCAGCTCTGAACACTTTCTAGTCAGTTGGTCATTCAAAATCTAAGACAACATATATAGCAAATCACAGATCTCTCCAATAAATAAGTCTTTTTACTTACGTATCATCATTTTTAACAACGGCATAGTATTTCACAATACATGTGAACCTAATTTATTTAACCTAATCCCAATTGATATTTCATTAGATTATAAAATACTTTCAAACATTTGGAGTCATCATCCTAAACAACTGTAAATTAAAAGGGGAAATTTGGTGATACAGTGGAACAACTGAAGCATTTGGCAGTTTACCAATCTTCCATTCTTCATAATTTTGAATGCTGGTCAATTACAGCAAGACATCTACAGAATGGAATTTACAATGTAGATGCATGGCCAATGTTATAGAAATCCATTCTCAAAACTGGATGATGAGCTTTCAGAATTGTTTAGCTGATAACAAAATACCTAAGCTCCTTCATCACCAACTACAGTATTCAAAAAAGCAAAATACAGATCACTGTGCCATTTCACAAGATTAACCTTCCAAAATAAAACAAAAATCTTTTCTGCAACATACATGTAGTTAGTTTATAATTCTCTTGTCCTTTTGGTATTTTGAAAATTTGTATTCCTGTGGAAAATATTTATCTTAATTCTCAGTTATTTTTGCAAAGTATATTTGGTAAGGATCTTATGTTTTAATGTATAAACTCTTTAAGGATGGGGCAAATAACTCTGAAGGGTTAATAGAAAAAACACTCAAAAAAACAGTAACAAGAAAGGAGAGATAAAGATTATCTGGACAGCATCGTAAGTGGGACAGCATCATAAGACAGGAATACATTCATGGGCATCTTAAAGGTATAACCAGATGCACAAACTACTTATCAAGGAATACTTGGGGATAAGACAGAGGAGAACTCTTGTTCCTTGAAAAGAAATAGCTAATTTTCTTTACAGCTAGATTGCTGGGCTCAAATTCCAACTGGGTCACTTACTAGCTATATATATATATATTTTTTTTAACTTATTTTTGGCTGCGTTGGGTCTTCATTGTTGCACGCTGGTTTTCTCTAGTTGCGGTGAGCAGGGGCTACTCTTCATTGCAGTGCGTGGGCCTCTCATTGCGGTGGCTTCTCTTGTTGCAGAGCACGGGCTCTAGGCTCGAGGGCTTCAGTAGTTGTGGCATGCAGGCTCAGTAGTTGTGGCTCGCAGGCTCTAGAGAGCAGGCTCAGTAGTTGTGGCACATGGGCTTAGCTGCTCTGCAGCATGTGGGATCCTCCCGGACCAGGGCTTGAACCCTGTTCCTTGCATTGGCAGGCGGATTCTTAACCACTGTGCCACCAGGGAAGCCCTAGCTATATTATTAAACTTCTCTGTATATCAACTTTCTTATTTTTAAAATGGTAATAATAATAGTTCTAAAGAAGTCCTATTGAGAGGATTACAATTTGTTAGTAACATGAAGTGCTTAGAATTGTGCCATGACTGTAGTATGGATTCAGTAAATGTTAACTATCATTTATAGTAAGAGTAGTAGTAGTTACTCTTATCATTATTTTATGAAAGATCACATTTTGTATTTTTTTTATCATAAAGAGAGCATAACAACACTATGATCCTAACACTGAAATAATCAAATTGTACTAACAAAAAGTTATTTTAAACGATCAATACTATTTCTTTGGGCCCTATGAGAAATAACTCGGTTGCTTGCATATGTGGTGACTCCTCTCCATATACATGCATATACAGAAAACATCAGCTGAATTTGGGAACCACCATCCCACATAAAATGATTACACATAACTCCAAAATCAGCAAGTATTTATTAGGTTCCTACTGTGCTTTGACATAGAAGATACAAAGAAAGTATAAGATAGCCCTTGGCATTGAACTGCTTAGAGTTTCATTGGGGGAAATAAAAGGTATACATTTAGTGAGTAAATTAGAAAGCAAACAAGGCAAAGTTTAAACTAGTGCATGGTTTAGCAGTATATCTCAAATACCTACGTATCACAGGAATTTAGAGGGTGAAATGGGAAATGTAGTTAATTTGATGATGTTTCACAAATGAAGTAAATCTTACGGAAATAAAAATTTTGGATGATGGCAATGGTATGAATTCATGTAACCAGAATTAATCTTGGTTCTTGGTTCTTTAACTGAACAAAATTAACATCTAAACACTAGAGAAACGGGAAGATTTACCTGTGCTTTTTCTGAGGCTTCATGAAGGGATATTATTTCAGACCTCAAATATGCATTTTCTTCATGTTCCTTATTGAAAGACATCTGTATATTCTACAGGAAAAAAAAAGAATTTCTCTTTTTCTACATGTAAGAGCTATTACATGTATCCCTATCAAAATACCTGTTCTGTATTGTGGCTAGTACCAATTCAAGTTCTAATATACATAGATGAGTGTCTTATAAAGGATTTTTTAAAATCTTGATATATCCAACTCCAATAATTTATAAATTATTTATCAAAAGTATTTATTAAAAATATTCTCATACTGGGACTCCAATTAGAAAGAATTTGCCTAAAAACAAACCTTGTTATTTACCTAGTATCCTTACATCAAAAAAATTCTACTAGGATGAAATATTTTTAGTTTATGTTACATACGCATTTCTTCCTATTAGCAGTATGAGCTTATTATTTCAAAGAAACACACGCAAGGATCTTTTAAAATTATTAGTAGGGGAAGAGATTTTCATCAAGGAATACCTGAGGGTGGAGCAGAAGAAAGCACCTTTGTTCTGTGAAAAAAAATGTTCTCTTTGAGATGAGGGAAAGGTGATGGGGATGTGAGTTTTGGGCTGGGTTTTACCTAATAGGTACTTAGTCAAATGGGGAAGAACAAAGTCTAAGTCCTCTTCCTTCAGAGACAGAACCACTTTTCTAGCTTTCCAAAAGAAGCATCTCAAGAAAAGTTAACATCATATAACATCTACACCATGAGACTGATTTAGAAATGTCTTGATATAAAAGTAGTAACATTTATTCTATTTTTTATTTTTTATTGTGGTAAAATACACATAACAAAATTTATCATTTTAACCATTTTTAAGTCTTTTTAATGAAATGTCTTTTTTACTGAAGTATAGTTGATTTACAATATTGTGTTAGTTTCAGGTGTACAGCACAGTGATTCAGTTATATATAATAATAATAATATTAATATTATATACAAATATACATTATATTATTATATAATTACATATAACAATATGCATTCTTTTTCAGATTCTTTTCCCCTGTAGGGGAAAGGGGTGGGGAAGGATAAATTAGGAGGTTGGGATTAACATATACACACTACTATATATAAAATAGATAACCAGCAAGGGCCTACTGTATAGCACTATACTCATTTTAACTATTTCTAAGAGTACAGTTCACTTAAAACTATTTTTAAGTGTTAAGTGTTAAATTCAGTGGTAGTAAGTACATACATTCATGTTGTTGATAAACCATCACCAAAAATAGTTAATATTTCTTACATTTCATAGAAAAAGCTTCACAGCAATTCATTTGCAATAGGTATAAAATGCAAATAAGTCTCATTAGGTTTGCCAACTCACCTTTTTTCAAACTATAATAACCTGCATGAAATGATTTATTTCCTAATACCCAGTTGACAACAGTTCTGGATATACACTCATTTACACTGAAACTTTTTTTAATAAAGATTTTAGGAGAATCAGAAGGACTGTAAACCAACATGAGTGAGGAAATACTATTTAGTGAAGATATGAAAGAAAACCTCTGTACTCAAAACCTCAAAACCTACCTTATTTTCTTCAACCAACTTGGAAATGAGGTCATCTCTAGAAACTAAAAACAAAAAAAGTCCACATAACTATGATGATAGTAACTTACAAGTACATCGAAATCACATGGTATTTTCCCTGAGAAACTTTGATTAAAAAAAAAATTTGTTTTAGTCTGTATTTTGCAGAAATAAGGAGACCGCAAGTATTTCTATCATATTTTTATAGACTGGAAACTAAATCCTGAAATTATCAAGAAACTAGTCCACAGTCACGTACAATGGCAAATGAGGTCACATTTTACTCAGTGCACAGATGATAATGAGTCCGAGGGATTTCAAGACAGAGAGGCACACAATCAAAAAGATCAAAAAGCCTTTTGTTAGATTACCCTGACAAAGGCTCAATAAAGACAGGGAGATCAGTTTAGTAGCTGTTGCAGTAACCCAAGTGTAAAACAATGAGAGCTGGCTGAGGTAATGATGCAGAAGGAAAAGACTTGTGAAAAGCAAGCAGGGAGAATTATCAGGACTTGGTGACTGACTGGTGGGGTAAAGGCAATAGATGAGTCAAGGAAAATACCTAGTGTACAGACCTGGACAGTGGGGGTGGTTGGTGGATTCTAACAGGGAATTCAGGGCAAGGAGCAGGTTTGGGGGATATAATGAGTAAAAATGACTGCAAGACTTAAGCTTTCATCATGTGTTTTGAGGTATCTGCAAAGCATCTAAATATAGATGATTAGTTGGCAGTAAGATACCATCTGAAGCTCAGGAGGATGATTTGGTGTAGGAAAAAAAAAAGATTTGAAACCACTCAGAGTATGTATATACAGTGAAAATAAAACCAAAGGCAGAAATAGGAGAACAGTTTGGCACTGTATACTAGTAGCCAAGAGATATAAACTTTTCTGAGGTTAATGTTTGGCTTCATAGAAAATTCATAAGGATCTATTAGTTTTGTTTCACTTAAAAATTCTAAAGCCAGAAAATTATAAAACACATAAAAACTCATTTTATTTATGATATACTCAGAAAAACTGTACTTCTTGAAAATGAGTCCAAGACTCATTTTAAATAAATTCTAATTTAACATATGTGAAGGATCAAAAAGATAAACTACATGATCTATTTTGAAAATTCCACTAATCAAAGAAAGACTAAAAGGGGAATGTTTATCCTACTTTGGAGAACAATTTAATCACTTTAATTAATTAATTAGTTAATTAATTAATTAATACACAAACATATACACACACATATATACATATAATGTTTATTGCTAATAAATAATTATTAATAAGTACATTTTAAAATTCATTGAAGCAAGTATCTAAAGGCATTCCTTTTATTAATATAGTTAGAATAACTATTTGTACCTTAAAGTAATAAAATTGCATGCATGTAAAGCATCTATTATTCAATATGAAGCATATAGCTGGTATTCAGACAGGCTTCCTTTTTTATGTTAATTTGAATTACTGTTATTCTAATCTCAATGTTTTTAATGGTCTTCCATATATTCTTACAAAATTCAAAAAGCATTAATCCTTTAAGAAAGTAACATTTTAAAAAATCACTTAATCAGAAGGACAACTAATATAATAGAAAGATCTGTGTTTAGTCCCAGCTATTCTATTTACTGTGGGTCCTTCACTATAGATCTTTTCATCCTTTTGTAGAATGGGGTATATTTTCTTATCTTTCTCACTAGTTTGCTGTAAGGCTCAAATGGGATAATGTGGTAGTACAATAAAATGTAACATGTATTTTTGTAGGCATGCGGTCACAGGAAGACAGAAAACTATTTAGGGACATTATCAGTGAGAACTTCACAGAATAATTCATTACTCAACAACTATATGGAAAAAGAATACTTTCTGCTAAAAGCAGTAAGTAAAAGCATTGAATGGGTTACCCTTTATGGTTTCTTTTTTCTAATTTTCATTCCCCTTTTGGTATTCCCTGTCCTCATGACAGCCACAGAGCAGGGAGGCCACAGTGGCAAGAACACTGGGTTTGCAGTTAGAAGATCCAGGTTGAGGCCTCACTTCACCATTTACTCATTTTGTAACTTTAGGAATTACAGATAGTTTTGTGTATGACATGAGATAATGTATGTGAAAGCCCTGTGTAAACCATGAAGTGTTATTCATGCGTAAAGCACTGCACTGGAGCTCTGTGTGATCTCTATAGTGAGATCTACCTGAAAACTGCTGTTACAATTATATATTAACAAACAGTCGTCTGATAAGGGCTGTTGGGTTGGAAGAAGCATGTCTCTGAGCAACCTGGGATCAAGTCTAGACACTTCCGTTTCCTAGCTCTGTCACCTTTTAGGACTCTTTTTTAAAACAGATGTTTTTTCCTCCTCAAACGAGTAGTTAATCTAACTTCTCTCTATGGTACCTTACAACTATCCATTTCTACAAATACAAGTTGACCAAAACAGGTCGATAACCTGAAGAATGGAGAGTCTGACATGATAAATCGTTAGAATCAGTAGGATAGCAAGGATTAATGACCTCATTTCCTTATTAGCATTCTATTATCCAATATTCAATCTAGATTTATAGAACCCAAATATTCCCAAGTCCACAGTTAAATAAACCTGAAAAAAATCCACATAAGTTGACAATTAAGAGGGTCAAATTCTATTTTATTACCAACATTCTCTGTCTTTCTCAGTGCCACAGATAAAAAGGAAATCAGCAACTTTTTACATTCAGGTCTGTGGGAAATACCAGTAACACTGGCCACTTCGAGAATTTGGAATCTTAAGAGTTTTCGCATGAAATCTCAAAAAACTAACAAAAGTGTAATTTCTAGCATCTGTTTTCGTACCTAGATCAGACTTGAGCTGTGAGGTAGCGGTCTCCAACTCTCCTTTCTGTTGTCGCTCCTGTGCCAGTAGTTCTTGGGTGGTCTGAAAACAGCAATGCAGTTTTGCTGCAAAATTTGCACCTGAAATCGTATAAGAAAAACTCCTTTTCTGTAAGGTAAAGATTTCTACTAAGCTAACTTATAGCACAGGTATAAGGTAGATTTTTCTGATCTTAATGTTCCTGGAGGAAGAAGCGGTGTTTATGTGTTACAGTTAAAAGATCTCAACAGAGTGCAGTGTCTTACAGCAGTGCTGTCCAGGAGAACTTTCTGTGCACTCTTCAACAGCACTCAAAATGTGGCCAGAGTGAATGAGGAACTGAATCGTTAATTTTGTGTAATTTTAACAAATAAAATTATTTTTCATTTAAATAGCCACATGTGGCTAGTGCCTACTATATTGGCAGTATAAAGTATAGCAATAAAGGATCATTTGCAAATTCTTTAAGTAGAATCCTCTTTATTCTACTTAAGGACATTGTAGAAGGACAGCACTCATTAAAGTAATAAAAATTATGTAATCTAATAATAGGTATTATGATTTGAAACTACTAATTGCCTTGGTACTTAGAATTTAAAATATTCTAAATTACATATAGATATTTCAAATAACAACTTTGATGAAAGCAAAAACATTATGCTAAAATAAATAATGAGACTTGAAAACAGCAGTGTAAACACATTCCTGATTATTTGACTTATTCCTTGCTTCAAATGTCAGCTCAGTTTAAATCTTTCTTTTCTATGCACATCATATACAATACATATAACATGAGACTAGGTCAGTGCCTTCCAAAATCAATTCTTGTAACAGAGATTATATGGTGTAGAGGGAAGGATTCCCTCCCAGGAACTAAGAGTTCACTTCTGTGAAGCCCGAGACAAAATAACCTCTCTGTCCTTAGCTCCCTTATTCATAAATTAAGAGCGCTGGACTAAATGGCATCAGAGTCTTTTCTTATTTTGCACTAAAATTTTTAAAATTGTAGTAAGAATGTTAATAGAGGAATACTAAAGAAAAGAATTTAATAAATCTAGAGGAAATAAGCAAAACTATAGGTTTGTAGGTAAAACATTAGCTTTTCCCTTTTGGTTTCACTTTCCCAACATAAACAAGGAGAGAAAATCTCTCTACCTGTTTCCGTTCCACCTCCACTGTTGATCCCATTTCTTGAATTTTGAGTAGCATGGCTGGTCCAGATTTCTCAAGAGATTCCCTTAGGTGCTTCTCTTGAGACAGTTGTCTCCTTAGCTATAGAGCAACACTGCAGTTAGGCAAGACCAAGGGAACTTCATAGCAGTTTAACAAAGATCAAAGTCACCATGAAAAGTTTACCAGACACGCCATCTCACCCCCATTCTTTGTTCATTTATGACTACTCAGAAACATGCTTTTGTTTCTCCCTAACGGATAACCTTCTAGGAAATGCAGAGACAAATTTGTTACCCTCATCTTCCTACTGTGTAAGTCTGTTTTCCAAACTGTGGGTCAAGACGCATTAGTAAGTTGCAAGAAGCACTTGAAAAAGGGGGGAGAAAAAAGTAGAAAATATCAGAGCACATAGCAAGTAGTAAGGAAGGGTAAGTACTGCTTCATGAAATGTTTGTGTATATGCATGTATGTATGGTGTTGTACTGTAAAATATGTCTTACAATGTATTGCTGTCAAAAGAAGTTTGAAAAACACTAATATGTCTTAGTATATGTATTTTCTGTATTTCTCTATTTTCTAACTTTATTTTTAACTCTTTATTTTCCTGTAGTTTGATTTCTTCACCTATATATATATATATATATATATATATATATATATATATATATATATATATATACATATCATCCCATAGTATTATAAACATGCCTCTGAAAGCTGTTTCAATTATGTACTGGAATTTTTTTTTCATGTATTGGAACTTAAAGATCAAAACAAATAATGAAGTAGTTGTTAAGCAGCAGACAAAAACAACACTCAAAAATTTGGGTACACTGACCTTATCTCCATCAATAAATGACTATAAAATGAGTCAGATAAAGATACAAAGAAGGTTAAGAGTCTCCTTTATCATGAAGTAAAATAATCCTTTCTAATTTAAATGGGAACTGAAAAATGCTGTTCCTTTTATGAAGTGACGTTAAATTGAAAGAATTTCCTTTTTAATTTATTTACTTATTTATTTATTTTTGGCTGCGTTGGGTCTTCGTTGCTGCACGTGGGCTTTTCCTAGTTGCGGTGAGTGGGGGCTATTCTTCGTTGTGGTGCACGGGTTTCCTGTTGTGGTGGCTTCTCTTGTTGTGGAGCACAGGCTCTAGGTGAGTGGGCTTCAGTAGTTGTGGCGCACGGGCTTAGTTGCTCCGCAGCATGTGGGATCTTCTCAGACCAGGGCTTGAACCCATGACCCCTGCATTGGCAGGCGGATTCTTAACCACTGCGCCACAAGGGAAGTTCCAGAAATTCTATTTTTAAACCCCAGTAAACATGACGTAAGAGTACACTTTATAACTCTTCTCTACATTGTACATATGCACTTTATATGTGTTTTCTTGAAGGATGATATATTTAACAATTTAAGAAGTTTTTAAAAAGTGAAATGAGATGAAAAATATGTTGACATGAAATAGTTACAAGATAGCCCGTTTTGGAAATGTTCTATGATTTTCTTAACCATACACCTAATATTGAACATTTGGATATTTCCAGTGTTTTGTTATTCTAAATACTGTTCTGCTGAACATGCTTGTGAATAAATCTTTCATTGAATTTCTGATGATTTCCTTGGGATAAATCCTACAAAAGGAATCACTAGGTTAAAGGTATAAACATTTTTTAGAATTTTGATACATTTTGTAATTCTCCTTCCAATTTTATCTTATCAGTAGTATTTGAATAAATCTCATCAGCACTACAGATTATCATTTTCTTAAATCTTTGCTAATAAATGAAAAACAACACCTTAATATTTTTGCATTTCTTTGGTTCCTAGTGAGATTAAACATTTTCTAATATGGCTATTAGTTCTTTATATATTTTCTGAACCGTTCTTATCCTTTGTCCTCTGTTTTTTTTTAAGTCATTTAAGTTCTTTAAAAGGGACGATTATTAACTGTCTAGTTTTGTTATTTTTGTTATTTTATTAGTTTTGCTTTTTTTATACAATATAAGATTTTAATTTTTATATGGTCAAATTTATCGAGCTTTTTATAATCCTGTTCCTTCTTTTCAAGCTTAGAAATTCCTTCCTTATCCAATAATCAGTTAAATATTAATATTAGAATCTTATTTAAGAATGAGTTATAGTTTCTGTTTTGGGCTATATTTTTCAGGTTTTATTTTAGTATCAGATTATAATCACTTTATAATTTAGAGTAGCATAATATACTTTTCTAAGCTCTACATCGAATTATATAGTATAATTTGCTCAAGATATAATTTAAGTGCCTTATAAAGGGAATCTTTATTTGATAATTATACTACTATGATATTCATCCCTAAAGCATTATGAAGGGCTATCAGTTAATCTATTTCATGTTCATCAGAACCAGATTTCATATATATATATGTATTTCTTATCTCTTAGAAAGATATATACTGCATTTACTTTACCTTTGTATAGTCCTTTGTTATGGGCTGAACTGCATCCCTCTGAAATCCATATGTTGAAGCCCTAAACCCCAGTATCTCAAAATATGACTGTGTTTGGAGATAGAGCCTTTAAAGAGTTGTTTAAGTTATGAGGCCGCTGGGGTGGGCCCTAATCCAACATGACTGTTGTCCTTATAAGAAGAGGAAATTTGTACGCAAAGAGACACCAGGGATGTGTACACAGAGAAAAGACCATGTGAGGACACAGAAAAAAAGGCAGCCATCTGCAAGCCAAGGAGAAAGGACTCAGGAAAAAACCAAACCTGCTGATGATATCTTGATTTTGAACTTTTCACCTCCAGAATGTTGAGACATCAATTTCTGTTGTTAAAGCCACCAGTCTGTGGTACTTTGTTATGGCAGCCCCAGCAGACTAATACATCCTTCCTGCCTCACATACCCTCAAAATGTCCCTATTTGACTAGCACAGTCCTTCTTCAGGTCCTTGACAAGTTCAATGAAAATTCAACATTTTACTACAGCACCAAGAATTAAGACTTCCCCAATAAAAAAATAATGTTAAGTGGCAATCCAAAGGATAGTCTTTTCAACAAATGGTGCTGGAACAACTAGACATACACATACACAAACTCACCCAAAGAATCTAGATACAGACCTCACACCTTTCACAAAAAATAATTCAAAACCTAAATGTAAAATGCAAAGCTATAAAACTTCTAAAAGATAACATAGAAAAATCTAGGTGACCTTGGGTTTGGCAATGATATTTTATTAATAGATATAATACCAAAAGTACAATCCATGAAAAAAAATGGGTAAGTTGTACTTCATTAAAATTAAAAGCGTCTGGGGCTTCCCTGGTGGCGCAGTGGTTGAGAGTCCGCCTGCCGATGCAGGGGACACAGGTTCATGCCCCGGTCCGGGAAGATCCCACATGCCGCGGAGCGGCTGGGCCCGTGAGCCATGGCCGCTGAGCCTGCGCGTCCAGAGCCTGTGCTCCACAACGGGAGAGGCCCTAACAGTGAGAGGCCCACGTACCGCAAAAAAAAAAAAAAAAAAAAAATTAAAAGCGTCTGCTCTGCAAAAGACACTGTTAAGAGAATGAAAAGATAAGCTAAAGATTGGGAGAAAATATTTGTAAAACATATACTGGATAAAGGATTGGTATCCAAAATATAAAAAGAACTCTAAAAACTCAACAATAAGAAAAAAAACCCAGCTGCAAAGTGGGCAAATGATCTAAGATACCTCACCAAAGAAGATAGACAGATGGCAAATAAGCATATAAAAAGATGCTCAATATCATGTCTGTAGAAAACTGCAAATTAAAACAAGATACTATACATATGCCTATAAAATTGGCAAAAATTCAAAACACTGACAACACAAAATGCTGGTGAGGATGTGGAACAACAGGAACTCTCATTCACTGCTGGTGGGAACACAACATGGCATAGC
The DNA here is from genome assembly GCF_025265405.1 of Mesoplodon densirostris. NCBI lineage: Eukaryota > Metazoa > Chordata > Mammalia > Artiodactyla > Ziphiidae > Mesoplodon > Mesoplodon densirostris. Next base: position 39,798,860 of record NC_082668.1, read on the forward strand.
CACTGCAACAGGTTGGCAATTTCTTTTTTTTTTTTTTTTTTTTTTTTTTTTTTTTTTGCGGTATGCGGGCCTCTCACTGTTGTGGCCTCCCCCGTTGCGGAGCACAGGCTCCGGACGCGCAGGCTCCGGACGCGCAGGCTCAGCGGCCATGGCTCACGGGCCCAGCTGCTCCGCGGCATATGGGATCCTCCCAGACCGGGGCACGAACCCGTATCCCCTGCATCGGCAGGCGGACTCTCAACCACTTGCGCCACCAGGGAGGCCCTAATTTCTTAGAAAGCTAAACATAAGCTTATCATATGATAAGTATGAATCGTACTCCTAGGTATTTATCCAAAGGAGTTGAAAACTTATGTCCATACAAAAAACTGCATATGAATGCTTACAGCAGCTTTATTCATAACTGCCAAACTTGGAAGCAACTAAGATGTCCTTCAGTAGGTGAACGGATAAACTACGGTACATCCAGACAATGGATTAGTGTTCACTGATAAAAAGAAAGGAGCTATCAAACCATGAAAAGACATGGCGGATTAAATGCATATGCTAAGCGAAAGAAGCCAGTCCAAAAAGGCTACATGCTGTATGATTCCAACTAGAGTGACAGTGAAAAGATCAGTGGTTGCCAGGGGCTTGGGGAAAGACAGGGGTCGGGGAGGGAGGTGCGGGGTGATGTGTATGTAGAGCACAGGGCATTTTTAGGGCAGTGAAGCTATTCTGTATACTGTGATGACCAAAAAGTAAAACTTAATCTAAACTGTGAATTTAGTAATCATGTATCAAAACTGGTTCATCACAGACTAATACAGAATGTGAATAACAGAGGAGGCTCTGGGGGTGGGGAGAAAGGATATATGGGAACTCTGTTTCTGTACAATTTTTCTAAAAACTTAAAACTGCTCTAAAAAGAATCTATTAAAATAGCCAAAATATTTTTTTAAAGCATGAAACAATATACTCCAACTAACAATGAACAATCATGCTTTTATAAGTAACTATTGGCAAAAAAAAATACTCTACATGAGAATGTCCCAGATAGCTACACTTACCACCCTAAACACACTGAAATTCATAATTTTTAAAATAGTATATCTATTTCTGTTTTGTATAACAGAATATTTTAAATATAACTTGATCCTTTGATTTGGACTAATGTCAACTATTATTCTGTCAGGGAATATTGAGGTTTTTAGGCCACTGTCAAGGTGTATTGAATTGGTAATTCTTCTGACTCTTCCACTGCTTTCAGCTGCAAATTTTTAGTCCAACAACTTTTAGCAGCCACCTACTCCATAATTCCAATCTGTTATCTACTTAAATTTAGACTGAAATGAAAGTTTTAAGGTAAAATTAGATGAGCAGACTTATTAAAAGCTTTTTATTTTAAACACAGCTTTAGTGTAAAAGGTCTTTTTATGTCCACTTAACTCTAGTATATGGGCAACTGCATGAGTTTCACGGTAACTGTTTCCCTCCCGGCTCAGAGAGCATTTATTTTTTATTTCTGGTTTTGTGGCAGTATTGAGGTGAAAGGAAGTCTTAATGTCACATACGGGCAGGTATAACTTCATGTGGCATATTTTTTAAATCTTCCTAATAAACAGCCACATATTTTCTTCTTCAATGGTTTCTTTTCATTCTATCCACTATCTTGACTTCCCCCTCTGCAATTCCAACGCCCCCTTCACCTTCCAGCTTCCTTTTTATCTTACCTCCTGAATTGTAAGGTTCATTTTACGTTTTGTGGTCTTCAGTTCCTCTTCAATAATGGCTGCATTCTTCTAAAAATAGAAGGAGAAAAGGTTCTAAATAATCTGAAATGACAGGAAGAAACTGTCTATGGTATATCACAGTTCAAATCTAGACTTTTTTGGGGCAACCTATAAATGCTATTCTGAATACAGTTATAAACACTTCTTATTATGAGTCTAAAGTAATTATTACAATGAGATATTTAAAGTTATTTTATTACTTTCATTCATGACTTCTATCATTTTCCCTTTCAGATAATTAAAAAATGATTAGTCACATGTACCTCCTATGTAAAATTCAGTAATCAGAGGAAAACCTGGTAATTGCTAGACATTTTTCTTACAGGGTATAGTCCTATTTTTTTAAGTACTCCATTTTTTCTAGCCTCAAATATTATCTATGCTTAGGAGTTGAGGATGAAAAACACAGCTTTCACTATTCATTCTCTCTTTTTTTTTTTTTTTTTTTTGGATTCTGTGTTGTTTATTACCATCCAAATACATGAAGTTCTGATGAAATAAAATCATAAGGTACAGATAAAAACAGGCCATGAAAGCCCAGAGTCGTTTTAGGGCCAAACTGCAGACCACCCAATAGTTCACATTTTAGGAATTTGAAATGCCTAAAAATAGATAAGGTGGTTTCTGAAAAAGAGAGAGAGAGAAGAAAAGAAGAAAGAAAAAAAGAAAAAAAAGGAGAGGAAAAGGAGGGAGGGAGGAGACAAGACAAGAAACCATTCAGGAAATGTTAGCTCCCAAGAACGCCCGACTTAGAAGGAAGGGACAAACGCATAAAAAATGCATAAACTTTGCGCAGGTTAATGCAATAGTAAACAGTAGAATACATAGGCCTCATAATACTTTTGTAATGGCATACATATAATGTCTCTAGCACTTTTGAAAACTATGCAGACACTAATTAAGGATGATTCTAGGTAAAACTACATATTTCTTTAAAGGGGCGGGGTGGGAGGAGGGGAAGTATGGTCTCAGGGCGGATCCCCACAGACACAAAGATGAAACTATGTTTTTTGGTAATTCTAGTGGATATGGCAGCAAAAATTTGTCGTAAGGATGTTGGCTGGTTTTAAGAGGGTTATTTTCAAATATAACCATACAGCTCTATTTGTAAAAAAATCTTTGTGAAAAGTTAATTTTATTAACCCTGAAAAATGCCTATATTGACATCTCTTTCTAAGATAAACTAAAAGTAGCAGAGTTGTGAACAGGTAAGGGCTATATGCTTTAAAACAAATGTGAACCCTCTTTGGGTTCCTCTCACACAAAGGATACAGAGTCTTAAATACAATAAACTTCCTTAAAAATCTGCCACCTAACAATTGTTTACATCATAGAAAAATAGCATTTTTGTAAAAAGAAAGTTACTTTGTTAAAATGGTCTATTTTAAACCAGCAATTATTTTTCATATAAAGAATTTCTAAACATCCATACAGGAAATAAAAATAGATAATACTGAGTGCAAAGCAGACAACATCATGTTTGCAAACAATCAAAGTATCTCATTGCCAGATAAATAACATTTTCACTATTCATTCTCTTTTATATTATTATTAATGGCACTACAATCTAAGATGTAAAAACTCAAAGCTGTCCTTGCCTTCTTCTCTACCTTCAGCCCCTATCCAATACCACATTCTAACATATCTTTCCTCTCAAAATGCCACAACCGTAGTTCAGACCTAATAAGGTCTGTGTCTCAAATAAGGCAATGGATTCCTAATGGGTTTTCCTATCTCCAATCTCTTCTCCTATAATTGATACTCTACACTACTGCTAGATTAGTTTTCTTCTTTTCATTATGTCACTTTCTTATCAAAAATTTAATCACTCCCCATAGGATCAAGCCCAACTACTTAATTATTCTTGATTTTGAGATCCTCTATGACGTTATCCCTTGCCAATTTCCAACTTATTTTACACAAACAAATCCTCACTCCTGTCCAGCTAGTTTATGCATTGCCTCCTAACTGCACCCAAGGGAAAGATCTAGGTTCAAATCTGAGTTACAGGAAGAAAACAGGCAAGTGTGATCTCAGAGAGGTGACTTCTCTCTGAGCCCCAGTACACTTATCATTAAAATAGAGACAATAGGGTTTCCCTGGTGGCGCAGTGGTTGAGAGTCCGCCTGCCGATGCAGGGGACACGGGTTCGTGCCCCGGTCCGGGAAGATCCCACATGCCGCGGAGTGGATGGGCCTGTGAGCCATGGCTGCTGAGCCTGCATGTCTGGAGCCTGTGCTCTGCGACGGGAGAGGCTTCAACAGTGAGAGGCCCGCGTACCGCAAAAAAAAAAAAAAAAAGACAACAATATCCTACATCTTGAGGTTTTGCAGAGATTAAACAAAACATGTTTTAAACAAAATAACATCTGTTACACTGCCTGGCCTGTGGAGGGAAAACAAAATCATTAGTTTTTTTTCCCTAGTCTTATCTTTTGCTGCCTCTGTGTGTGGTCTTTTAAATGTCCTCACTTCACTGCTTTGCCTTCTAAGGGCTCATCTCAAGTCCCGTCTTCTCCTTGAAGCCTAGCCTAATCTATTCTAGACAGGACATGCGCACCTTCTCAAACCCACCTGCATACAGAACACTTAGTTGGCAATATCTGCTTATTGTCCTACACTGTCCTTTAATATTTCTTATACCCTTCTTTTCTCTCTTTAGTTTCCCCTGCTGTGCCTTGTTCTCCCAGCTAGCATACAAGCTCTCGAAGAGCACAGACTCCCTCATATCTCTGGATCCACACAGTCACAGGTAGAGGGTAGGAATCTATAAATACTCAGTTACTGACAGCACACAATGTTATAGGCTATCGATGTAGATAAATTTCAGATGTCAAGAATCCTCACACCAACATCACCTATTTTTAAAAGTCAGCTTTATGGGTCTGTTGCCTCCTCCAGCTAACACATTAACAGTGAGTTTGTATTCCAGAACTCTGGACTCAAACCTTTGTCTCTGAGGCAAGCTGCAGAGTCACAGTCAACCTTTGCACCTCATCTTGTGCCGTGCCTTCTTTCTCTTTTACATCTCTTAGTTGCTGGCACAAATTCGTCACTTCCAGTTGCAATAGCTTCAGATCCTTGGAATGCTCCTCCTGTATTGTATTCAGTCTTTCCTTCAGAAAATCTATCAGACAGGACAGGAGGGTCATCAAGCAGTTTAAAGAAGGTCAGGAAAGGAAAAGAATCATGAACTCATCAAGCACCCACACAGGACCGAATTTCTGATGACCCTCTTCTCTCTATACCTGTTTTCTGTGGGTTCAAATCTTTTTCAGTTTGCAGACGAGGATGTTCATCTTCAAGGACTGGATGAGGCTTTCCAGACGGCACATTCAATTTACCAGAAACTCACAGTTCTTCCATAAAATATCTGTTTTTCCTAAACAAATTATTTCATTCTGGATAGGGCTAATGATGTCCTGGCTCACAGGCTCTTCTAAACATTTTGGAGTTTCCAAGTGGCCTCTGGACAAAGATCCCAATATAACAATATTATAGGGTAATCCCAACCATCGAATCAATGTAACACTTCTACTGAGTATAAAAACTATAGTCTTTAGTTAACTAGTATCTGATAGCCCCTGCAAATTTAAACACAGAGAGCACGATTAGGTAAAGAGGATGAGACCAATGTGGGATGGGTAAAAACCACTGATTATTTATTTATTTATTTATTTTTGCGGTACGCAGGCCTCTCACTGTTGTGGCCTCTCCCGTTGCGGAGCACAGGCTCCGGACACGCAGGCTCAGCGGCCATGGCTCACGGGCCCAGCTGCTCCACGGCATGTGGTATCTTCCCGGACCGGGGCACGAACCCGTGTCCCCTGCATCGGCAGGCGGACTCTCAACCACTGCGCCACCAGGGAAGCCCAAGACCACTGATTTTTTAATGGTTATTTTCATCGGAATTTTTTGTAAACTTATTTTGTATGTAAAAGCAAGTGATATATAAAACATGTTAAATGCTAATTCTATAATGGTAAACTAAGAATTAAAGTTAGTATGGAGGCAGTATTTCACATCCTTTTTAGAAAACTTTTAAACAAAGTGATAATAAACATTCCCATTTTGTTCTAACATACTCAACACTGGTACAAATTTAATCTTTGCTGAAGAGTTATTTTTCTACGTGTGCTATAATACCAACTATACCAATTTTAGGTCTTTGTAAGAGACATTCAGGAAATATATACATAATTTTAAAGAAAATCACACCAGTAAATTCAACATTGGCCACTTAAGCACCCAGATTCCTCAAGGCCTTTTGACAATCTAACTTTTATTTATTTTATTTATTTTTTGCGGTACGCGGGCCTCTCACCGTTGTGGCCTCTCCCGTTGTGGAGCACAGGCTCCGGACGCGCAGGCTCAGCGGCCATGGCTCACGGGCCCAGCCGCTCCGTGGCATGTGGGATCTTCCCGGACTGGGGCACGAACCCGCGTCCCCTGCATCGGCAGGCGGACTCTCAACCACTGCGCCACCAGGGAAGCCCGACAATCTAACTTTTAATGGCAATAACTTCTTCAGGAACACAAAGGAAAAACACACTTCTTTTTTTGAGTACTTCATTCTAAACTATGAATTTCTTTTAAGACTTATAACCTCTCTTTTAATTTACAATAAATCTGGAGAAAGAAAATACAGACCATATTAATGGCATGAATCAAGTTGTAGATGTTCACCTTAACTAATATCAAAGTCTATTTTTAATTTTAAAAAAGGCCCCCAAATTTTTTTCTAATTATGTAAAAAATTACATTTGTTTTTAATCAAGTATTGAAGGAGAATAGGATATCAAAGTTTGTGCACCTAATTAACACACTTTAAAAATCTGTTTAGAATAGTGGTAGTAGCTCCATTACAGGAGGACAACTCTTTATCTTGCAAATATTTTCTAATTAATATTCTAATGTTATTTCTCAATTCTTTTCTAAGTACCTATTTCACCTGCCAAACCACCCACACTGTGACTCCTTATTAGTAACCAGTGAGGCAAAATTCTTCAACCTACAAAGATATTGTAACACAATTTTTCAATTTGTTACCTTTTTTCACCAAAGTCCAACATTATTAGGTCATCCCTCAGAGAACTGGTCTGTTCCTCAACTATTCTCATCCTTTGCTGAAGTACCGTGAATGTTTCAGAAGCTGTAGCATTGACGCAGGCTGGAGAGAGGACTGGTCTGGACATTGTAGTTTCCATATGCACCTGAGATTAAAGTCACAATATTAGTGTAGTCGGTTCTATTATTGTTCAGAATGGCCACTGCCCCTTCGTGTGGAGGATTATACATCCCTGTCCTGTTGAGCTTGGAAATGGCCATGTGTCCTGCTTTGGTCAATTAAATGTGGGTAGAAGCTTTAAGAGCCAACTTGTCATTCATCATCTCTTTTCCCTTCTCCATGTGATGAGCAACATCCCAGATAGGGCCTGCTCCATGTGCCAAGATCCCAGAGTAAAGATTACGTGAGCAGAGCCATGGCCCATCCTTGACATACAGTGTGAGTGAGCAAGAAACTAATGTTGTTATAAGCCGCAGATTGTTAGGTAGTTTGTTACTGCAGCACAGTCTAGTCTAACCTGTCTGCTACTATTAGACATACACTAGGACCTATGACTTGGCTGAAGGAGTTATTACCTCTTTTCATTGCCAGCCATTTTCATTTTAACGTATTCCCATCCAACCTTTCTGAAAACAAAACAAAACAACACTCTACAGTACTTGGATCTCCGAGCAGTTGTCATAAAATAGGTTTACCAACTACCTTGAAGCAATGACTTTTAAAAAGAACTTGCAAACATAACTTCATAGCAAAGACTCTTACACTTACTGACATCAAATTTCCAGACTCCTCCCGCAAGACCACATGAGAGTAAATGGGAGTAGTGAGACTACTCTTTCAGGTATTAGTGACAGAAGCAGAATCAGCTTATAAGAAGTCCCAACATTTAAATGAATCATGTGCTCAAAGTTCAATGACAAGATCATTGGTGGAAACTTTAAGGACATTTTCCTGCAACTCTATCCTGTACAGACAGTTCTATACTAATCAAACCATAAACCTTAAGCATCACTAGCAATAGTGTATCTGTGGGAATGTGTTCACAAAGGCCCCACCTGGGATATTCGTAATACAACTTTCTCTCCCACTTGCTGTGTGATTAGATGCCTCCCCGAGGTATCCCAGGCAATGGAAGTGGGGACTCCCTTAGGTTCAAGTCACTAAAGGTGGTCCCCAGGACCCAGGGAAGGAATTAAAGAAGCCTTAAAACTGGTGGCAGGATTTAAGGGGGCACCAGCGGAAAGGCTGAGCTTCTTGCCAGTGTAACACTGTTACAGCCACTGAGGACAGCTCTCTAACCACCTTCTGTCTTTCCCCCACTGGTTCCAGAGAACGGCCTGTTTCTCTCTTTTTACTTAAAACAAAACAAAACAAACTCCAAACAAACAAACAAATACTTTACTGAGGAATAGTTGACAAATATAATTGTATACATTTAAAGTGTACAACATGATGATTATATATACATATACCTTGCAGAATGGTTACCAAGATCAAAATAATTAATACATCCACATAATTAACAACCTCACATAGTTAATGTAAGTAACTTTTTTTCTTTGTGGTAAGAATACTTAAAGATCTACTCTCAGCAACTTTCAAGTATACAATACCGTATTATTAACTATAGTCACCATGTTATACGTTTGATCCTCAGAATGTCTTATTTGAAAAGGCAACCTGCAGAATGGGAGAAAATATTCGCAAACCATATATCTGATAAAGGGTTAATATCCAAAATATATAAAGAACTCATACAACTCAGTAGCAAAGGAAGAAATAATCCAATTAAAAAATGGGCAGAGGGCCTAAATAGACATTTTTCTAAAGAAAATATACAGGTGGCCAACAGGTACATGAAACGATGCTCAACATCACCAATCATCAGGGAAATGCAAATCGAAATCACAAGATAGTAGCTCACACCTGTTAGAATGGCTAGTTTTAAAAAGACAGATAACAAACGTTGGCAAGGATGTGGAGGAAAGGGAACCTTATGTACTGTTGGTGGGAATGTAAACTGGTACAGCCATAATGGAAAACAGTATGGAGGTTCCTCAAAAAATTAAAACTTGAACTACCATATGATCCAGCAACCCCACTCCTGGGTATATATCTGAAGGAACTAAAATCAATATCTTGAGATATCCACATATCCATGTTCACTGCACCACTGTTCACAATAGCCAAGAGATGGAAACAACCTAAACGTCCTTCAGTGGATGAACAGATAAAGATGTGATTTATATATATATATATATATATATATATATATATATATATATATATATATATATGGAATGTTATTCAGCCACATGAGAGGAAATCCTGCCATTTGCAGGATGAATCTGGAGGGCATTATGCTAAGTGAAATAAGCTGGACAGAGAAAAAACAGTGTGTGGTTATCACTTATATATGGACTCTAAAAACCAAACAAACAAAAAAATCTGATTTCATAGAAACAGAGAATAGAATGGTGGTTGCCAGGGGCTGGAAGATAGGGGAAATGGAATGATGTAGGTCAAAGGGTACAAATTTTCTTTTTATTCTTATTTTATGCTCCTGACCAAGATTTCTCTCCTTTGTGCTCCTCTATAAAACAGAATGCATTTCCGACACATATAACCTTTTTGAATTCTTTAGATTTTCTGTTAACAATCAGCTTAAGGACAGGGGGTAAAGAAGTTCTCTTCTATTAACTGCTTTTCATGCTTTCAATTCGTTCTTGAAGGGAATGACAAAAGTAGACCCAGATATTAATAGAGTCTCTGGATACACAAAGATGTGAAGTAAGGTTCATCTACATTTCTGAAAAAAGCCAGGTTTGGAGTTTCCTGCTCAGGTTACCACATGGGCCTGGATAGTGTCCCTCAGGTAACAGAAAGAAGAGCCTCGAAGACAAACCTTAGGGCTAGTTCTACTGCCATGAAACCAGGGCTAGGGTTGGGGGAACCACCAATAGTGTGGGGTGGGAAGAAAAGAGAGAGGTAACAGTGAAGAAACACCAGATGGGTTTACCCTCCATTCCATTTTCTGTCACCTGCTGTCTGGCTACTGCCAACATAGAAATAAACCAGGCCTGGGGTTGGGAGAAAAAGTACGGAAAGGGTGTTTAATGGGGTTTGTGACAGGCAGTTGGCTCCTTTGCCCTCCCTCCAAAAGCAGTTGAAAAGTTCATGTCTCCACCCTCCCTTATAGCTGGCACATCCATGTGACATATCCTGGCCAGTGAGACTTTAGGCAGAAGTTTGCAAGAAGCTTCTGGGAAGACTTTTTTTTTTTTTTCTGATAAAAAGAACAGAAATGATGGCACCTGTCCTTTCCTTCCCCTGTAGGATGCCCGGAGCTCTGAGGGCTCTCTTTAAGTCAGCCATGCAGTACCTCACCGTTAAATGTAAACAAAGGGTCGGGGATCACCAGCATCTGAGAAACAAGGAAAAGGCCAGAGAAGCTCAGATTAACCTGACTTTTTGAAATAAAACTAGTAACCTCCAAACTTTGCTTATGTGAGAAATATAAACTTCTGTTTAGTCACACTTCCCTGTTGCTTGCAACAAGAGCAGTCCTGGAATACATAGTCGTCCCAGATAATAGTTGGTAGAGAAATGGGAAGAAGGAGGAGGTAAAGAAAATGACAAGCGGTGCCGGGGGTGGGAGGGGAGGGCAATTTCTGTGGCAACTTGTTAGGCCCAGGGAGCTGGTTATAATATAAAGGACTGTCTAATTAATTTATGTCAGAAGTCAGATCCATAATACTAACACAAATATAAAAGTTCATTTTTGGAAAAAAAATACAGAAAATGGAGTACAAGTTTCCCACATATTTTTAATAAGATGCAGATTCCCACCTAAAATTCTTTTGTGTAATTGTCGAAATGTCATAGTTTTGCTGTTATTTCCCCAAGGTACCCAAAATAGATATAAAATGCTTACATAACCTTACAGGGTATGTGTGCGCATTCAGCCATAAAAACAAGATGGAAAACAACACAAATTAAATGGCTTCATTTTCTCAGAAAAGAGAAAGTAAGTCTAGATATGTTTAGGTAAGAATTTGATTGGCATCATCACTCACACCCACCTGAACCTGATCTATACTGGAGCGTCTCAGGCTTCTGGAGAGAAAAAATACTCTCAAACAAAAAAGAAGAAGAAACTTGGCCCCCAGCCTTTGAGGGAGAGGAGGTTTATAGAAAATTCATCCTACGGAGGGAGAGATCGAGGCGCCTGGGACACTGACTGACGGTGGGCAGAGGATAAAGCTTTTGAGTGAAATACATGGTGTTGTCCTTGAAATATCCTCTTAGTCAGTCACTGAGGTTCAGGTCATCAAAGTGGATTCAAAAACGAAACAAGACAATCTACCCTTTGAGGATTTATTACAAACAGGTCTCAGGGTTAGTTGAAAATTCTTCCCTACCCCCTCACCACATGGGGAGAAAAGCAATGTCAAGGTCAGGAGAGCCCTCAGAAACAAAAATGGAAGCAATGGTGGCCCAGTAGCAAGAGCAGGACAGCCTTAATATCCACCAGGAAGTCCCTGAGTACCTGCGAGCCTGCTAAAGGAAGAGTAAAGTAAGAACTTGGGATCCAGTGAATCCGTTGATTTGAGGTTTAGAGTCAGGAGAGATTCTCATTTTCGCTGCAGTTGCTCATACCCCTGCCTCTCCTCCCTTATCTGGCAGGTCCAAGAAAGGGTAACAGAAACACCATGCCTCCACACACAATCCGCAGGCCACCTGGAGGCCAGTGGCCGTAACTCTATGACTTCCATGCTCAGCAGACTTATAACTCTATATGTTATTAAGAAGTTACAGACTTTCAACTCTATCTATAACTTATGGGGATAGAAGCCATAACTCTTCTTACAAGAAGAGAACTTAGCTCTAATTGCTAATATTCCAGCAAAGAGACTATAGCTTGAACATATCTGTGCTTTGCTGTTTTTGAAAAGGAGTAAATATCATTGAATGCAGTCTTGAACCTAAGTCCTGATGCTTGATAGCAACGAGAATAAAAATAGGAAGATATAAGCTTTTATTTTTAAAAAAGTTAATTCACAATTACTTTCCTAAATATATCATTATCAAATTAATACAGTGCTGTCTCTATGTTTAGGGCAAGTATTTCCAGAGAGCTCAGGTTACCTCACTGAAAGCATGGCATGAATAAGACAAATGTCCTAAGTAATATACTAGTAAAAGCCAGGTGGCTTTGAAAAGGCAACACTTGCTTCTGTAGGCACAGGCTCCATTCTTATATCTGGCAATAGCTACAACTATATGCTGTTGGTTCCAAAGTAACAGGCCAGGAACTCAGTGTTGCTTACCACAGCCACTGGAAAATAATTTGGTAATATTTTCTTCATTCACTCATATGTCCAATAAACGTTTCCTGAATGCCTACCATGAGCCAGAAACTGTTTTGACACCAGGGAATACAGCAATGATCGAAAGAGACTAACTCCCTGCCCTCCTGGAGCTTATATTCCAGTTGAAGAAATAAGTAAAATATATAGTTTGTTCACCAGTGATAAGTACAATGGAGAAAAAGTAGGAAAGAGGATGGGAGGGAGGCTATGGTGCAGGCTTCCAATTTAAACAGAGCGGTCAAAGGAAACCTCCCTGAGATGATATTTAAGCAAAGACCTGGGAAGGAGGTACAGGAGTGACATAAGGATGGGACAGAAAGGTCCAGAAAGAGTGAACAGAGAGTGCAAAGGCCCTAAGTCAGAAGGCCTGATGGGTCCACAAACAGTAAGGAGGTCAGTTTGACTGGGAAGCACGAAGTGAAGGAGAGAATAGTGGGAGATAAGGTCAGAGAGTAATAACAGGACAGGTTACATAGAGCCTTAAAGGCTATTGTAAAGGTCTGCCTTTACTTTCAGAGCTATTGGAGGGCTTAGAGTGGAGAAGTGTTGTGATCTACCTTAATTTTTAACTGGATCGGTCTGCCTAGATGGTAGCCAGGCAGAGATGGTAGAAAGACAACAGCAAAGTAGGAAGACCAGTTGTAAAGCTGCTACAATAACCCAGGGGAGATGCCGCTGGCTAGGACCAGGGTGCTAGCAACGGAACAGTAAGAAGTGTCAGAGTCCAGACATATTTTAAAGATAGGTTTGGTTGATAGATTAGATGAGAAAGGATGCATTGGAAGCACGGTGCTGCCATTAACTGAGACAATGAAAGCCTTTAGGAAGAACAAGTTTCAGGGGGAAAGATCAAGAGTTGTTTTGGAAATGTTAAATTTAAAACACGAAAGATGCCCAATACCTGACTGAACTTGTAGATTTGGAGTCAGGGGAGAAAGGTGGACCTTTCTCCCCTGACTCCAAATAAGGGATATAAATTCTGAAGTTGTCCATATATACATGGCTTTTAAAGCCGCGGAGACTGGATAACAGAGAACAGAAAAGATTCAAGGACCTAGTCCTGGGCGCTCCAAGATCAGTGTGGAGCATTCAAGCCAGACTAACCCGAGCTTCACCTCAGTAAGCTCAGATTCTTAATCATTTTCTATCTTCAGAGCCCAGACAGTACATGGGACATTGTGGGTGGCAAACAGCGGTATAGTTCAACAAAAATTTAACTTTGTTCCAGCCTAATTGGTAGGAGCTGGGGAAACAGCAATGAACGAATGTAAATTCCTGACACCTGCGTTCTAACGAGTGGGCCAGGGAAGATAACCGGTGGCAAAACCAGAAAATTAACGGAATAGCTTTCCCAGGAACCTATAACGCCAACCTAACATATAAATAAAGAAAAGTCGGACTGGGGCTTATGCGCGACCCTCTCTGGTGGCTATCCTTCCCCCGCTGGAGCCAGGTCAATGCAAACCTCGCTCCTAAACGGTTTTCACCGGCATCCAGCGCAGACGCGCCATTAATCAGGGTCCTGAGGTCCAGGGGGCAAGAGTAAACTCCGCCAGCTAGGGGAGAGGGCGGCAGGGAGAGATGACTGGGACCTTATCTGAACTGCCGACCCGCCCCCGCGGACGCCGGACCTCCCAGGGCCCCGTAGCCTCACCCCACAGTCCATCTGTCCGCCTGTGGCTCTATCCGGCAGCAAGTGGGCTGGTTTCTATAGAACTAAGACAGCGCTTAAACCTACCCGCTCTCCCGCGCGGTAGCTCCCGTACGCAGGCGCACCCGTGGCAGGGCATGCCGGGAATCACAGTTTTCCCGGCCCTGGAGGGCCCTCCGCCCCGGGCGGGACCCAGGCCGCTACCCGGGGGCGCGCACGGAGCGCGCAGCCCCGTGACCCGCACGACTACAGATCTTCGTTGTGCTCGCGAGCGGGGCATGCCGGGATAGGTAGTTTCAGCCCACTCACGTCCCGGACGTCCTGCGGCGTCCGCTTTGCGGAATTACCCATCCCATGCCGGTGAGCGTGCGGCGTTTGGGTCATTTGACACATACCCTGCATCCGGTCAGAGTCCAAGAGAAGAAAATGCTTTTAGTTTTAGAAGGATGAAAGTATCAAGTAACTTACGAACGACAGGAAAATAAGATTTTGTTAATGAGCATAAAAAGTGGTAAAAATACCGAGCTCAAACATTCTCATTGAAGAAAAAAACAAGCCCCTCTTCATCCTCATTCATCATGGCCAGACCGAGAGTAAAACACATGTCTGCTCCCTGGTTTTTTGTCTCTTCAGCATAATTTATTTCTTGCTTTGTCTACAGGTGAGTAGGTATTTCTGTTTGACTGTAAGTAGCTGCGAAACGAGAGAGAGCACCGAGAATAAAACTGCAGTCGTTTCTGAGTTTGGCTGTAAGACTGGGAATTCACACTTACCGGGAAGTCTTCTACAGTGAAAAGGCAACACGGCTTTGCTTTAGGTAGCTGGACAGAACACCTTTTACCAGCACCAGGGCAATTAATGTATTCTTCTCGTCTCTCTGGGGTTGCAGCTGAGAAGAACTTTAGCCCTCAAGTGAATGCAGTCAGATCCGAGATGAGTCCTCCTTTGCTTAGCGAGTGGCTGGCTGAACTGATCTGGCAATTCTTATTCTGATAGACGAGACTCACGTGAGATGGAGAGAATGTCCAAACCACAGCTGTAAGGCATATTCATCAAACTGTAGGGCCATTCGGTGAAGGAGAAACGAGCACCGCAAACGTTATTCAGGTGAAGGGGCCAAATAAAGCTTTTAATATGAAAAGTGGGAGAGTATTTTAGAGCGTCAATACAAAGAGCCAATTACTCGTAAGTTTTCGCTTGCAGTGACCTCTGATTTATGGATGAAGATGGGGGATATATGTATGCACCCGGTAGATAATCTGCACACTTCAGTGTAATGAGAGTTTTCACCTTCTCCTTGACTGTCTATGTTAAACAGCAGTCAGGGAGCCAAACTGATTAAATTTAGTGTTTTTAATTTATTTTTCTCTGTCTACCATTTGGTAAACCACATTAGAACTTAAGTCAGGCAATTACAGAGTTAAAGAATCTGAAGTCGTCAATAAACTAATTCATCTGTTAGAGAAGGGGTTTCTGGACACCTGAGAATTTACTATATTAAAAGTCTGGGGGTTTTTTGTTTTGCGGTACGTGGGCCTCCCACTGTCATGGCCTCTCCCGTCTCGGACCACAGGCTCCGGACACGCAGGCTCAGCGGCCACGGCTCACGGGCCCAGCCGCTCCGCGGCACGTGGGCTCCTCCCGGACCGGGGCACGAAACCCCGTCCCCTGCATCGGCAGACGGACCCTCAACCACTGCGCCACCAGGGAAGCCCTAAAAGTCTGTTTTTATTCTAAGTGCCTGAACGTATTGATTTTTTTTTCTATTTCCCTCTTGATTTTCAATTAATAAATAGTTTCACACTTGTTGACCCCACTCAAAAACAAGGTCTTTTCAACCATGGAAATCCTAGGGATTCCATGAGGACCATCCTCTCTCATGACTACTATGATAGCCTTCTAACTGGTTTTCTGATCACTCTTCCCAAAGCATCCTTCATATAGCTACTAAAATGATCTTTTGAGAAAGTAAATCTGATTATCTTATTCCTTTGCTTAAAAACATTTACTAGTTCCCCACTTGAACTCTTAGTTTCCCATTGAACAGTATGAAGCCCAAATTTCTAATGGCTTCAGCCTAATCCACCAGCCTCATCTGCATCTGGCCCCCCAAGGGAAGGGAACCTTGAATTCAAGCCTACAGGCACGTCCTTGTGCTTGCAGGCTCTGCGCCCTCCGCCAGGCATGCCCTGCCTCTTATCAGTGTGGTGAATTCAACAGAAATGTAACCTCTTCTGTAGAGCCATTCTGTTCCCTCCCAAAGTGTTTATTGTACAGCGTTAATTGTCAGTGTGCCTCACCTCCCCTTGCTTAGGCTGTAAGCTACTTGAGGACAGGACCTTTGTTCTCTTTATTTTGATTTTTAAATTTTCAACAGCAAGCACAATGCCTGGCAGACAGTAGAGGCTTGGTAAGTCCTTGTTTAGTGAATGAATTAATGAATAAATTTTGAATGCTTCTACAGAGGCTATGTCTCAGTCTCCTGACTAATCTTATATAATCATGGTACAGTGATCAAAACTAAGAAATTAGTACTGGTATGATACAGTTAATGAAACAACAAACTGCATTTGGATTTCATCAGTTTACCCACTAATGTCTTTTTTCTGTTTCAGGATGCAGTCCAGGAGCCTACATTGCATTTACTTGTCCTGTCTCCTTCCTCAGCCTTTGTCTTTCATGACCTTAGGATCTTTGAAGACTACTGGTCAGTTATTTTGTAAAATGTCCCTCAATTTGGGTTTGTCACGATTTCTCATGACTAGATCGAGGTTATGCAATTTGGGAAAAATACCACAGAAGTGATATTGTGTACTTCTTGGTGCCTCATATTCGGGGGGACATGATATGCCTGCCTTATTACTGTTTAAGTTAATATTCATCCCTTGCTTAGGGTGATGCCTGTTAGATTTCTCCAGCAATCTTACTGTGTTCTTCTCTGTAACTAATAAGTATTTGGGGAGAGACACTTCAAGCCTGTGCAAATATCCTGTTTCTCCTTAAACTTTCACCCACTAGATTTAGCTGGTTTTTCTTGCTAACAGCTTTTATGGTGTGTTAATGGTGGCTTTCTATTTTCCTCATTTACTAGTTTGAGTTCTTCTGTAGAGACGAGTTGTATGTTTTCTCCCATTTATTTATTTATTCAGTTATTTACATCAGTATGAGCTTATGGATATTTATTTTATTATTTGGGTTATAATTCAATACCATTATTCTTTTATTTCTGAAATTGTTCCAGCTTTGGCCATTCAGAGACCATTAAGGAGCCACTGTGTCTCTTTTTTTTTTTCTTTAAGCACTACCCTACTTTCTATCATTGCACGATTTCCAGGCTCATCTTGTATTTTCCTGGCCCAGCCCTAGATTCAACCACTTCTCCAAGGAGCCCTGTTTCTTTTTATTAAAGAATGGTATTTAAAATCTGAATGCTAGGCTATCACTGCTTCTAGTTCCTCTCAGAAGACAGAGATAGGAAATATATGTATAAATACCACCCCATGCATACACATTAATATATCTATATTTCTGTATCTATCTGTGTATATATATATATATATATATGTTTTACATGTATGTAAATGTGTGGATATATAAATAAGACCTGAGTTCATACTGATATTCCCACTCAAATCCAGCACCACAGTTTATTCTAACTTTTGCCCTTTCTTTTAACTTCCTTCTGTGACTGTGGGAAACCTGGCTCTCAATATCCACAATACATCTACTTGCATGTTCAACCCTAGTACACATATAAAGCAGTTTTTAAAATTGCTAATCCATACCAGATAAGAAACACATTTAAAACTAGAGCATGTTGCTTGGGCACAGATCTTTTTGTCTTTAGCCTTATAGCACCCAGTCCAAACACCATTTTCCAAAGTTATTTGGGTCACTCCTTTCTTCTCCACCTGCTTCAGGGTGGCTATTTGATTTATTTGTAATACAGTTAGATTTATATGTCCCAGTCTGCATTCCAGCTTGTGTTCAGTCCAAATCCTGGTTGGTTTTATCTAATTTCCATATGGCAAAATGTACCATTTGTGGTACATTTTGAGTACCACGGTCCAACGAGTTTCAACAAATTATTAGAGTTTTCTATCTCCCACCACAGTTGTATACAGAAGTTTCCTCACCCTCAAAATTCCATCATTCTACCCCTTAATAGTCAATGCCCCCCCAACCTCCCAGCCTCGGACAACTACTGATATGTTTTCCATACCCATAATTTTGCTTTTCCAAAATGTCATGTTAATGCAGTCATACCCTTTGGGTCTGACCTCTTTCATTTAGCAAATGCATTTAAGATTTATCCATGTTGTTGCATGAATCAATAATTAATTTTGGGTCTTCCCTGGTGGCGCAGTGTTTGAGAGTCCACCTGCCGATGCAGGGGACACGGGTTCATGCCCCGGTCCGGGAAGATCCCACATGCCGCAGAGCGGCTGGGCCCGTGAGCCATGGCCTCTGATCCTGTGCGTCCAGAGCCTGTGCTCCACAACGGGAGAGGCCACAACAGTGAGAGGCCCGTGTACCGCAAAAAATAATAATAATAATAATAATAATAATAATAATTTTTATAGCTGACTAGCATTCCACTGTATTGATATATCAGTTTGCTTATTCATTCACTGGTTGAAGGACATCTCAGTTGTTTCCAGTTTGGGGGGGGGGATTGTTAATAAAGCTTCTATAAATATTTGCATAGAAGTTTTTGTGTAAAAATAAATTTTTCATTTCTCTTGGATTAGACACTTAGGAGTGGGATTGCTGGATTATATAGTAGGTATATGTTTAAATTTGTAAGACACTGCCAAACTGCTTTCCACAGTGGCTCTACCATCTTGCATATACATCAACAATGTATGGCATTCCCAGTTGCTTCTCATCCTTGTCCACACTTGATAGTGTCATTATTTTTTTTTCTTTAGCCATTCTAGTAAGTGTGTAGTGGTATCTTGTGGCTTAATTCACATCTCCTCAGTGACTAATGATGTTGAACATATTTTCATAAGCTTATTTGACATGAATGTATCTTTTATAATAATTTGTCTGTTCATACCTTTTGCCCATTTTAAAAATGGGGTAGTTTTTTTCTGATAAATTTTTTGAGATACAAGTCCTTTATCAAAATGTGATTTGACAACATTTTCTCTTAGTCTGTGGCTTGTCTTTTCATTCTCTGAATGGTGTTTTGCAGAGCAAAAGTTTTTAATTTTGATAGAACCAACTTACCAGTTTTTTTTCTTTTATGTATTGCTCTTTAGGTGTCATACCTAAAAATTCCTTGCCTAACCCTAGGTCATGCAGATTTTTTCTTATGATTTCTTCTGGAAGTTGTACCATTTTGTGTTTTACTTTTAGGTCTATGATCTAGAGTTATTTTTTAAAATTAGGTATGAGGTATAAGTTGTTTTGTTTTTGGTTATGGACATCCAATTATACTAGCACTATTGTTGGGAAGATTATCCATCCTTTCTTCTAGTGCAACACTGTCTTTGGTTAGTGTAGTTTACAATATTTCTTGAAATCAGAAAGTGTAGTCTTCCAACTTTGTTCTTCTTTTTCAACTTTATTTTGGCTATTCTAATTCTTTTGCTTTTCTCTAGAAATTTAAAAATCAACTTGTTGATACCAACAAAAAATTCTGCTAAGGTTTTTTGTTTGTTTGTTTGTTTGTTTTTCTTTTTGCGGTATGCGGGCCTCTCACTGTTGTGGCCTCTCCCGTTGCGGAGCACAGGCTCCGGATGCGCAGGCCCAGCGGCCATGGCTCACGGGCCCAGCCGCTCCGCGGCATATGGGATCCTCCCAGACCGGGGCACGAACCCGTATCCCCTGCATCGGCAGACGGACTCTTAACCACTGCGCCACCAGGGAGGCCCTCTGCTAAGGTTTTGATGGGGAATATGCTGAATCTGTATATCAAGTTGGAGAGAATTTAGGATTAATATTATTGAGTCTCAATCCACGAACATGATATATCTCTCTACTTATTTAAGTCTTCTTTGATTTATTTTATCAGTATTTTATAGTTTTCAGCATATAGATCCTATTCATAGTTTGATTTATATCTATGTTTTCTTTTTTTTGGTGCTATTGTAAATATTGTTTAAAAAATTTTTAAATCCAAGTTAGTTTATAGAAATGTAATTGACTTTTGTATTTATCTCTTATCCTGTGACTTTGGTAAATTCACTTACTAGTTTTAGGAACTGTTTTTGCTATAATTGGGGGGATTTTCTATGTAAAAATCCTGTCATCTGTATATAAAGTATTTTCCCCCCTTACAATCTGAAATGACTTTATTTTTCTCACCTTGTTGCACTGGCTAGGACTTTCACTGTGGTGTTGAGTAGGAGTGGTGAAAGGAGATTATCTTTACCATGTTCCCATTAAGTTTGATATTAATTGTAAGTTTTTTATGGTTATCCTTTATCAGGTTAAGGAATTTTCCTTCCATTTCTAGTTTGTTGAGAGTTTTTATTATGAAGCGATGTTGAATTTTGTCAAGTGCTATTGAGATAATCATGTTTTGTTTTGTTTTTTTTCTTCTTTAGTCTGGTAATCTGGTGAATTACACTGCCTTTTCAGAAGTTGAACCAACCTTGTATTCCTAGGTTTTGCCCGACTTCGTCATTCTGTATTATTTTTGTTATATATGCCTAGATTTGATTTGCTAATAGTTTTTCTTTTAATTTTTATTTTATATTGGACTATAGTTGATTTACAATGTTGTGTTACTTTCAGGTGTACACAAAGTGATTCAGTTATACATATATGTATATTTATTCTTTTTCAGATTCTTTTCCCATATAGGTTATTACAGAATATTGAGTAGAGTTCCCTGTGCTATACAGTAGGTCCTTAGTGATTATCTATTTTTTTGTTTTGTTTTGTTTTGTTTTGCTTTTTTTGTGGTACGCGGGCCTCTCACTGTTGTGGCCTCTCCCACTGCGGAGCACCATCTCTGGACGCTCAGGCCCAGCGGCCATGGCCCACGGGCCCAGCCGCTCCACAGCATGTGGGATCTTCCTGGACCGGGGCACAAACCCGTATCTCCTGCATCGGCAGGCGGACTCTCAACCACTGCGCCACCAGGGAAGCCCTGATTATCTATTTTATATTTAGTAGTGTGTATATGTTAATCCCAACCTCCTAATTTATCCCTTCCTGCAACCTTTTCCCTTTGGTAACCATAAGTTTGTTTTCTAAGTCTGTGAGTGCTTCTGTTTTGTAAATAAGTTCATTTGTATCATCTTTTCAGATTCCACATATAAGTGACATCATATGATGTTTGTCTTTCTCTATCTGACTTACTTCACTTAGTATGATAATCTTTAGGCCCATGCAGGTTGCTGCAAATGGCATTATTTCATTCATTTTTATGGCTGAGTTATATTCCGTTTATATATGTACCATATCTTATTGCTAATAGTTTATTGAGGATTTTTGTATCTATGTTTGTGGGGGAATACTGGTATTTATTTTCAGTTTATTATAATGTGTTTGGTTGTGATATTAGGATAATCCTAGCAGTATAAAATACATGAGAACTGTTTCCTCTTCTTATATTTTCTGAAAGGGATTATTTAGAATTGATATTATTTCTTCCTTAAGTGTTTTTTAGAATTTGCCAGTGAACATTTGGGCCTGGTGTTTTCTCTGTTGAAAGGTTTTGAACTACAAATTCAGTTTCTTTAATAGCTATAGGACTAGGTTTTTTTCTCTTTTTTTTTTTTGGTATTGCAGTGTTTTTTAGTGAGTTTAAGTAATTTTTGTCTTTTAATAATTGGTCTCTTTTATCTGAGTTGATTTATAGGCATAGAGTTGTTTGCAGTCTTTTTTTATTATCCTTTTATTCTCTGTGGGATCTGTTGTGATACTTCCTCTTTCATTCCTAATATTGGCAGTTTTTGTCTTCTGTCTATTTTCTTGGTCAGTATGGCTAGAGGTTTATCAATTTTATTGATTTCTTTTCAAAGAACAAGCTTTTGGTTTCATTGATTCTCTCTATTGATTTTCTCTTTTTAAATTTATTGATTTTCTTCTCTCATGTTTATTATTTAAACCAGAACATTTTCAAGAATAAAAAGCAGGTACTATTAATAATTAAACCAAGATAAAAAGCACAAACTGGAAATGATCCAGGAAAACCAGGGTGTATGGTCACTCAACCTATAGGATATGTGGGATGCGGAAAATGGTAGCTGGGAACCTCTGTGGGAATAAAACTTTACAGTGTATACCTTTTAGTATTATTTTCATTTTTAATCATTTGAATGTATAACCTATTAAAAATAAAATAAATGTACTTCTTTAAATATCTGGCATAAGGTAAGATTTCAATGTATGCTGTTGAATAAATGAATAAATCAGTCGATTAGTTAGCTTTGGTGATTACCTGAGTTTCATTGGAGAAAATGGGATAATCATTATATATCCAACTCTGAAATTCTACAACATATGTATCAGAATTGAATGATTAGTTTGCTCTGTATTCCTAACCTGCAGGTTTGGTGACATGAATATTATTATCTCAGACTTGGTTATATTGTTCTCATTATTTATATCTTTCTTTGCCTGTTTTTTGATTTATTTGAAGCATCTTACATATGAAGAAAGAGTAAACTGCAACTTACTGTAGAAAATCGGGAGAAAAGAAAGGGGCATCATTGAGGTCCTGCAGAGGGCATCATTGAGGGTTTCCTCAGCACTGTTCCTTTTCCTCAGAACCTGTGCCTCATCTCCATGGTTACTGTGGGGATTTCCATTTTCATACTTTGCTCTGTATATATGTCTCCAGCACAGCCAGAGTCTTTTCCACATAATTTTTGGCCAAGAGAAGCTGCACAGTAATGGGAAAATTGATGAGAAATAAAATTTATAAAGTGGTTGTTTAGAATTCAATGGGTGAAATGTTATAACTGCAGCAAGGACCTTAGTTCAGTTGTTTCTGAAATTTAGCTGCATTATTGTATATTCAGTACCTCCTTGAGTTCCATGAGTCAATAAATCATATGAATAGAATAAAATTTTATTTATGGAATGAAAAAAGTTTCTTAAAGAATGATCTGATAAGTTAAATGTAAGTAATGAATTCACATAAGTGTTCCTATAAATAATAAGAATGCTCCTATTTTTAATAATCAAAGATTAACTCAGCCCTTCAAAACACAAGGCTCTGGAATAAGCTACAGGTCAGTATTACAACAGGAATGTGTCTCATCTAAAATATAGGAAATTTCAGGTGGGTGAAAAAGGTGGAAATCAAAATAATGTTTTACCCAGACATTGAATTCTAAACAGCCAATTTATAGATCTTATTTCTTAGAATATGTTCCATTATTGCTAAGGTTCTATGATTCCTTTATAGACCTCTCATAATTATATTTGGACAGACATGACACCCTGTTACAATAGTGATAATCCCTACAGAATATAAATATATGTATTCCACTAAAAACATTCAAATCGAGATCAAGGTCTCACTTGGATATCTCGGTGAAACAATGATCAAATGGTAAAAGGTTAAATCTTTATAAAACATTATTTATTAAGATTATATGACAAAGTAGAACTGTTTCTCCTCTGGCACTCAACAAATAGAAAAATCCATATTCCCATTGCTTTCTTCTTTGTTTCCTCCATAACAATCAGTACTGAAAACCCACAAAGATAATAAATTCAGTCAAGCATATTGATGATAAAATCAAGCTTCTATATTAGCTCTGAAGTGCATACTGTCTCTTGAAACCTTTGACAACTTGGCTGGTTTCATTTTCTACCCCCGTGTATTCTCTTCCTGGAAAGTGTCCTGGCTTCTTAAAATAACTGTTCATGGAAAACATTCTTTCTAGATACAGCGCTATGAAGATATAATATTCTTCCTTATATAAGCTCAACAGCTTAATAAAGTCAAAAGGACTACTATTTAATATGATAATAAAGAAATTGAGGGCTTCCCTGGTGGTGCAGTGGTAGAGAGTCCGCCTGCCAATGCAGGGGACACGGGTTCATGTCCCGGTCCGGGAAGATCCCACATGCTGTGGAGCCGCTGGGCCCGTGAGCCATGGCCGCTGAGCCTGCGCGTCCGGAGCCTGTGCTCCGCAACGGGAGAGGCCACAACAGTGAGAGGCCCGCGTACCGCAAAAAAAAAAAAAAAAAAAAAGAAATTGAGTTCATATATTCCTTATTCTAGAATTACAGTATTAAAGATTTTTCTTAAACAGAAATCTATCTTTGTTCTAGAAATATTAACCAATATGCCTGACTCTTTAGCTGTATGATCTTGGGAAAGTTACTAGACTCTCCATATTTTAGTTTCCATATTTGTAAAGTAGAGAGGATTAAGTAAGTTAATGATACCACCAGGATACAATTGTCTATAGGTCTCTCACATTTCTCTATGACTTGTGAAGAAAGGCACTGATTTCCCTTTCTCTGGACTCTCTTTTCGAGAATTTTTTTTTTTTTTTTTTTGCAGTATGCGGGCCTTTCACTGTTGTGGCCTCTCCCGTTGCGGAGCACAGGCTCCGGACGCGCAGGCTCAGCGGCCATGGCTCACGGGCCCAGCCGCTCCGCGGCACATGGGATCTTCCCAGACCGGGGCACGAACCCGTATCCCCTGCATCGGCAGGCGGACTCTCAACCACTGCGCCACCAGGGAAGCCCAAGAATATTTTTAGAGGGAAAATAGAGATAGAGTCTGCCTCTGGAGCAAAGGGAAGGCTTGCTTACCATCCATTATAAAAGATTTGGATTCCCAAAGCTCAGGGATCCCTTCTTGTAACACCATCCACTTCATATGCAATGAGGCCCCTCTGGTAATTTGAGGAAAAGGGAACTAATGCAAACATGCTGATCCTTATGCTGCTTGCTGTGTCCAGAGTAACAAAGTCCTTTGTCTCTTACCCAGGAGTCTCGTGTCTCTGTCAGCATCCATGAAACTGTGGCAGGATAACTTGTTAGCTTGAAAGTAGGGTAAAATCTGAGACCCTTTACAGTTTTTGGCACATATGACCGTCTTGGAGTCTGGAATGTAGAAAATGTTCAACAAATCTTAATATTTATCACCATCAACATTATTTAGCATCAAAAATACTAAGATTTGACCTAGCAATTATACTTCTGGGAATTTGTCAGGCTGAAAGTTGTGAGATATGTGTAAAGTGCTAGATATTAATTGTAAATTTTTAATAAAAATTGGAATAAACATAAATGACCATCCTATAAAAATGCTATCACCACAGTAATACCATCAAACACAGCCATTCTAAAACTCAGTGTCATAAAGCCAAGCATTTATTTTCACACTTGTGATGTCTGTAAGTTGGCTGGGAAAACTCTGCTCCATGTGTCCCCTTCTGGGGCCCAGGCAAAAGGGGACAGTGACTATCTGGGGCATACTCTTCTTGGGAATGACGGAAGAACAAGAGGGCAAGCCCAATTGCACGAGCACGTTTCAAGCCTCTGCTTGTGTCACATCTGATAATATCCTAATGGTCAAAGCAAGTAACACAGCCAAGCCCGAAGTCAAGACATGGGAAATTATACCAAGACCACCACAAAGCCATGGTAAGGATGTTCAATGTACTATAGAAGAGTGAAGGATTGGAATCCACAATTTACTCTACCATAATCAATAGGAAAGTGGCTAACTAAGTACAGTGTATTCATACTAAGTAGCCATCAGAAAGAATGAGTGAATCTGAATGTTCTAAAATGGAAAATGTATACAATACATTACTGAATGAAAAGAACTAATTGTGAGATATGCATATGATCTATTTTCATTTAAAAGAAAAACCTTTGAATACATGTATTTATTTTATATGGACAATAAAGAGCTTGAATAGATATACAAACCATTAGTATTTATCTTCAGGATTGGAATTGGGAGATGAGGGATAAATTCCTTCCACTTTATGTTTTATGCACTTTTGTATTATTAGAAAAAATGTTTTATAAATATGTTTTACTTTTGTAATAAAACACCTGATAAAGATAAGACAAAAAGTACTAAAAGAAAATGACAAAAATGTTTTTAGCTTCCAGGTATTTTTTAGTTGATGTCTCATTTTCCATTCCCTTTCCCCAGTATACATAAGAATAAAATAATTCTAATACCTAGAAGATTTTCGTCTCAGATCCTGCCCCTACAAAACTTCATTCTGCTTCAGAAATGATTTGTTTCATTCCACATAATCACCCTTAGACTTATGTGATACATTTTGATCCTGTTGGGTCTCTCGGTAGAGCAGAGAATTCCTAATAATATTTAAGGATTTTCTGAGTTTCTTGACATTTATTTCAGATATGTAGTTTTTCTGTTTTAAAATTCCCATTTGGTTCTTTTTTGTTATTACTATAGTTTCTATTTCTTTTTTAAAAAAATAAATTTCTTTATTTCTGGCTGTGGTGGGTCTTTGTTGCTGCACCCGGGCTTTCTCTAGCTGTGGCGAGTGGGGGGCTACTCTTCGTTGCGGTGCACGGGCTTCTCGTTGCGGTGGCTTCTCTTGTTACGGAGCACGGGCTCTAGGCACACGTGCTTCAGTAGTTGTGGCACGTGGCCTCAGTGCTTGTGGCTCGTGGGCTCTAGAGCTCAGGCTCAGTAGCTGTGGCGCACGGACTTAGTTGCCCCACGGCATGTGGGATCTTCCCGGACCAGGGCCTGAACCCATGTCCCCTGCATTGGCAGGAGGATTCTTAACAACTGCGCCACCGGGGAAGCCCTAGTTTCTATTTCTTAGTTGAGAAGATCTCTATCTTTTCATCCATTTCAAGTGTTTACCTTTACTTCATGGCGTATTGTTAAAATAGCTACTTTAGAATCTTTGTCTGATGTTTCCACCATCTGTATCAAGAGCCAGCAAACTAAAGCCTGTAAACCAAATCCAACCTATTGTCTGGTATTGTTTGGTTCATGAGCAAAGAATTTTCACACTACAGTTTTAACCAAAGCTAAACTTTTAAATGGTTGGGAAAAAAACTTTTTAAAGGCTAATATTTTGTGATGTGAAAGTTACACGAAATTAAAATTTCACTTTCCATAAATACAAATTTATTGGAACACAGCCATGCTTATTCATCAACATATTGTATGTGACTGCTTTTGTACCACAATGACAGAGCTGAGTTGTTGTGACACAGATCATATGGCCCAAATAACCGAAAATGTTCCTTCCATTTGGCTGTTTACATAAAAAGTTTGCACCTGATCTGGGTTATCTCAGGCTTTGCATCTGTTGAGTGTCTTTTCCATTGAGAATTGGCCACGTGTTCCTAGTTTTTTGTATGTTGAGTAATTTTGGATTGTATTCTGGACATTTTGAATAATATATAGTGAGACTCTGGGACCTGTTAAAGTCCTCTGGAGAATGCTGATTACTTTTTGATTTAACAGAAATCCACCTAGTTAGGTTCACACTTTAAGCTCTATCTCAACTTCTGTGGGAGTGGCTCCAATATCATTTCAATTTTTGAAGGCTTTTCTATGCTACTTTACATCTATTCCGTGTGTGTACAGCTCAGTGGTGAGCTTGTGACTTATGTTGGTTCATACACAGAACCAAAGATCTCCTTTAGCTCTCTCCTCTCTGATATTTCCATCATTTTCTCCAACTTTTTAGGGCCCCTTTTCGCAGTCTTCTGATTAGAAAGATGGTATTTCTCTCAGAGTTATAGTTGCCCATGGTACTGCACAGTTACACACAACTGGAGTTTTCTTTAGGTTAACACCAGCAGATAAAAGAGAAAAAGAAAAAAAGAAGAAAGGGAAATTAACCCCTGCACAGGCCATTCTTCAAATTTTGAGTCCTCTCCGTGGTCCACCTGTTATTTTTCTCCCTGAAGTCCCCAGGTAGTTGCTATTCATATACTGTCCATGGTTTATGTTTGTATAAGGTTTTAGCTCCTGCATGGAATTAAGGGGTTGAGATTTCCAAGGCATAAACACATCCTAAGCAATATCTTAATAATCCATATAGCACTATTCGGTAATAATTTTGCTCTAAAATTTTGGACTCCTTGGGATTCAGGATATGCAAAAGGCAATATCATGTTTGATTTACCCAAGACCATCAATCCTCATGAATCCTGAGAATTTATACTAGAATGTAACAGGTGAATGAATTCCCATGATGAATCCTCATTGACCTGGGTGAAGAGGTTTACAGACCATGATAAATCCAAGTGGACTCAAACGATTTATTCTGTAAGATTAAATATGAGGAGTTTTGTGGTCAATCAGTGAGGCCAGGACTCTTATTTGCAAGTGACAAGAGGAAGAGAAGAAGAAAATAATTTTTACAAGTCCAGGGGGGATTTAGTGTGGTAGAAAGACCAATGGCCCCCAAAGATGTCCACATCCTAATCCCCAGCACCTGTGGGTATGTTACCTTGCATGGCAAAAGGGACTTCACAGATGAAGATCTTGTCATGGAGAGATTCTCCTGGATTTTCTGGGTCCAAGTAATCACAAGGGACTTTATAAGGGAAAGAGGAAGGCAGGAGTGTCAGAATTATAGAAGAAGATGACATAATGGAAGCAGGGGTCAGAGAGAGAGAGAGTGAGCTTTGAAAATGGAGGAAAGGGCCATGAGCCAAAGAATTCAGGTAGCTTCTAGAATCTGGAAAAAGCAAGGAACCAGATTCTCCTCTAGAGTCTCCAGAAGGAACAAGTCCTGTCAATAACTTGACTTTAGCCCAGTGAGACTGATTTTGGATTTCTGCCCTCCAGAACTGTAAGGTAATAAATTATATTGTTTTAAGCCACTAAATTTGTAGCAATTTGTTATGGCAGTAATAGGAAACAAATACAGTTAGCTCAGCCACAAAATGGATCCATTGACTTAAATGATTATTAGCAAGGCTAGGGCCCAACCCCTCCCTCTCTCTCCCTCCCTCCCCCCCAACTTCCACCAACTTACTCTTCCTTCTGTTTATCCCTACTTGACCTCATTTCTATTGCAGATACAGGCTTTTCCCACATGGTAAGGAACCTGGCTGTAAGCAGCACCAATTTCACCTCTTTCTAGCCCTGTGTCTTTGGAGTCAAGTGGGACTTTATGCCCTAGAGCCATTTAGAATCTCAGAAGAGGACTTTAATTGGCTTGGCTAGGGTCAGGCGCCCAACCATTGAACCAATTATCCCAATAAATGGAAGAGGGAATAATGATAAGTCAAAACTGCCTGAGTCACCTGCAGACCCCTCCCCCACAACTATGTGGAAGGTAATGAAATGGCAGTCCCACTAGAAGCAAGTAGAAAAAGTAACAAATTCTCTGAAGGAGAAAGGGGTGCATTCAGACAAAGTGAACAAATGTCCACGACAACTAGTCATTTTACTAGCTAGACCCAGCAAGGATAATGTCAATACATAAACCTGAATTTCCATTGAGACTACCAACTAAGACCACAGTCCATCTCCTTTTCTATCAACGTGGCTGCACTCACTTGCTCAAATCCCCAGATGCTCAGTTAATGTTAGATTTTGCGTTAAGTGACAGTAAACTGAAAATAACAGTGGCTTAAATAAGATGGTGTAGGGGAGGGATTGTTTCTCGGTCATGTAAATGAAGTCAGGAGGTGGACACTTCAGGGCTGGAAGATGCTCCTTGGTGCCAGGGTTCTAGACATTTCTTGTCTACCATCCTTAAAAGGGACTTCCACGTTATGGTTCCAGATGGCTCCTCAGGCTCTAACCATCATTTTTGTACCACACAAGGCAGAAAAGAAGAAATAAAGAGGAGCACCTCTCCTTCCTAAAGATATTTCCTGGAAGTTAAACACATCCAGTTGATCAAAATATAGTCACATAGCCTGGTTCTCAAGCCACAGGCTTATTTCCTGAAAGCTACTGGAAAATATATTTTTTAACATCGTTATTGGAATATAATTGCTTTACAATGTTGTGTTAGTTTCTGCTGTATAACAAAGTGAATCAGTTACATGCATACATATATCCCCATATCCCCTCCCTCTTGCGCCTCCCTCCCACCCTCCCTATCCCACCCATCTAGGTGGTCAAAAAGCACTGAGCTGATCTCCCTGTGCTATGCAGCTGCTTCCCACTAACTATTTTACATTTGGTAGTGTATATACATCAATGCTACTCTTTCACTTCGTCCCAGCTTACCCTTCCCCCTCCCCGTGTCCTCAAGTCCATTCTTTCTGTCTGTCTTTATTCCCGTCCTGCCCCTAGGTTCATCAGAACCATTTTCTTTTTTAGATTCCATATATATGTGTTAGCATATGGTATCTGTTTGGGTTTTTTTTAACAACTTTATTGGAGTACAATGGCCCCAAAATGGTACATTAGTTTCTGCTTTATAACAAAGTGAATCATCTATACATATACACGTATCCCCATATCTCCTCCCTCTTGCATCTCCCTCCCATTGTTTTTCTGTTTCTGACTTACTTTACTCTGTATGACAGACTCTAGGTCCATCCACCTCATTACAAATAACTCAACTTCGTTTCTTTTTATGGCTGAGTAATATTCCATTGTATATATGTGCCACATCTTCTTTATCCATTCATCTGTTGATGGACATTTAGATTGCTTCCATGTCCTGGTTATTGTAAATAGTGCTGCAATGAACATTGTGGTACATGTCTCTCTTTTTTTAAAAAAAACATCTTTATTGGAGTATAATTGCTCTACATGTTGTGTTAGTTTCTGCTGTACAACAAAGTGCATCAGCTATATGCATAGGTATATCTCCATATCCCCTCCCTCTTGTATCTTCCTCCCACCCTCCTCATCCCGCCCCTCTAGGTGGTCGCAAAGCACTGAGCTGATCTCCCTGTTCTACACAGCTGCTTCCCACTACCTATCTAACTTACAGTTGGTAGTGTATATATGTCATTGTCACTCTCTCACTTTGGGTCAGCTTACCCTTCCCCCACCCTGTATCCTCAAGTCCATACTCTAGTAGGTCTGTGTCTTTATTCCCGTCTTACCCCTAGGTTCTTCATGACCATTGTTTTTTGTTTTTTTTTTAAGATTCCATATGTATGTGTTAGCATATGGTATTTGACTTTCTCTTTCTGACTTACTTCACTCTGTATACAGACTCTAGGTCCATCCACCTCACTACAAATAACTCAATTTTATTTCTTTTTATGGGTGAGTAATATTCCATTGTATATATGTGCCACATCTTCTCTATCTATTCATCTGTTGATGGACACTTAGGTTGCTTCCATGTCCTGGTTCTTATAAATAGAGATGCAATGAACATTGTGGTATATGACTCTTTTTGAATTATGGTTTTCTCAGGGTATATGCGCAGTAGTGGGATTGCTGGGTCATATGGTAGTTCTATTTTTAGTTTTTTAAGGAACCTCCATACTGTTCTCCATAGTGGCTGTATCAATTTACATTCCCATCAACAGTGCAAGAGGGTTTCCTTTTCTCCACACCCTCTCCAGCATTTAGAGTTTGTAAATTTTTTGATGATGGGCATTCTGACTGGTGTGAGGTGATACCTCATTGTAGTTTTGATTTGCATTTCTCTAATGATTAGTGTTGTTGAGCATCTTTTCATGTCCATCTGTATATCTTCTTTGGAGAAATGTCTACTTAGGTCTTCTGCCCACTTTTGGATTGGGTTGTTTTTTTTGTTTGTTTTTTTGGTTTTTTTGCGGTACGCGGGCCTCTCACTGTTGCGGCCTCTCCCGTCATGAACCACAGGCTCCGGACGCGCAGGCTCAGCGGCCATGGCTCACGGGCCCAGCCGCTCCGCAGCATGTGGGATCCTCCCGGACCGGGGCACGAACCCATGTCCCCTGAATCGGCAGGCAGACTCTCAACCACTGCGCCACCAGGGAAGCCCAGGTTGTTTGTTTTTTTGATATTGAGCTGCATGAGCTGCTTGTATATTTTGGAGGTTAATCCTTTTTCAGTTGCTTCATTTGCAAATATTTTCTCCTATTCTGAGGGTGGTCTTTTCCTCTTGTTTAAGGTTTCCTTTGCTGTGCAAAAGCTTTGAAGTTTCATTAGGTACCATTTGTTTATTTTTGTTTTTATTTCCATTTCCCTAGGAGGTCGGTCAAAAAGGATCTTACTGTGATGTGTGTCATAGAGTGTTCTGCCTATGTTTTCATCTAAGAGTTTGATAGTGTCTGGCCTTACATTTAGGTCTTTAATCCATTTTGAGTTTATTTTTGTGTATGGTGTTAGGGAGTGTTCTAATTTCATTCTTTTACATGTAGCTCTCCTGTTTTCCCAGCACCACTTATTTAAGAGGCTGTCTTTTATCCATTGTATACTCTTGTCTCCTTTATCAAAAATAAGGTGACCATATGTGCTTAAGTTTATCTCTGGGCTTTCTATCCTGTTCCATTGATTTATATTTCTGTTTTTGTGCCAGTACCATAGTGTCTTGATGACTGTAGCTATTAAGTCCAGGAGCCTGATTCCTCCAGCTCCATTTTTCTTTTTCAAGATTGCTTTGGCTATTTGGAGTCTTTTGTGTTTCCATACAAATTGTGAAATTTTTTGTTCTAGTTCTCTGAAAAATGCCATTGGTAGTTTGATAGGGATTGCATTGAATCTGTAGATTGCTTTGGGTAGTAGAGTCATTTTCACAATGTTGATTCTTCCAATCCAAGAACATGGTATATCTCTCCATCTGTTTGTATCATCCTTAATTCCTGTCATCAATGTCTTATAGTTTTCTGCATACAGGTCTTTTGTCCCCTTAGGTAGGTTCATTCCTAGGTATTTTATTCTTTTTGTTGCAGTGGTAAATGGGAGTGTTTCCTTAATTTCTCTTTTATAATTTTCATCGTTAGTGTATAGGAATGCACGAGATTTCTGTGCATTAATTTTGTATCCTGCTACTTTACCAAATTCACTGATTTGCTCTAGTAGTTTTCTGGTAGCATCTTTAGGATTCTGTATGTATAGTATCATGTCATCTGCAAACAGTGACAGTTTTACTTCTTCTTTTCTGATTTGCATTCCTTTTATTTATTTTTCTTCTCTGATTGCTGTGGCTAAAACTTTCAAAACTATGTTGAATAATAGTGGTGAGAGTGGGCAACCTTGTCTTGTTCCTGATCTTAGTGAAAATGGTTTTAGGAGGATGATGTTGGCTGTGGGTTTGTCATATATGGCCTTTATTATGTTGAGGTAAGTTCCCTCTATGCCTATTTTTGTGGAGGGTTTTTTATCATAAATGGGTGTTGAATTTTGTCGAAAGCTTTTTCTGCATCTATTGAGATGATCATATGGTTTTTCTGCTTCAGTTTGTTAATATGTTTTATCACATTGATTGATTTGCATATACTGAAGAAACCTTGCATTCCTTGGATAAACCCCACTTGATCATGGTGTATGATCCTTTCAATGTGCTGTTGGATTCTATTTCCTAGTATTTTGTTGAGGATTTTTCATCTATGTTCATCAGTGGTTTTGGCCTGTAGTTTTCTTTTTTTGTGACATCTTTGTCTGGTTTTGGTATCAGGGTGATGGTGGCCTCGTAGAATGAGTTTGGGAGTGTTCCTCCCTCTGCTGTATTTTGGAAGAGTTTGAGAAAGATAGGTGTTAGCTCTTCTGTTGCCTTGCCAGAGCAC
Organism: Mesoplodon densirostris; assembly: GCF_025265405.1. Lineage (NCBI taxonomy): Eukaryota > Metazoa > Chordata > Mammalia > Artiodactyla > Ziphiidae > Mesoplodon > Mesoplodon densirostris. The sequence goes on from NC_082668.1 coordinate 39,832,306, forward strand.
CAAGACCCTGACAGCCACATGGTTCAGAAGAAAAGGAAGGGACTTCTTAGTGTGTGGAAACTTTTTCCTCTTCACAGCTCCCTCCCAGAGGTACGGGTCCCATCCCTATTCTTTTGTCTCTGATTTTCATTTTTCTTTTGCCCTACCCAGGTACATGGGGATTTTCTTGCCTTTTGAGAAGTCTGAGGTCTTCTGCCGGCATTCAGTAGGTGTTCTATCAGAGTTGTTCCAAATGTAGATGTATTTTTGATGTATTTATGAGGAGGAAGGTGATCTCCACGTCTTACTCCTCTGTCATCTTGAAGGTCTCCAGCTGGAAAATAATTGAACTTGAGGGAGAAAAACTTTCTAGATTTGTAACTTTGGGAAGTCATAATCTAAGACTGAGTTTGAATTTGAGGGTGTGACAGTTAAAATAATTTTTAACTAAAAAAACACATTATTTCTCTTAGTTTATAATGGAAAGAATGTTCTGAACTGATTGTTTTCCATTTCTCTTATCTCTCTTTAGATATTGTAATTGGGTGACTAGCTTCAATACTTTCCTGTAATGGCCATTTGAAATGGCACTGTTGACCTCCATTTTGCAGAATCCCAATGGCTTTTATTTGCCACCATTCCTCCCGACCTCTCTGCAGATATGACCCCATTATCACCCTTATCCTTTTGGACATACTCTCTTCACTTGAATTTTAGAATAGAGCACTCCAAATCAAGCACAAACTTAAATCCTCACAGCTGAGCTTGAAGCTAGACTCTATGCTGTAAAAAAAACTTCACTGAAGTCTCAGAGGATATGGAAGGGAAACCCAGTACAGACTACTGGCTACCTGTTGTGGCTGTTTTTGTAACCCTGGTTCATCCATACAGCTTCTCTTCTGCCTAGTTACCACATTGCTTCTGTGGCAAAGGCTGGTTTCCTTCACCTCTTATGAATAGCTTCATGTACTTGGAACCCAGGCCTGGAGAAGGGGAGAAAATTCCCTTCTCACCCTATTTAAGGTCTTTATCTTCCAAAGATGATTGACAGTGACAATAATCACACCCTTCATAACAGCTCGAGTACCCTCCCTGACATGGCATCTCAATGCACAGTATCGGATATGAGTACGGGAGATGCACTCCCAGCAGCAGAGAAATTGCAACCTTAAATCCCCCACTTCCAAATAGCAGAGAGACAGATTTTTAAAACAGTTCTCAACCCTGTGTTATTATATTTTAAATAATATACGTGGGACAGCAGCAATTCAGTCTGAGATGAGCTTTGTCAAACCCAGTCTAGTTTCTTTTATGACCTCTTCTCCAGTGTGAGATGAAAATGTATGCATATGCTCCTGCCATTCTTAGGATTATGGGGTCTTATCTGATAACCATTCAAGTGAGAACACAGCCATCTCATCAGAACTCAGCAACATTCTATGGGCACAGTGCAGTTTAAGTCTACTCACAGTAAACTTTTCTCCAAAGAGGACACAGATTGCAGAGATTCAGTTCTGGCTCAAGCAAAGAGACAAATCCATGATCACAAATTCAGTTCAGCTTCTTAGAACACACAGAGCAGACACTTGGGTGCCCCATGTCATATCCCGTTAGCTCTTGTGATTCCAGCACAGAGGTGGTGGACAATTCCAAGCACAGTGCCAGTGTCTAGTCTCAATGTGGGCAGTGAAATCTCTCCACCTTTCTAGCTCATGGTTTTCTCTGAAGCCACAGAAGGCCACTCAGAACAAGCAGGCTCAGCTGGAAAGTTGGAGGAGGGGATAGTTAACAGCCCTGTGGGCAACCATCAACCAATGGTGGAGGGAGGTGAGAGAATAACCAGCCCCCCTCCAGTTCTTTAGTAAAATGATTTTGGAGCACATTCTACATGGTTCTTCAGAGGCTCACCAGGGGGAATCAAACCCCAATTGCCCACAGGTCAATGAGGCACTCTTTGTTTGCTCTTCTCCTTTCTCTATTTCATTCTTTCCACCCTTTTATTTCAGCTTCCTGGGATCACCTCCTAAATAAACAACGTGTACCCAAGTCCTGATTCTGTTTCAGGTATTGGGAAGACCTGAACTAAAAATCACAGAACTCCAATTCTACACCGTTTTACATGGGCTCCAGTTTTCTTTTGCATATTTAAATGTTCTACTTGGGTGGCTTTTTTTCAAATTAAAAATAACTCATATCAAAGCTGCATTCAATTCTCTATATCTTCCAATACTCAAAGACTGATTGTAGCTCTGAGATGACATTTTGCCCCATCCCCAGATTTCTACTATTTCCATCAGTGCCTCAAAGATCTTAGAAATGTGTTGAGCCAAGACTGAAGCTTAAAGAACCATGTTCAATCCCCCTCCAGCTGTCTCTGCAAAGATGAAGCGCCTGTGAAGCACATGCCTTAGAAATGGGAACTTAACCTTGAGCTGAGGGCAGAGGAAAGGCTACTTTTCTCTTTCACATCTTGCTCCAAGAGTCAATACCTTCTCACTGTGTGGTTAACTGCATTCTCTGCCAACTTCCATGTATCTTAAAAGTGCAAGCTTATTGATTCATTAATTAAACAACCATTTATTGCTTGGGTCAGACACAATGCTAACTACAGGGGGAACAGAAATTAATAAGACAAGAATTCAGAAGACAAGGGGATCACTATCTCATAAAAGAGACTGAAATGCAAACAACCCATCTGCTGTGATCAAGCCTAATAAGGCCCAGAGAGTACATAGGAAAGGCATCTCAAGAGGACATCTCACATGGATCCAGGTAGTGAGATCTGAGAAAATTTTCTGGAGGAAATAATGCCAAGATTAAGTAAAAAGAGATGAGTAGGTGTTGTCCTGTTGACTTAAGGACAGAAAGGGAACTCCAGGATGGAAGAACAGTCTGTGCAAGTGTGTTTGTGGGGAAAAGTAAGATATATATGGGAACTGAAAGTGCAGTGTGAGTAGAGCAGAAATGGTGAGAAATGAAACTAGACAAGGGTAGTTGGATCAAAGTTATGCTAAGGAATTTTGTCAGTAAATATGAAGTTATTTGCCTAGGGAGTGAAATGGTTAGATTTACACTTTAGGAAGATAGATTTGTAGTTCTATGAGAACAGATTGGAAACAGGAAAGGATAGATATAGAGAAACTGATTAAAAGACTATAGCAATATCCAGGCAAACGATCCTGAAGATCTGAATTTATATATGGCATACTTGATATACCACTGAAAAATTTTTGTGTGTGCAGTATCTACTTACAGTCCATGGAACAGAGTCTTCGAATTGTTAAATTAAGAAGCTATTCAGGAGGCAGAAATGGTGGCCCACAGAGACTGGTTGAATGTAGAGGTGAAGAGGGAAGAATTCAGGATGGCTTGGTCAACAGGGTAGAACATATAGCCATAAGGAGACAGAGAAAAGCAGAAGTGGATGAGATTCTGGGGTATATTAGTTATCGCTGCTGTGTAACAAATTTCCACAAACTTAGTAGCTTAAAACAACACATTATCTCAAAGTTTCTGTGAGCCAGAAATCTGGGCATGATTTAATTGGGTCCTCTGCTTAATGTCTCACAATGCTGTAGTCAAGGTATTGGCCAAGTTTGCATTCTCATCTGGAGGGTCAACTGGGAATGTATATGTTTCTAAGCTCACTCAGATTGTTGGCAAAATTCATGTCCTGTGATTGTAGAACTGAGGGCCCCAGCTTATTGATGATGACAGCTGGAGGCTGCCCTCAGCTCCTTGAGGCCACTTGCAGTTTCTAGAGGCTGGCCACAGATCCTCGCCACTTGGACTCTCCCAACATGACTACTAACTTTGTTTAGCCAACAAAGAGTCCCTAGAGGAAGTCTGCTAGCAAGACAGAATCTAGTATAACTTAACGCCACAGGAGTGCCATCCCACCAACTTTGCCGTATTCTACTGGTTAGAAGCAAGTCTCAGGCCCCATCCACTGTCAGGGGGAAAGGGTTACACAAAGGTGTGAACACTATGAGGCTGGAATCAAGGGCCACAGAGGGGAAAGATGAGTTCAGTTTGGACATGTTGAGTTTCATGTAACATCTAAGTAAAGATGTCCAGTGGGATATGTGAGTCTAGAACCAAAAGAGAAGCTTAGGGCTGGAGCTATAAACCCACAATCCATGTTGAATATAAATGGCAGGTGAAATGATGGAAGTAGATGATGTTGTCCAGGAAGAGTGTATATGTAAGGGTCTGTGGAGATGGAGATGAATTAATATCCTCTCTGTAAACTTGAGGACAGCCAAGTTGTTCCTCAGCCTTCTTCTTTTCAGAATGAAACAATACTAAGCACCCATTTCTAATTTCTCCGTACCTACTCATTTTTATAATCCTTTATTTCCTTTGTTCCCCTCTGGACATTCACTTGTTTTTGTACGTTATGCTTAAATTAAGGAACTAAAATAAGAGGTGGTGCATTAATAAAGGTTATGATTAATCCCCAACAAAGCAGAACTACCTCCAAGGAATTTCAATGTCTTTTTTGTTTGTCCCCATTAATATAATTCAAAGATTTTAACTAATTTATTGTATCCTAAAAGGTATTTCACTTACCAAAGACAATACTGAAAGAAGCAAAAAATAATTGAAGTCTCCTCAAAGTAATTAAAAACCTCAGAGCGTATCTAATAGTAATTTAAAGAGTGAGAAGGAACATATAGTTATTGACAGGTTTGACGAATTAATTTGGGCATCTGTGTTGAAGGGTAATAAATAAGGGAAGAATGTTAACAATGTTTCTAGTACATTCAATAGGTTACTATAATATAGCTGGTCTAGTTCTTTAGATTTCTGGAGTCAGAATTTACAGGAAAATTATAGATTGTGTAAGTTAAGGAGTTGCATAAATTAGATAACAATAATACTTTCTGCAGTGTTACAGCAAGTGACCAAAGAGTTGAAAAAGAGAAAGTATTGGGGTGATGGCTAAGGGGTGTGGACTTTCTATTTGGGGTAATGAAAATGTTCTAAAACTGGTTGTGATGATGGATACACAACTCTATGAATATACAAAAATAATTGAATTGCACAATTTTAATGGGTGAATTGTATAGTATTTGTATTATATCTCAAAGTTTTTTGTTTGCTTGTTTGTTTTGTTTTTAAGATGGGACAATGGTGCTTATTTGCTTATGCATTTTTTCAGATGCTATATCTCTATTCTCCACTAGGGCAAGGTGAAGGGTGGAACCCGTAGTGATTCTGAAGATGCTCAGTTGACAGGAAATAAGAAACTTCTGTGCTCTTGCTGCTTCTCTAAGCCATCATAGAGGAAAAATAAATCTACCCCTTTCTTCAACGAACTCTGGAATCAACCAACCTCTCTGTGTCCCACCCCTGCTCCCCACCCCTCTCTCATCCCCTCTCTCTTCCCTCCCTCCACCTCAACCTCTTTTTCTCTTCTTTCTTTTTTTTTTTTGATTATCAAATGCATATTGATGAATAACTGTAGTGCTCAGAGATAAAACTTGTAGTTTAGTAACTTGGTTTCTTAACTTATGGTTGAAAGAAACAGTTTATATATCATTTTAAAATTAGATTTATGTACTTTATGATAGTCTTTATGTTAACTTTTAAAATACAGAACCATTGTGTTATCTGTTTGACTTTCCAGATCGCATTTTCACCCTTCTATTCCCTGTTCTGTGCCACAGGAAACTGACCTTTATGGAGAGTATCAGACAAGCTATCTTGGCTTTTAGTTGGTTGTGGCCAATGCAAGGCACAGGCAAGCGATCAGAGGAGGGAGGAAAGAGAGCCTGGTATTGATTTTCCCTAGAAGGCCTTGGTTTAGGCAACAACTGAGATCCTCTAATTCCTCTACTGCAGGTCAGAGCCCCATCAGACCCCTGTCCCAAACTACAGCTCACACCAGGTTCTGGAAACATGACTCCCTCCCCTTGCCCTTTCAAATGCACAGGTGGTCGGGACTTCCCACCGTTGCTACTTCCTGGCTGCTTCACCACATCGTGCTTTTCTTTATAACTGCCCATCTCTCCGTGAAAAGTCCCTTTTTGCCCTCCGTAACCTCTCTCTAATTACTCCTTTGAGTGTGCCATCTCCTTCTTGCTGGGATCGTAACTGATTTAACCATAGCATATCTTATTTCTGGACATATACACAGGGAGAAAAATGTTGCCAACCCCCTTAAAACAAAACAGAATGGGAATGATGTACATCAGCTTCAGGGTAGTGGTTATTTTTGAGGAAGAGAGGGAAGGAGGAAAGTGAGAGTTAGGGGTTTTATTTGTTTGTTTTTGTTTGTTTTTAAGCTATTTCTAAACTGTCTTAGTTCTGAAACTAATACTTAACAATAACAACAAAAAAGTATGGCAATTAATTAATATGGCAATTAATTAATTAATATGGCAATTAATATGCCATATTAATTAATATGGCAATTAATTAATGCTTGTTTAATCTCAGTCATGGACACATGGATGTCTTTTTTCTGTATTTTTGAAAAATAAGAAATGAAGTAAAATTTACCTTATTTTAAATGTAACCTGTTTGTAAAAGAATCTACTCTGTATGACAGGTTGGATGTACACATGAATGCAGATTTGTGTTCATGGACTAAGGAAAGGGAAAACCATGCCTGAACATTTAAGGTCCTAGACTGGTTGAATTGCACACAAAAACTTAGCTGAGTCTATACACATAGTAACAAAGATAAGTTCCTATTGTTCCAATAGGAACTTATCTTTGTTAGGAGAAGTGATGACATTACCCATCTTAGAGTTCTCATGGAAACAGTATCTCAGGGCCACATAATCTCTTGAAAAATGTATATACAGATAAACTTGGAGCAGATTTAACCTTGAGGCTACTGCAAAGAGAAATCTTTACTGGCCCTGGCAGCTTCTGGTTTGGAGAGGAAAAGAGTCCATGAGCAATAGTATAAGCAGAATGGAAGACTGTGAGGATGGCCAGGGACTAGGAATTAAAGGTGTTTGCTGTAAATCCTCACTTTCTAACCTAGAAACATTTTTTGCTAATTATTATATGGCTCAACTTCTTCTTCTAAGGCCTTGGAGAAGCCTCTGATGAAACTGGTGGGCTGACACACTAAGTCTTCTAGACTGCCTCTGAATACTCATTGTCTCTATAACATACACCCTCCCTTGTTCTCAGCCATATTGTATGTGGGGGATGGACCCCACTCCCAGCCATAAGGGCAGGTCCTGATTGGTGTAAACCAATTCAATTAGATTATCCCAACCCTCAGTCCCCACAGCGACCGGCTCAGGAATATGCACATAATCTAAACAGAAGTAATGAGACCTAATAAGACCTTGAAGGGACTTCAAGAACAGAGAGGCTTTCGCTCTTCCTCTGGGTTTAAGGAATTAAGGATATGAGGAAGATGGGATTGCTGCAGCCATTGTACCATCAGGAGAGGAACCAGATTGATGATGAAGCCCTGAGGAGGCAAAGCCAACATGGATCCTAGGGTTCTGGTTTGGCCTGAAGTCAAGCTGTGCCTGGTGCCAGCCCTAACTGAAGTTATGGGGGCTGACACATTTTTCTTTCCTTCCCTTCCCTGCACTTTCCTTCCTCCTTCCCTCCCTCCCTCCCTTCTTTCCTTCCCCCCTCCTTCCTTCCTTCCTTTCTTCCTTCCTTCCTTTCTTTCTTTCTTTTTCTTTCTTTCTTTCTTTCTTTCTTTCTTTCTTTCTTTCTTTTCTTTCTTCCTTTCTTCATTTCTTCCTTTCTTTTCTTCCTTCCTTCCTTCCTTCCTTCCTTCTACATTTAGTTTGGAAGCCCTACTAATGTAGAGGCACATAGTGCAGTGTGACTCTTAACAAATACCCTCTGATCAACTGATAATGTAGATTTGCTGAATTATACAGGGAGTCAAATCAGGCAAGAATTGTATTTGGATGATAGTAACAGACACAAATAGTGACTTGTGTACCCAAGAGTTTATTATCTCATGGACAGTAAGTCCAGAGTTTGACATTTCAAGCTGGTACAGTGACCCTGCAAAGGCTCAGGCTTATTCTACCTTTTTTGCTTCACTGCCCTAGTCATGGATTCCACTTCCAGTGTTAACCCTGGAGTCCATAGAAGCTGCTGAACTCCAGCCAACATATCTGTATTTGAGGCAGAAGATAGGAAGAAAAGAGGAAGAACAAAAGGAACAGTACACCTTCCAGTTAAATCAACTTCTTTTAACCATTCTTTCTGGAAGGCCCACTTATTACATTTCATTGGCCAAATTTTAATCTTATAATTGTATCTGGAAAAGAAGCTGGTAAGTATAATATTTTATCTGGAGCTATAGGTTCCCATGGTAGACCGAATCATGGCCCCCTTAATCCCTCAAATCTGTGAACATGGCAAAAGGTACTTTGCTGATATGACTAAGTTAAGGATCTTGAGACAGGAGGATTATCCTGAATTTTCCAGGTGGGTCTTATGTATTCACAAGGATCCTTATAAGAGGGAGGCAAGAGGGTTCAAGGTAGAAGAAGGAGATGGGACAATGGAAGGAGAGGTTGGAGTGATGAGCCTTGAAAATGGACGAGGGAGTCACAAATCAGGGAGTACAGGCAGCCTCTAGAAGCTGGAAAAGGCAAGGACATAGATTTTTCCCGAGAGCCTCCAGAAGGTAGGCCTGATGATACCTTGACTTTTTGTCCAGTGAGGCTGATTCCAGACTTCTGACCTCCAGAACTGCAAAATAATACATTTGTATTTTTTAAGGCACTAAATTTGTGGTGATTTGTCATAGCAATGATAAGAAACGAATACACTACTCCAGATGAAGTCAGTGTTCTTTTACCAAGGAAATGTGCTCTATCAGTTTCTGCTGGAGTGGGAGGTAATATACATGTGGAGGGTTGTGCATCCCCAAACCTGTCGCTGCTTGGGTACAGCCAGTTTGCAAGACAATTACCATTGCATTCTTCTAATCATAAAAGCAGGCTCATCTAAAGAGAGTGCCTTAGTCGATGTACTTTAATTTGGAACCATAGTTAGCTGAAAAGAAGTCCCCACATTGTCATTTCATCAGGTCTTTAGTTCGTAAAAAGTAAGGGATTTTTTTGTTTGGTTTTGGTTTTGGTTTTGGTGGTGGGACGGGGGTGGGGGAGTAATAACACCTATATTTGCCACAGCTTTAGTTAGCCAAAGGAAAAAGAGCATATTTGCAACTGGATTTCAAAAAGTGGATTAGAGCACTTTATAATTGTATTAGAAAACCTCCCACTGGAAGTCTGGCTGTCATGAGCCAGGGGCTTCTTATGAAGGCCATGAAGGTATCCTGTTTCTTTTGACAGCTAGGTGGGTGAGATAAATCTTGTTATAAACAAACTAAACCAAAATAATAATCAAATGCCTAAAGTAATAAACTATTATTGTTATTAGAAACAATTATATGACAGTGCTCAAAGAAAAATGATATATTTTTTAGAGGAGTCAAGGTAAAATGGAATGAAATTCTTTATTGCAGGGTTTCTTTAATGCTCATGAGTGACGTTTCTGAATGCTGTTTAAACAAAGTCCCTCTGCCATGGCAACCGTTGCCAGGTAGGGCTTAGCTTCCTAAGGAGTTCAATGAGATAAGAGGCTGCTTTTAATCAACAAGCCAGAGGAACCATATGTAGTCTGTAGGCTGAGCACCTAATGCTTCCTCCCACTAGTCAACGTCCAGATCAAATAAGCAAGAACAAACATGGCACCGTACAAATCTCTATCTACATGCAAGGCTTTGGGTCACCCTGGCCTTCAAGTAGGGGGCTGCTGGTGCCATTAGATGGCCCTTAAGTTTGATTTTATTATTATCTTCCTCCAGTAGTGTGAACCCTTAGTTTGTTTTGGCATAAAATAAGTTAAATAAGCCTCCAGGAGAGTGGTTTTTTTTTTTTTTTTTTTTTTGCGGTACGCGGGCATCTCACTGTTGTGGCCTCTCCCGTTGCGGAGCACAGGCTCCGGACGCGCAGGCTCAGCGGCCATGGCTCACGGGCCCAGCCGCTCCGCGGCATGTGGGATCTTCCCGGGCCAGGGCACGAACCCGCGTCCCCTGCATCGGCAGGCGGACTCTCAACCACTGCGCCGCCAGGGAAGCCCGGGGAGAGTGTTTTTATTTGTGTGGTAAAATATATGTAACATAAAATTTACCATATTAACCATTTTTGAGTGTAGAGTTTAGTGGCATTAAATGCATTCACAGTGTTGTGCAACCATCACCACCAATCATCTCCAGAACTTTTTCATCTTCCCAGACAAACTCTGTACCCATTAAACACTAACTGTCCATCCTGCCTCTCCCTAGTTCCTGGAAATCACCATTCCATTTTCTGTTTCTATGAATTTGACTACTCTAAGTACCTCATATAAATGGAATGATACAATATTTGTCCTTTGGTGTCTGACTTAGCATAATGTCTTCATCCATGTTGTAGCATGTGTCAGAATTTCATTCTTTTTTAAGTCTGAATAATATTTCATGGCATGTATATACCAGATTTTGTTTATCCAATCATCTGGTCACAGAAATCTGTTGTTTCTGCCTTTTCACTATTGTGAATAATGTAGCTATGAACATTGATGTAGCCAATATCTGTCCAAATAAGAGAGCGGTTTTAAAATAGAGAAGTGCATCTGATTCATCCAGGACACACTTTCAAAATACATATGACAAGAAAGTGGGAGACTATAGAGGCTTTGATTCAACAGGTGTGGGGTGAGATTCCAAGGCATACATCTGATTACAAATCACTGCTCTGGTGTATCAAGAAGGCACATAAAAATTGAGATTAATGTTTTAAAAGAGGTCAATGGAGGGCTTCCCTAGTGGCGCAGTGGTTGAGAGTCTGCCTGCCGATGTAGGGACACGGGTTCGTGCCCCAGTCCGGGAAGATCCCACATGCCGTGGAGCGGCTGGGCCCGTGAGCCATGGCCGCTGAGCCTGTGCGTCCGGAGCCTGTGCTCCGCAATGGGATATTGCCACAACAGTGAGAGGCCTGCATACTGTAAAAGAGGTCAATGGAACTCTCTCCAGAAATAGCCTAATCTAAGATATTATTTCCAAGAATGTTTTGTGACTAGAACCAAAGAGTTATCATTATGTTTCATCTGGAAGACATCCAGGAATTATGAGGTGCTAATGTCAAATAGTTGTGATGTTAGACATTATTATTTGAGATAATGTCATGATAGAAGCTTTAGTACTGACAATGACTACCCCATCCGAAAAGCAAAATTGATGGTCGTTGGTCAGTGGATCTACAGTATTGTCCAATAGAGGGCAAGCTCCATTTCTAGGAGTGGTACTGATAATTTTGAAAAACTTTATTGAAGTATAATATAAATACAAAAAGGTGCACCCCTATTATAAATGTATAACTTGATAAATTTTCACAAACTGATCCCCTTGTGTCACTAGCACCCAGATTAAAAAAGAGAACATCACCAGCTTCCCAGAATCCCCCTCGAGGCTCTCTTCCTGTCAAAACCTCCCACCCCACCCCACGGTAACCACTGTCCTGACTTCTAAATGACATTAATTAATGTATTATACAATCTATGCTCTTTTGTGTCTGCCTTCTTTCACTCAACTTCATGTTTGTGAGAGTCACCCATATCGTTATTTGGTTGTAACTTGTTTATTCCCATTACTTTATAGTATTCCATGTGAATACTGTTTGTTTTTTGTTGTGCTCATGTAGGCAAATGCCTGAAGTGTATAAGAGCAATTCATTGTGTTGATGTAAATACATGGGAAAAGACCTTAAAAATATCTAATGCCTCTAATTCTAACTCTGTGCTCACCATGATGCAAACCTCTGATTTGTAATTTGAGACTCTACATGATATTATCCACCTAAAAGGAGAACCCTGAGCTGATGGTCTAACAGTTCTGGTGCCAGAGATTCCCTTCTGTAAGTTAATAAATGGAAGTCTAGAAATAGAACTCTGTGTCCTATGAGTGTATTTGGCATGAACAGATTCCCTATGGTTTTGTCTTCTCTAGGTGAGTTGATAAAATTGAAGTTTTTGAACCTTCAAAACTGAAGGCTACAACTCTCAATGAATCTAGGTCTGAAATAACCTGATGGCAGGACTTCTCTGGTGGCTCAGTGGTTAAGAATCTGCCTGCCAATGCAGGGGACACCGGTTTGATCCCTGGTCCAGGAAGATCCTACATGCTGCGGAGCAACTAAACCTGTGAGCCACAACTACTGAGCCTGCGTGCCACAACTACTGAAGCCCGTGTGCCTAGAGCCCATGCTCCGCAACCAGAGAAGCCACCACAGTGAGAAGCCCGTGCACCGCAATGAAGAGTAGCCCCCGCTCACTGCAACTAGAGAAAGCGCACACCCAGCAACAAAGACACAACACAACCAAAAATAAATAAATAAAATATTTTTTTAAACACTGAAAAAAAAAGTTCCTTATGAAATTACCTGATGGCAATTGATCTGAGCTCTATTGACCTGAACCCTATTGATCTGAACTGTAAAGACCATCTAATTTAAATGTACTTCTAACCATGTCTAAATCTATCATTTCTCAAAGTATAAATATCCTGGAAAAGGATGGCAGTTGAGAGCCCAGCAGAAAATAGAACACATGCTGAGTCGGACTGTAGTACAGAATGTCACAAAAACTCTGTTCACAGAGGCTTGGGCAGAGTTAAGAAACCTAGCAGGAATGTTGAGGTAGCTAGGGACCAGCAACAGTGGGAAGCTGCTCTCATCCATAGGCAGAAAGGGCAACGATGTCCCGTAGTCCAGTGAGGGCTGGAGGAGTAGAAAGGGAACTGCCTAATGGGGGACTCTGGAACTGCATCACCAAGTCCAGGAGGGAGCTGGGGAGAGAACACTCCAACCCCTCTGTTGTCCTACCATCCAATCTCCTCCAATGCCAGGGAGCAAGGGAGCCTGTTGTGCAGTCTGTATGGGTCAGTCTTCCAGGACACAAAGCGGGGTGGAAAAGGGTGGAGCATGGGTCTCCAGAGGACGTGGCTTGGCATACAAAGAAAACCAGTATAAATGGATAAGCTGTATGTGGTATATCACTGACTCCAGGACATGAGGAAAGAATAACACTAAAAAATGACACTATAATCAAACTTTTTATAAAATTTATATTATTTTTCTAGGACCTCACCCTTGATTTTAATTTCACAATGTATTTTCTATGTTTCTGTTTCACTTTAAGTCTTCTTTGATTAATTGCTGCATCACCTGCTACCTCTGCGTGACCTTGAACTAAATCACAATATAAGCTCCTTGGCACAAGTTTCAGTAATGTTACAGCTTCTGGGAAAGATGTATTTTCTTTGGCCAAAAGCTACAGCATCACTCATAGTCTTCTATCCCAACAGAATCATGTTTTGGGTTGGAATTTTGAGCCAAGTGGAAATGCTGGGTTTATCCGAGATAAATATTTGTTCGTCAACAAGAGAAATATGCCAACTATAGTATACATTTTGGATTTTTAAAGCATTCATCACATTTCTAACATAATCAAAATATCCTTGTAGGGGATAGATCTCTTTCTGTATCATTAAGTTCATTTTGGCCTCTCATCTCAAGAAATTGTGAAGATATATTCATTCAGAAAGCAAATTGGGGCTCTTCCTATATGAATATTATTAAAAATGCTATAAGGAGTTGTGGTATTAAGGAAGATGCTGAAAAGATGAAAACAATAAGAAAGTAAGAAACAAGGAAGGAGAAGTAAAAGAAAAATATCTCTTCCAGTGCCAGCAGGTCATAGAAAAAGAAGGCAGACAGAGATAAGAGCAACCCAGATGTGTCTCTCAAACTGTATGCCCTCTTCAGTCTCTGGCCTCAGGGGGTGAATATGTTAGGGCAAGGACTCTTGCTTTGATTTATTTTATTTTTTCATTTATTTGTGTATTTATTTTATTGGAGTAAAAGACACATAGCATAAAATTTACCATCTTAACCATTTTATGTATTAAATACATTCACATTGTTGTACCTTCATCACCAACACCCGTTACTATAATTCTTTTCACCCTGCAAACTGAAATTCTATACTCATTAAACAATAACTCCTCATTCTCCTCTCCCTTCAGCCCCTGGCAACCACCATTCTCCTTTCTGTCTTTATGATTTTGACTACTCTAAGTACTGCAAGTAAGTGAAATCATATAATATTTGCCTTTTTGTGACTAGCTTATTTCACTTAGCATAATGTCCTCTAGGTTCATCCATGTTGTAGCATATTGTAGAATTTCCTTCCCTTTTAAAGCTGAATAATATTCCATTGTATGTATATAGCACATGCCTTGAGACACAACTTTTAATTCTTTTGGGTATATATACAAAAGTGGAATTACTGGATCATATGGGAATTCTATTTTTAACTTTTTGAGGAACCACCATACTGCTCCACAGTGGCTGTATCATTTTAGATTCCCACCAACAGAGCACAGGGGTTCCAATATCTCCACATCCTCATCAACAATTGTTGTTTTCTGTTTTTTTAAATAGTCGCCATCCTAATGGGTGTGAGGTATCTCATTATAGTTTTTATTTGCATCTCCCTAATGTTTAGTGATGTTGAGCATCTTTTCATGTGCTGATTGGCCATTCAAATATCTTCTATGGAGAAATGTCTATTCAAGTCATTTGCCCATTTGTGAATTAGGGTTTTTTTTTTTTCTGTTGTTGTTGTTGTTGAGTTTTAGGAATTCTGTCTATATTCTGGATATTGGTCCCTTATCATAGATATGACTTGCAAATATTTTCTCCCATTCTGTGTTGCCTTTTTACTCTCTTCATAGGGTATTTTGATGCATAAAAATTTAAAACTTTAATAACATAACAAAAACTCTGCTCCTTTACAGTTCTATTCCCACCACATTAGGTTGTTTATGTCATAGAATTACATCTTTATGCACTGTGTGCTCCAAAACATAAACTGATAGTTCTTTTAAATGCATTAGTCTCTTAAATTATATAGAAAACAGAGTTACAGTAATACTAGCTGTTTCATTAATTTTTTTCTTTAAATGTATTAGTCTCTTAAATCAAGTAGAAAACAAAAAGTGCAGTGTCAAACAATTGTTACAATAATACTAGCTTTTATAATTACTCATGTATTTACCTTTATTGAGATCTTATTTATCCGTATGGCTTCAAGTTACTGTTGAGTGTCCTTTCATTTCACTTGCAGGACAGGTCTAGTGGTCACCGACTACCTCAACTTTTGTTTATCTGAGAATGTTTTAATTTCTCCCTCACTTTTGAAGGACAGTTTTGCTGGATATAGAATTCTTAGCTGGCAGGTTTTTTTTTTTTTTTTTTCTTTTAGCATCTTGAATATATTAGTCCACTCTCTACTGGTCTCCAAAATTTCTGGTGAGGAATCTGCTGATAATCTTAGGATTAATCTGAGAATAGCTGATATGTGATGCTTTGCTTCTCTCTCTTGCTGCTTTCAAGATTTTCTCTTTGATTTTTGATAGTTTGATTATAATGTATCTTGGTGTAGGTCTCTTTTTGAGTTGATCTTGCTTGGACTTTGTTGGGCTTCTTGGATGTTTATATTCATGTATTTCATCTTACTTGGGAGTTCTCAGCCATTATTTCTTCAGATATTTTCTCTGCCCCCTTTTCTCCCTCTTCTTCTTCTGGGACTCCCATGATGCATATTGGTTTGTTTGATGGTATCCTACTGATTCCTTAGGCTCTGTTTATGTTTCTTCAATCTTTTCTCTTTCTATTCCTCAGACTCAATAATTTTCACTGTCATATTTTCAAGTTTGCTAATTCTTTCTTCTGCCTGCTCCAATCTGCCTTTGAATCCCTCTAGCCAATTTTTCATTTTAGCTATTGTACTTTTCAGCTCCAGGATTTCTTTTTTTCCCCAGGTTTTCTATCTCTTTATTGATATTGATATTTCCATTTTGTTCGTAAATCATTTTCTTGACTTTCTCTACATCTTCCTTTAGTTCTTTGAGCATCTTTAAGAGAGTTGTTTTGAAAACTTTGTCTAGTATATTTGCCATTAGATCTTTTAAAGGAACAGTTTCTGTTGATTTATTTTTTCTTTTGAGTGGGCTATACATTCCTGTTTCTTTGTATGCCTTGTGATTTTTAGTTTAACCTTGAACATTTGAATCTAATAACGTGGTAGCTCTAGAAATCAGATTCTCTCCCTTTCCAGGGTTTGTTGTATTTATATTTATATTTATATTGTTGCAGGCTGTCTCTGTGCCAAGGATCAGACCGAGATGTAACTTAAGGTCTTTGCAGGTCTTTTCTGAGCCTTTCCCTGGGAGTACACAGTCAGCTTCTAATTTTCTCCATAAAGGCAGTAGTGTTTGAATGCCCTAGTCTTTAATGTCTGCCTCCTAAAAGGGAAAAAAATGAAAAATGAAGGGGGAAAATGGTACCAGCTCTTTAAATCCCCTGGAAATCACTTCAGCTGGATGGGGAGGGGCTTGCATAAAGGAGAGAGTAGGTACAGCAACAATGGCTACCCACCTCTTTGTCTGCACCTCTATGATCAGAAGCAGCAATCAGTGATCAGAGTACAGATCCCTGATATTTGGAGGACATAGTCTTTTTTGACCACCCTGTTTCCTGTAAGCTGTGTGCAAGCTGCTCTAAGAACATGTATATAGCTGCCAGACACATGGCTGGGTGTGGGAGTTGGGTAGCTGCTACTGTGCTAAGAGCTAAAATTGGCCAAAATTAACCACAATTTGCCATCCAAGTCTCCCCTGGGAGTTTCAAGCCTTCAACAGACTCCAGTGCTCTAAAATAGTTACATCAGACAGATTCTGATAGTGCAATCATTGTCTAGGTGGGGAGACAGATTCCTGGTCCTTCCTACTCCACTATCTTCCCAGAATCTTCTTCAGTTTATATTTAAGGTTTAGTAAGAAGACTGCCTCACAGGTTGCTCTGGCACCAACCTGAGGGCAGCTGCATCAAAGTAAGTTCGGGGGGGCTTCCCTGGTGGCGCAGTGGTTGAGAGTCTGCCTGCCGATGCAGGGGACACGGGTTCGTGCCCCAGTCCAGGAAGATCCCACATGCCGTGGAGCGGCTAGGCCCGTGAGCCATGGCCACTATGCATCCGGAGCCTGTGCTCCGCAATGGGAGAGGCCACAACAGTGAGAGGCCCGCGTATGGCAAAAAAAAAAAAAAAAAAAAAAAAAAGTAAGTTCAGGGGTACAGTGTGGTTAGACAGAGGGAAACCCTGAGTTTAACCTTACTGAGTCTACCTCAGTTTCCTTGTTGTGGATAGGCCTCAGAACTAACCACATGCTGATGAGTAACATGAAAGCAGCTGCACTGAGAATAGAGTGAGTGTCGTAGGGCCAGCAGTGATGAAAGATGAGGTGATTCCATGGTAGAGCCCAAGGGAGGCATAGCCTAGGCCATGGAGTAGATAGCACATATGACAGATATTTAGAAGCGTCTATAGCAGCAGCAGCAACTGGGAGGAGGCCTAATCAGCCAGGGAGCAATGCTGGGCCTACCAGAACCTTAGAGATCGGATGATGAGTCACAGTAGGCACAGGCTTCAGCAGACTCCATCAGCTGAATACCCAGAGGTGGGACCAGTTGGCTTTCCACAACCCAGGCAGTCCAGATGGCCGTTCCCCATGAGAGGCCAGCATAGATCCAGAGGATGCCATGGATCCAGCTCCCCAGCTGCTGACACATGATCACATAAGCCTCCACTGCCACCTCTTTTCACGGGCACTATCCTGGGTGTGGGGGGAGGAATCTGGGAAACTGAGCTTTTTTAAGTTAAAAAGACAGAATTAATCTAAAGAGACTCTTTAAACTTATCAGACTAATTTTACCAGGTAGGATTTCTTTCTTAAATCTAAAACAAGATTTTTGTTACCAAGAAGAAAAGACCAAACCAAGGACAAAATAAAGAAATGTAGAAGTATTAATGATAATAATATCTTTGCAATGGAATCACAAATTTACTCACATTTTACACTCACATTTTATATTAGTCCCTGAAACACTTAATTCTATGAATGAAGCTCATAAAAATAATATATTAAACAAAATAATTTTGGGATGGGGAAACACTACTGTAAAATATCTTAAAAACAAGGTGATTATCAACATAGCCTCTGACACAGTAAGATACTATTTATCCATCTCCCATTTCAGCACCTCTATACTTACTGTTCCTTCTTCCTGGAATGTTCTTCCCTGAAATGCCTGAGTGGCTGAGACTTTACTGCTATCAGATCCTTATTTAAGTCATTTTCTCAGGGAGGCTGTCTTCCTCCCCTATATAACATTCCACCTCCTTCAAACCTTCTGTACAAATAACTCCCAAATATGAGTGCCTTAACATGAGAAGTGTTTATTTCTTACTCCTGTCCTGGTCTGGGCATAGGTGCTATTCTCCTGGGTGGCTTATCTCTAAGCACTGCTCAGAAAGCCAGACTTCTTTTATGTTGTAATGCTGCCATCTTTCAACATGTAGCCTTCATGGTCTCGGGAAAGGAGAAGAGGTGATAAGGAAGGTACACTGTATAATTAATCATCTCAGTCTAGAAATGACCATCGTTAGTTCTGCTCACATTTCATTGGATAGAACTAGTCACATGGCCACTTAATCATAAGGCAGCCTGGAAAATATAGAAGCACATAGTGATTGGTAAAAACCAATATATTTGCCTTCTGGTCACCAAATATCTATTTGTTCTCCTTTTCCCTGTGGCAGACAATGAGCTAAGTCCCCTTGTAAAATATCTTTCCTTGAGTGTGGATGAGACCTGTGACTTGCTTCTAACCAATAGAATATGGCAAAAATGATAGAATGTTACTCAATTGATTAGGGTATACTGTATAAGACTCTGTCTTAGAAGACTGGAAAGGTAGATTCTCCTGCTAGCTTTGAAGGAACAAGATGCCATTAGTTCTAGAGCCATAAGGAAATGAATTTTGCCAACACATTGAGTGGGTAGATTTTTGCACAGTCAAGCCTTCAGATGAGAATGTAACCCAGCAGACACCTTGTGAGACCATGAGCAGACATCCCAATTAAGCTTTGTTCAGATTTTCAACCCACAGAAACTGCCAGGTAATAACTGTGTGCTGTGTTAAGCCACTAAGGTTGTGGTAATTTGTTATGCAACAATAAAAAACCAATACATTCCTATATTTTAAAAAAACATTCATTTTTTCACTAAGGAAGAAAATACAGTCATTTGCCCTAGATCTTTGGGTGATGTGCAGTTCTCTCCATCAAGTCCAGATGTGGTGACTCCTGGTATAGCAACTTAGGGTATATAGCAACCCATGGTCAAAAGGACAAGAGATCTGCCTCCTCTGAAATCCAATAGATAATGGACACCCACAGTAGATACTCACATTTGGGAAAAAAAGAATGGAAAACACACAGCAGTCTCTTGTCCAGAATAATTCTGAAACCCTGTGATTAGGCACTGTGATATATCCCCACCTGCCCTGGCAGTTTGGGAAGTTTCATGATTAAATTCTGGTTCTGCCCTCAGGGAGGACCACCCTTGTACATTGTTCCCTCTACCTCCATCCTTTCCTTTTTCTCCTCTGTGAGGTTCTTTCTTTCCCATTACTCTCCTTGAGATCCTTTGAGGGATCTCCTTGGTGGGGTGTGTATAGCATTCAAAACCTGCTTCCTCACATGGAAAATTGTTCTGAAACTTAAACTGATAAATAACTTTTTAGTCTGGGTGGGCTAATAATTTCTCTGGTAATATAATTTCTTCTAAAATAAATAGGTTTCTATCTCGACCTTCAAGATGGCAGAGGAGTAAGACATGGAGATCACCATCCTCCCCACAAATACATCAGAAATTCATCTACGTGTGGAACAACTCCTACAGAACACCTACTGAACGCTGGCAGAAGACCTCAGACCTCCCAAAAGGCAAGAAATTCCCCACGTACCAGGGCAGAACAAAAGAAAAAAGAATAAACAGAGACAAAAGAATAGGCACGGGACCTGCACCAGTGGGAGGGAGCTGTGAAGGAGGAAAGGTTTCCACACACTAGGAAGCCCCTTCACTGATGGAGACGGGGGGTGGGCGGCGGGGGGAAGCTTTGGAGCCACGGAGGAAAGCGCAGCAACAGGGGTACAGAGGGCAAAGCGGAGAGATTCACGCACAGAGGATCCGAGCCGACCAGCGCTCACCAGCCCAAGAGGCTTTTCTGCTCACCTGCCATGGCGGGTGGGGGCTGGGAGCTGAGGCTCCGGCTTCAGAGGTCAGATCACAGGGAGAGGACTGGGGCTGGCTGCGTGAACACAGACTGAAGGGGGCTAGTGCACCACAGCTAGCCAGGAGGGAGTCCAGGAAAAAGACTGGACATGCCTAAGAGGCAAGAGACCATTGTTTTGGGGTGGGCTAGGAGAGGGGATTCAGGGGACTGCCTAAACGAGCTCAAGAGATGGGCACGAGCCACGGCAGTCAGCACAGACACCAGAGACACGCATGAAACTCTAAGGCTGCTGCTGCAGCCACCAAGAATCCTGTGTGCAAGCACAGGTCACTATCCAGACTGCCCCTCCTGGGAGATTGTGCAGCCCGCCACTGCCAGGGTCCCGTGATCCAGGGACAACTTCCCTGGGAGAACACACAGCACGCCTCAGGCTGTTGCAATGTCATGCCGGCCTCTGCCACTGCAGGCTCGCCCCGTACTCCGTACCCCTCCCTCCCCGTGGCCTGAGTGAGCCAAAGCCCCTTAATCAGCTGCTACTTTAACTCCATCCTGTCTGAGCGAAGAACAGTCGCCCTCAGGCGACCTACATGCAGCAGCGGGGCCAAATCCAAAGCTGAACCCCAGGAGCTGTGCGAATAAAAAAGAGAAAGGGAAATCTCTCCCAGCAGCCTCAGGAACAGCGGATTTAATCTCCAGAATCAACTTGATGTACCCTGCAACTGTGGAATACCTGACTAGACAACAAATCATCCCAAAATTGAGGCAGTGGACTTTGGGAGCAACTGTAGACTTGGGGTTTGCTTTCTGCATCTAATTTGTTTCTGGTTTTATGTTTATCTTAGTTTAGTATTTAGATTTTATTATCATTGGTAGATTTGTTTATTGATTTGGTTGCTCTCTTCCTTTTTTAAAAAAATATATTTTATTTCATTTTTTTCTTTTTGTGAGTGTATATGTGTATACTTCTTTGTGTGATTTTGTCTGTATAGCTTTGCTTTTACCATTTGTCCTAGGGTTCTGTATGTCCATTTTTGGGTTTTTTTTAGCATAGTTTTTATTGCTTGTTATCATTGGTGGATTTGTTTTTTGGTTTGGTTACTCTCTTCTTTCTTTTTTTTCTTTTTTTATTACTTTTTAATTTTTAATAATTAAAAAATATTTATTTAAATAACTTTCTTCTTTCTTCGTTCCTTCCTTCCTTCCTTCCTTCCTCCCTCCCTCCCTTTTCTTCTGAGCCGTGTGACTGACAGGGTCTTCGTGCTCTAGCCGAGTGTCAGGCCTGTGCCTCTGAGGTGAGAGAGCTAAGTTCAGGACACTGGTCCACCAGAAACCTCCTGGCTCCACGTAATATCAAACGGCGAAAGCTCTCCCAGAGATCTCCACCTCAAAGCCAAGACCCAGCACCACTCAATGACCAGCAAGCTACAGTGCTGGACACCCTATGCCAAACAACTAGCAAGACAGGAACACAACCCCACCCATTAACAGAGAGGGTGCCTAAAATCATAATAAGGTCACAGACAACCCCAAAACACACTACTGGACATACTCCTGCCCACCAGAAAGGCAAGATCCAGCTTCATTCACCAGAACACAGGCACGAGTCTCCTCCACCAGCCTACACAACACACTGAAGCAACCTAAGCCACTGGGGGAAGACACCAAAAATGATGGGAACTACGAACCTGCAGCACTGGCAAAGAAGACCCAAACACAGTAAGTGAAACAAAATGAGAAGACAGAGAAACACACAGCAGATGAAGGAGTAAGGTAAAAACCCACCAGACCAAACAATTGAAGAGGTAATAGGCAGTCTATCTGAAAAAGAATTCAGAATAATCATAGTAAAGATGATCCAAAATCTTGGAAATAGAATGAAGAAAATACAAGAAACGTTTAACAAGGACCTAGAAGAACTAAAGAGCAAACAAACAATGATGAACAACACAATAAATGAAATTAAACATTCTCTAGAAGGAATCAATAGGAGAATAACTGAGGCAGAAGAACGGATAAGTGACCTGGAAGATAAAATAGTGGAAATAACTACTGCAGAGCAGAATAAAGAAAAAAGAATGAAAAGAATTGAGGACAGTCTTAGAGACCTCTGGGACAGTATTAAATACACCAACATTCGAATTACAGGGGTTCCAGAAGAAAAAGAAAAAAAGAAAGGGACTGAGAAAATATTTGAAGTGATAATAGTAGAAAACTTCCCTAATATGGGAAAGGAAATAGTCAATCAAGTCCAAGAAGCACAGAGAAACCCATACAGGATAAATCCAAGAAGAAACACAAGAGGACACATATTAATCAAACTATCAAAAATTAAATACAAAGAAAAAAAATTAAAAACAGCAAGGAAAAAACAACAAATAAAATACAAGGGAAGGGCTTTCCTGGTGGCACAGTGGTTGAGAGTCCACCTGCCGATGCAGGGGACGCGGGTTCGTGCCCCAGTCCGGGAAGATCCCACATGTTGCGGAGTGGCTGGGCCCGTGAGTCATGGCCGCTGAGCCTGCGTGTCCGGACCCTGTGCCCTGCGGCAGGAGAGGCCACAATGGTGAGAGGCCCGTGTACCGCAAAAAAAAAAAAAAAAAAAAAAAGGGAAATCCCCATAAGGTTAACAGCTGATCTTTCAGCAGAAACTCTGCAAGCCAGAAGGGAGTGGCAGGACATATTTAAACTGATGAAAGGGAAAAACCTACAACAAAGATTACCCTACCCAGCAAGGATCTCATTCAGATTTGACAGAGAAATTAAAAGCTTTACAGACAAGCAAAAGCTAAGAGAATTCAGAACCACCAAACCAGCTTTGCAACAAATGCTAAAGGAATTTTTCTAGACAGGAAACACAAGAGAACGAAAAGACCTACAATAACAAACCCAAAACAATTAAGAAAATGGGAATAGGAACATACATATTGATAATTACCTTAAGTGTAAATGGATTAAATGCTCCAACTAAAAGACATAGACTGGCTGAATGAATACAAAAACAAGACCCATATATATGCTGTCTACAAGAGACCCACTTCAGACCTAGGGACACATACAGACTGAAAGTTAGGGGATGGAAAAAGATATTCCATGTAAATGGAAATCAAAAGAAAGCTGGAGTCTCATATCAGACAAAATAGACTTTAAAATCAAGACCATTACAAGAGAAAAAGAAGGACACTACATAATGATCAAGAGATCAATCCAAGAAGAAGATATAACAACTGTCAATATTTATGCAGCCAACATAGGAGCACCTCAATACATAAGGCAAATGCTAACAGCCATAAAAGGGGAAGTTAACAGCAACACAGTCACAGTAGGGGACTTAACACCCCACTTTCACCAGTGGACAGATCATCCAAAATGAAAATTAATAAGGAAACACAAGCTTCAAATGATACATTAAACAAGACGCACTTAACTGATATTTATAGGACATTCCATCCAAAAACAACAGAATACATTTTCTTCTCGTGTTCATGGAACATTCTCAGAATAGATCATATCATGGGTCACAAATCAAGCCTTGGTAAATTTAAGAAAATAGAAATCGTATCAAGTATCTTTTCTGACCACAACGCTATAAGACTAGATATCAATTACAGGAAAAATTCTGTAAGAAATACAAATACATGGAGGCTAAACAATACACAACTAAATAACCAAGAGACCACTGAAGAAATCAAAGAGGAAATAAAAAAATACCTAGAAACAAATGACAAAAAACGACGACCCAAAATCTATGGAATGCAGCAAAAGCAGTTCTAAGAGTGAAGTTTATAGCAATACAATCCTACCTGAAGAAACAAGAAACATCTCAAATAAACAACCTAACCTTACACCTAAAGCAATTTGAGAAGGAAGAACAAAATAACCCCAAAGTTAGCAGAAGGAAAGAAATCATAATGATCAGATCAGAAATAAATGAAAAAGAAATGAAGGAAATGATAGCAAAGATCAATAAAACTAAAAGCTGGTTCTTTGAGAAGATAAACAAAATTGATAAACCATTCTCCAGACTCATCAAGAAAAAAAGGGAGAAGACTCAAATTAATAGAATTAGAAGTGAAAAGGGAGAAGTAACATCTGATACTGCAGAAATACAAAGGATCATGAGAGATTACTACAAGCAACTATATGCCAATAAAATGGACAACCTGGAAGAAATGGACAAATTCTTAGAAATGCACAACCTTCTGAGACTGAACCAGGATGAATAGAAAATATAAACAGACCAATCACAAGCACTGAAATTGAGACTGTGATTAAAAATCTTCCAACAAACAAAAGCCCAGGACTAGATGGCTTCACAGGCGAATTCTACAACATTTAGAGAAGAGCTAACACCTGTCCTTCTCAAACTCTTCCAAAATACAGCAGAGGGAGGAACACTCCCAAACTCATTCTACGAGGCCACCATCACCCTGATACGAAAACCAAAGATGTCACAAAGAAAGACAACTGCAGGTCAATATCACTGATGAACATAGATGCAAAAATCTTCAACAAAATACTAATAAACAGAATCCAACAGCACATTAAAAGGATCATACACCATGAACAAGTGGGATTTATCCCAGGAATGCAAGGATTCTTCAATATATACAAATCAGTCAATGTGATACAGCATATTAACAATCTGAGAGAGTAAAACCATACGATCATCTCAAGAGATGCAGAAAAAGCTTTCAACAAAATTCAACACCCAGTTATGATAAAAACCCTCCAGAAAGTAGGCATAGAGGGAACTTACCTCAACATAATAAAGGCCATATAACAAATCCACAGCCAACATCATTCTCAATGGCGAAAAACGGAAACAATTTCCTCTAAAATCAGGAACAAGACAAGGCTATCCACTCTCACCCCTATTATTCCACATAGTTTTGGAAATTTTAGCCACAGCAAACAGAGAAGAAAAATAAAAGGAAACCAAGTCAGAAATGAAGAAGTTGTCACTGTTTGCAGATGACATTGTTACTACATATAGAAAATCCTAAAGACGCTACCAGAAAACTACTAGAGCTAATCAACAAATTTGGTAAAGTAGCAGGATACAAAATTAATGCACAGAAATCTCTTGCATTTGTATACACTAATGACGAAAAATCTGAAAGAAAAATTAAGGAAACACTCCTGTTTACCGCTGTAAAAAAAAAGAATAAAATACTTAGGAGGAAGAAACCTACCTAAGGAGACAAAAGAATTGTATGCAGAAAACTATTAGACACTGATGACAGAAATTAAGGATGATACAAACAGATGGAGAGCTATCCCATGTTGCTGGATTGGAAGAATCAACATTGTGAAAATGACTCTACTACCCAAAGCAATCTACAGATTCGATGCAATCCCTATCAAACCACCAATGGCATGTTTCACAGAACCAAAGCAAAAAATTTCACAATTTGAATGTAAACACAAAAGACTCCAAATAACCAAAGCAATCTTGAGAAAGATAAACAGAGCTGGAGGAATCAGGCTCCCGGACTTCAGACTGTACTACAAAGCTACAGTAATCAAGACACTATGGTACTGGCCCCAAACCAGAAATATAGCTCATGGAACAGGATAGAAAGCCCAGAGATAAACCCATGAACATACGGTCACCTTATTTTTGATAAGGGAGGCAAGAATATACAGTGGAGAAAAGACAGCCTCTTAAATAAGTGGTGCTGGGAAAACTGGACAGGACACATGTAAAAGAATGAAATTAGAACACTCCCTAACACCATACACAAAAATAAACTCAAAATGGACTAAAGACCTAAATGTAAGGCCAGATACTATCAAACTCTTAGAGGAAAACATAGGCAGAACACTCTATGACATAAATCAGAGCAAGATCCTTTTTGACCCACCTCCTAAAGAAATGGAAATAAAAACAAAAATAAACAAATGGGACCTAATGAAACTTAAAAGCTTTTGCACAGCAAAGGAAACCATAAACAAGATGAAAAGACAACCCTCAGAATGGGAGGAAATGGGAGGAAACATTTGCAAATGAAGCAACTGACAAAGGATTAATCTCCAAAATTTACAAGCAACTCAATATCAAAAAAACAAACAATCCAATCCAAAAATGGGCAGAAGGCCTAAATAGACATTTCTCCAAAGAAGATATACAGATTGGCAACAAACACATGAAAGAATGCTCAACATCACTAATCATTAGAGGGATGCAAATCAGAACTACAATGAGGTATCACCTCACACCAATCAGAATGGCCATCATCAAAATTCTACAAACAATAAATGCTGGAGAGGGTGTGGAGAAAAGGGAACCCTCTTGCACTGTTGGTGGGAATGTAAATTGATACGGCCACTATGGAGAACAGTATGGAGGTTCCTTAGAAAACTATAAATAGAACTACCACACGACCCAGCAATCCCACTACTGGGTATATACCCTGAGAAAACCATAATTCAAAAAGAGTCATGTACCACAATGTTCATTGCAGCTCTATTTACAATAGCCAGGACATGGATGCAACCTAAGTGTCCATCGACAGATGAATGGATAAAGAAGATGTGGCACATATATACAATAGAATATTACTCACCCATAAAAAGAAACGAAATTGAGTTATTTGTAATGAGGTGGATGGACCTAGAGTCCATCATACAGAGTTAAGCAAGTCAGAAAGAGAAAAACAAATACTGTATGCTAACACATATATATGGAATCTAAAAAAAATGGTTCTGAAGAACCTAGGAGCAGGACAGGAATAAAGACGCAGACGTAGAGAATGGACTTGAGGATACGGGTAGGGGGACGGGTAAACTGGGGCGAAGTGAGAGAGTGGCATGGATGTATATACACTACCAAATGTAAAATAGCTAGCTAGTGGGAAGCAGCCGCATAGCACAGGGAGATCAGCTTTGTGTTTTGTGACCACCTAGAGGGGTGGGATAGGGAGAGTGGGAGGGAGACGCAAGAGGGAGGAGGTATGGGGATATATGTACATGTATAGCTGATTCACTTTGTTATGAAACAGAAACGAACACAGCATTGTAAAGCAATTATACTCCGATAAAGGTGTTAAAAAAATAAAATCATAATAACATTAAAAACATAAGAAAACAAACCAATAGGTTTCTGATCTTTTTCTTCCAGTCAGTTATGTGTGCCAGTAACTATACCCAATGTTTTTGTAAATATAAGGCTAAACCTTCCTCAACTTAGTGGTAACCTTGAACCTATCTAACCACACCCTTAAATGTTATCTTTTCCCTGGCTGAATTTTACTGGGGCTTTGTCAAAGCTTTTATAAATCCCATCTTTTACTGTTTGGAATGTAAAAGCAGTCAGGTTTTCCATCTCTGTGAAGAATGAACTTTCTAGACTTTTTGTAATGTCTCATTTATTTTTGAAAACTAGTTAGTTCTTTCCTCAACTCCTATCTTTTTTGTGATACTCTGCCATATGCAACCAGTAGTCTCTATCACTTCCTAATTGATTATTTCCAATCACTTATCTTACTGCTGCTGACTCAGTGGCTCGAGATAAGTTATGTGCTAATGGTAACATTTTACTCATTGTTTTGCCACTGCATGCTATTATCACCATCTTTCTAGCTTCCAATGTTAGTTTTTTTGCTACTTGCTACTGAACTCCTAAGTAAATGCCACATATTTTAGGTTTTAATTATAGCAACACCCTATTTCAAGGTATTAATTTCCATTGTAGTCAGGATCATCTATTTATTTATTTATTTATTTTTGGCTGCGTCGGGTCTTAGTTGCGGCACGCGGGATCTTCGTTGATGCGTGCAGAATCTTTCCCTGTGGTGCATGGGCTTCTCTCTAGCTGTGGTGTGCGGGTTTTCCTCTAGTTGAGGAGCGCGAGCTCAGTAGCTGTGGAGTGTGGGCTTAGCTGCCCCACGACATGTGGGAACCTAGCTCCCCGACTGGGGATTGAACCCACGTCCCCTGCATTGGAAGGCAGATTCTTTCCCACTGGACCACCAGGGAAGTCCCTAGTCAGGATCATTAATACTGGCTGCTGTAACAAATAAGTAGCTTAACACTTTATTTCTTGCTCTCATCACAGTCTTATATCAGTTAGCTTTCCTCCAAGTGATGGCTCAGTGATGCAGGCTCCTTCCATCTTGGGATGACACCATTTCAACAGGTGGCCTCTGTGGTATCCAGTGAAGGTGAAGAGAGGGAAAGAAGTCACATTGGATTTTTAGCTCCACTGTTAGAAGTGATACCCATCACTGCTGCTTAAATTCTATTTGCCAGAAGTAGTCACACAGCTATCCTAAATGCAGAGGAGACTGGGAAACAGATAAGAACATATGGATATTGTAAACACTAACATTTTCTGCTACAACTTATTATTTGACCTCTCCTTCCCTATTCTATCAGAATATAAGATTCACAAGGGCAGGGATTTTTTTTCTGTTCCTTTTACTTCTGTATCGTTAACACTTAGAAGAATGCCTGACTCATAGTAAATGGTTATTAAATATTTCCTTAGAGAATATGTGAAAAGGAGAATCCAGGGCTTCATACCATTACTAGTGAGTGACAAATTGGAAGAAAATAAGAAAGGATTCCAAGCAACCACAACAGATACCATGAAATGTATGCACTAAAGCTCACGCATATTATTCACTGAACCTCCCCCCTCCCACAAGGCATTTTAAACAGAGTCCTAATGAGAATATTTATATAGTTTATCAATTCCATACCAGACCATAAACAGGAACTTAAAGTGAGACAAGAAAGATTATCAAGAAAAGAAAAGGTTATAGGAAAAATATGCGGTTCAAAGGAAAAAGTTACTTTTAAAGTACAACAGCAACAATGAAAACTATAGGAGCCTGAGGCCATTTAGCGTAGAGGCATAAACATTTATGCCTAGATAGGTCCTAAGGGTATCACTGAATCATAGCATAGTAAATATATTACAGCCACTATGAAAATGATGAATCAATTAGGTTTGGTATACTTTCTTTAAAAAGGCAGAGAAGTTGTAATACATTTAAGAAATTTTCTTTTTTGTGTGTTCAAATGGACATTCTTCAGTCATGCCCTAAATTCCCTAGTTGTAACTAGTCATTCATTTCTCTATGATGGTTGACAGATGAAATAGGACAGTAATGGATGTCTCAACTATTATTGTGTTTAGTTATTTCTTCCATTGGAAGCTCCCACTCCCTGAATGCTACACTGATTAGACTACATTCAGAGTATCAGGTTCAACAGGGGATAGATCCACGTTTTGTGGAGTCTGAAGATTACACAATACAGAGGCTTCTTTAAGAAAAAAACCCACAAGTATAAAAGAAGGTACAAAAAGTATTTATTTAGAATAAAAGTCACAACCAATTACAAATTAAAAAATTCACAAGAACCAGACATCACCAAATTCAGAAAAATATCTTGATGTTTTAAATTAATTAACTGCCTAGTATACTTTTAACAATACTTTTTCCTACATCTTTTGACTGCCTACTCTTTGATTTCTTCTTCATATGAAAATGATTTTGTTACATTTTGTTCTATAGAGTTAATAGATAGTTCAGTCTTTCCACTAGTGGAGTTGATTGAAATTTATTTTTATTATTGGTAGTTTAGAAGAGTTTCTTTCCAGTCTACAACTCATTACTGGGAAAGTTACATACATTTTTTAAGATAGTGGTCAAATTTGGGAAAATCTGTACCAAATTTCTTTTACATATACAGAATAAGATGTGGGAGGATTTTCCAATTCTAGTTCTGGATCCGTACATTTCAAACATTACCCCATTGCCTACATGCTTCTGTGCTGGGTCCCAAAGCATTCATCTGCTGATCGGTCTCTGGCCATCCACCTTTGTGTCACAATACCAAGTGACCCAGGTGATGGTAGGCCTTCAAGCAGTCAGAATAGATGCTACTGTTCCAATGGGCTGTAATGCCCATGAACCACATAATTTTTTTCCATTTAACTAACTCAGCTTCCCCTTAGCCAGATCCCCAAAATGCCAGCAATCACTTCAGTGCTTCTGAAAATTATGACTGAAGGGAAGTTAGAGTACACAGAGACAGCAATCTTTTAAGATGAAAATATTTTACTTCCAAAACTTTTACAGGAACATAATACCACATGAATATACTTCTAGGACCCCTCTTGTGGTGCTGGAAGAGGCTTGAATTTTTTTTTTTTTTTTGCGGTACGCGGGCCTCTCACTGTTGTGGCCTCTCCCGTTGTGGAGCACAGGCTCTGGACATGTAGGCTCAGCGGCCATGGCTCACGGGCCCAGCCGCTCCGCAGCATGTGGGGTCTTCCCGGACTGGGGCACGAACCCGTGTCCCCTGCATCGGCAGGCGGGCTCTCAACCACTGCGCCACCAGGGAAGCCCCGAGGCTTGAATTTTAAGTTTCCTGGAATCTGCCTTTGGGTTTAGCTTTGAATGCTTCAGGAGGAGTGCTCAAAGGTGAGCACGTTCATAGAAAGAAGGTAATGGAGGATGATGAAGGGTCAGGACTCTCTGCCTTATGATAAACAGCTAAGGGCCATGCAAAGATCTTGGAAGAGAAAATTCAAGGGGTTCCCAAGTCTGTCTTTAGTCCTTGTAGTCCTGTGAGGTGAAAGAAGTATTTCAACTCAATATAAGGAATCACTATCTAATGTTAGGCCAGTTTAAATGTAGAATTGACCAGCTAATGAAATACTGAGTTTTCTTCACAGGAACAGCTCAGGAAGAGGCTAAATGAGAACCAGTCAGGGATCCTGTGAAGGGGAGGCCCCAGTTTGGGGAGTGGTATTGACAGGGATGGGGAGTGTGGTATGAAAGAACCTAACGTTTACACACTTTTGCAAGTCTGAGATTTTAAGATGACTTTGCTATTAACCTTATTTGAAGCCTCAGCCTCATGTTTAATGCCTGATACATAGAGAGTTTTAAAGACAGATGGGACCGCTTTTAAGGTGAGAGAAAAAGGTTTTGTTTTTGTTTTTTTAAACCTAAGGGCAGCAAGAATGATCCATTTTAGCTCTATTTAATTTTATGCTTTTTTGTTTAAAGCCAGATTGTAAGACAGTGCTTAATCAACACAGGAGGTTAGGGGTTGCAGTTGTGGGGTTGCTGAGTCTAGAGCAAGTTGTAGGAAGAGAACATCATGTGGGATCTTTCGGGATCCCTACTCTTCCAGCAAGTACAAGAATAGGACCATTTTTTTTTCTTTTGTGTGTGTGTGTGGGGGGGCGTGGGGGGTTGTTCATCAATTCATTGGAGTAGCCTAGCAATGATGCCTGGGATGGAAAGATCCAGAGGAATAATGAGTCAGGGCTTTTTGTGACATGTGACAGAACACAACTGAAACTGCCTTGAGGAAAGGAGGGGGATTTTTGCCTTCGGGGGTAGAGTTCACTTCAGATATATTTGCCTCCTAAGTCTCCAAAGATATCATCCCCTCTCCCACAGTTTTCCTTCTCTTGAAGTTGACCTGACTTCATTTACAGTCATTGGTGGTACTTATCACTGGCTTATATCCTTCCAAATAAGTTATTCTAGTTTGAAGGGCTTCTTTTTCTGAACTGATTCAGCAAAAGCCCCAGATTGAGTTCTTGGACCAATATGCCCATCCCAGAACCAATCACTGTGGTCTGGAATATGAAGACTGGCCAGTTCTGGGGAGTGAGGGTGGGAGGTGTCAGTATCCTGGAACCACAAAGACTCGTGGGCAAGGGGGGAGGGGTAGTTCCCAAAGGAAAAATGAATAGCTGTTATCAGAGAAATGGATAATACTGAAAGTACATACTCAAAACACCGTAAATAAGGATATCCATTATTTGTGGAAAAAATGTTTTGGGACTTCTTTCCTATGGTTGTAGTTAAACTGTAAAATCGAGTAAATCTTTCCCTTATCCAGATAGATATCACGCATAGGGGGTAATCATTTTATATGTCAGCGTTTTTACTCTTTCTCCTAAGTGGGACTGAGTCAGTGGAGATGCTACAAAAGAAGTAAACAGAGAGCTGAAAGTATTAATACGGTAATTTTTAATTTGAGTGCGCTCTTTAGGCAAAGTAGCTGGGAGGGCTTTCAATAATCCATTTTTAATCGTGACCACACCCCGTGTAGGTGACCTGAGTATTACCGTCTTGCCCTTGCAGTTGGGGAAACCGAGGCATGACACTCCTCCATTCAGCCTTCCGGAGGGATTTGGGAAGAGTCCAGCCTGCTTGACCTCAGAGGGTCTTCTTCTTCCTCCGCGGCGCCTCTCGGAACCCTCATGTCCTTCGGCGTCGCAGAAGGAGAGCAGCTCGGGCTCCGCCGCAGCCTCGGCATTCGTCCTTCGCCCAGCTGCATCCGCCCCGCTCTCCCACACCGTCCCCGGGAAGGTCCAACTGGCCAAGGTCTGGCAGTCCCTCCCGTCCTCTCCCCTCACCCCTCCCGCCTCCCCCACTCTGGTCCCTGACGTGCAGGAAGCCCCCAGCCCAGCGCCCCGCAGGGAGGTGCGGGCAGATGCCGCCCGGGCGTCCAGCGGGGAGGGCCGCGGACGCCGCGGGAGGTGAGCGGCCCGCACCCTTAGCCCCCCGAGGGCCAGGGCGGGCACCGGGCACGCTGGGCCCGAGGAAGGTGGCAGCGCGAGGGAGGCCGGGCGAGCCCGCGGGGAGCGGCGAGAGAGGGCGACGCGGGCGGGCCGGCGCGCGGCTCGCGGGCGACGCCTGGAGAGCGAGCGGCGGGGAGCCAGGCGCTGCGGGGCCGCTCGGGGACGCGCCGCGCCCGGGCCGCCGAACTCGCCCGTAAACCCGCTCCGGACGCCCAGACCCCTGGCACCTTCCCGAGCGCGGGCGGGAGATATGGCTTCGCGCGTCCCCGCCGCTGCCGCCGCCGCCGCCGCTGCTGCTGACTCGACAGAATCGGCGGGCCGCGCGGGGGGCGCGGCGTAACCCGGGGGTGGGCGGCGGCGCGGAGCCGCCCGGGGAGCTCCGGGCGTCGTCGGGAGCGAAGGAGGATGCCAGCACAAAGGCGAGCCGAGACCCAGCCCGCTGCGGAAGGCGGCGGGAAGAGCCGCTGAGGGGCGCGCCGGGCGCGCTCGGCTCCGCGCTGCGTCTCTCGTCGTTGCCTCGGAGTCGCTGGGTCGGAGACGGCCGCGTAGGGTCCCTCGGCCCCGTGGCAGCGGCCACCGCAGCCGGGAGCTGCATGCTACGCGCGGCGGCGCCCCCGGTCGCCTGCTTTCCCCGCGGCGTGCGCGGGCCGGCCGGAGGGCGCCGGGGCCGCGGGTCCGGGCGACTGTGGGGGCGCCCTGCCGCCCGGCGGCCCCGTCCCCACCCGCAGTCGGCGGCAGCGGGCGCCGAGACCCAGGTGAGTGCGCGGCCCCGGCCCGGCCCTCGCGCCGCAGGTACCGGACAGCGGGAGGTGGCTTTGTTTTCCTCCCTCTCGCTCCGGCGCGGTCATTCATTTGACATTTCGGCTTCCGCTGCCCAGAGACGCGGGTGAGAGGCACTGGGACGTGTTTCAAGGTTTGGTTCTCCCGGGGAGCTGAGACTTTTGGGTCCATCTGAGCGTCACTTGAGGGAGCGGAGGCTTCATTTCCTTTTCGGTTTGGAACGTGTTGTGAACATCCTCTGCGGGGCTTGGGGCCTGGAGGAAACTGGGGCTGCAGATTTAGACGTAGACGTTTCCGAGGACATGCATCTGCAGAGGTCTGGCTCTTCCATGCCTTGTGTTTTCCGCTATTAGCAGAGCTCAGGTGTTTTTCCTTGATTATTATTATTAATTTAGGAACATCTTTACAGGTACATTTATTTCCTTTAGAGTTGGAAGTCTTTGGAGACAATACAGAGAGCTCACAGAGTTACAGGGGATCAATCGATATTAAACTTGGAGAAGGCAAGCATCAGCAGTCCTCGTAGGTAGAGGTGGACGGTAGGCAAACTTCCCCGGGGGCCTTTAGCCTTCCCAGTATGGTTTCTGCTTTCACCGTCCTAGAGTCAAGCAAACTCTGAATTCTCATTGTACGTATGCCTTTGTCAAAGTGTGAAACTTGTCTTTTTTTGAATAGTTTTCTAGTTTGTCATTTGGAAGAAAAAGATTTTAATGTAATTATTAGAGTCCTCTATTAGACCTGGTGAAATTTCATGTTTTCATTTGTCTCATAAGTATGATTTTCATTTTACTATTTCTCCTGTTCCCTCAAGGGCTCATTTCTTCTGTTGCCTAGAGAGAGCTCCACCCGCTCCCCCTCCAACAGATGGCTGTGTGTTCTGAGAGGTTATCTTTAAAATGACACTCACATTACCTGTAAACAAAAAGGATCAGTTATTAGGCTTATCTTTGGAGTTATTAAAGCAAGAAGCCTAATCTGGATGGGGATATTATTAATGGTGTGAAAATCTGGAGTTTGCTAATCTGTTTGGGCATCAGAAGATTCCTGCAGGGATTGTTTATATAGTGTGGGAGACAGATGGCATCCCTAGCAGACAAGAGAAGCCCAGCATAAAGGCTCATTGTATTCTTCAGAAATTATCCACTTCACTGTTGGGAGATGGGGTCAGGTGGGGAAGACATAATTTTCATCTCCCAAAGGAGGCATTCTAACCTTATCATCCAGCAGCCTAACCAGTTAGTTTCTTCTTTCTCTGAACATTTAAAAAGTCATTATTGAGCTGTTTGTTTTGATTATTCCTTCGGCCCATTTTGGCCTCAATTGTGGTTATGTGAAGCAATTTAAACAGTTATATTAACAAAAATGTCTTTGAATTTAAGATTATCGTACCACTGGGAAAACAGCAGTTCTTGTATACAAATGGCCCCTTGGACTCAGTGTCTCCTAGCTGGAAGGACTTTAGTCCAATCTGCATGAATTCAAAAGGAGTTTCTTCTACCATCTCCGTGACAGGTGGTTCCCTGGCTCCCAGCATTTGTCATGAGACTCTCAGCTATGGGTAGTACTCTACTTTTATAAGGCTTAACAGCCTAAGACATTTGCTTTATCATTGCCTCCATCACAGCACTGAACAGCCTTGGGCAGTGAATCTTTTTGAATGACTGTGGAGTCCGTGAAGAAATCAGTCATTCTGACCATTTGAGATAAGCCCGCTGGAGCTTTTCTGCTCCTACCACCATCATGGATTCTTTATGTGCTGTAGATTCCAACTAGATTGCAAAATTGGTCTCCCCTCTGGATGCATGTGAGGGAGAATATTCCAGTAAATTAATAGTCACTAACCACAGGACTAAATTTAATGAAGAACATGAGCAATGTTTGACCCCCCTGAACAGGAAGTATGGGGTAAAAGTAAGCATTGGCTCTGTTTAACGTGAGAACTGTAATCTTGAGGGAAAAAAAACATATTTTCTTACTTTTTTCAAATCCTTCTGCGCCACTGATCTCAGCAAAAGGCAAAGAAACCAAGGTTGTTACCTGTAGCTGAGGACAGATGCCATAGCTATTTCTTTTGGATGAATGTGTGCTGCTGGAGAGGTGGCTTTCGGGCTCTGTCCAGTTTCAGCGTGTGCCTTGGCATCAACAAAAGGGTCTAACATTCAAATTCAGATTGTTAAATCTGCGGCTGGTATCTGTGTACCTTCTCACCAGGTTGCTTCCTTTCTAGTGAAATATTCCTTTATGAGAAACCCGAGGCACCAGGCCTGGGGCTTACTGGGCGCCTGGCCTGCATCCACATTCTAGTGTGTTGCTGCCTGCTTTCTTGAGTAAAAATGGAACCAGTTTTGCACGAATAGGGAATGGCAGGGTGGAGTGAAAACATTTTCAGCTCCATTGTGGAAAGCCAGGCCTGGCCTAAAAGAGAGAGGACTATATTTGAAGTTCGCTTGATGTAGCAGAGGCAGAATTGCTTCTTTATACACAGGATGCCTTTTGTGTGGGAAAATGTATGAGGGATTAGAAAGGTGACTACACCCTCTGCTTAGCCTGCAGTACTGGTTTTTTCCTGTTGACCTATCTGAATTATCAAATGCATCCCCTTTCACATTTAAAAGTGCCCTGGTTTGGATGATAAATTATGTGGTCACCCTAGATATTAAGGAATCTTCACTATTTTCTTTTTTTTTAAATTTATTTTTATTTTTTGCTTTATAACAAATTTAATCAGTTATACATACACATATGTTTCCATATCCCCTCCCTTTTGCATCTCCCTCCCACCCTCCCTATCCCACCCCTCCAGGCGGTCACAAAGCACTGAGCTGATCTCCCTGTGCTATGCAGCTGCTTCCCACTAGCTATCTACCTTACGTTTGGTAGTGTGTGTATGTCCATGCCGCTCTTTCACTTTGTCACAGCTTACCCTTCCCCCTCCCCATATCCTAAAGTCCATTCTCTAGTAGGTCTGTGTCTTTATTCCTGTCTTACCCCTATGTTCTTCATGACATTTTTTTTTCTTAAATTCCATATATATGTGTTAGCATACAGTGTTTGTCTTTCTCTTTCTGACTTACTTCACTCTGTATGACAGACTCTAGGTCTATCCACCTCATTACAAATAGCTCAATTTCATTTCTTTTTATGGCTGAGTAATATTCCATTGTATATATGTGCCACATCTTCTTTATCCATTCATCCGATGATGGACACTTAGGTTGTTTCCATCTCCGGGCTATTGTAAATAGGGCTGCTATGAACATTTTGGTACATGTCTCTTTTTGAATTATGGTTTTCTCAGGGTATATGCCCAGTAGTGGGATTGCTGGGTCATATGGTAGTTCTGTTTGTAGTTTTTTAAGGAACCTCCATACTGTTCTCCATAGCGGCTGTACTAATCCACATTCCCACCAGCAGTGCAAGAGTGTTCCCTTTTTTCCACACCCTCTCCAGCATTTATTGTTTCTAGATTTTTTTTTTTTTTTTTTTCTTTTTGCGGTATGTGGGCCTCTCACTGTTGTGGCCTCTCCCGTTGCGGAGCACAGGCTCCGGATGCGCAGGCCCAGCGGCCATGGCTCACGGGCCCAGCCGCTCCGCGGCATATGGGATCCTCCCAGACCGGGGCACGAACCCGTATCCCCTGCATCGGCAGGCGGACTCTTAACCACTGCGCCACCAGGGAGGCCCGTTTCTAGATTTTTTGATGATGGCCATTCTGACTGGTGTGAGATGATATCTCGTTGTAGTTTTGATTTGCATTTCTCTAATGAGTAAAGATGTTGAGCATCCTTTCATGTGTTTGTTGGCAGTCTGTATTCACTATTTTCTTTACCACCCTCTCCTGACTTCAAATTTTGAGTCTGGCTTTGTTTCCGTCTTTAATTTGTTAAATGCAAAGGTAAGAAAGGTAAAAAAAAAACAAACCCAGAGCTTCCCTGGTGGCGCAGTGGTTGAGAGTCCCCTGCCGAGGCAGGGGACGTGGGTTCGTGCCCCGGTCCGGGAGGATCCCACATGCCACGGAGCGGCTGGGCCTGTGAGCCATGGCCGCTGAGCCTGCGCGTCCGGAACCTGTGCTCCGCAATGGAATATATATATATATGTATATATATATATATATATATATATATATATATATATATACCCCAAAACCCCCAAAAATGCATAAGGAAAAAAGAAATAGCAAGGAAGACAAAAGACTGACGTAATTGGTTGCTTGTCATCTATTTATACATATAGGAAATAAAATAGCTTTTTCCTTGACATATTAAGTGTCTACTCTGGCTCTGAGCCCAGGTTATTATTGTCTTCGAGCACAGTAAGAATGAGTACCTGTTTACCTAGGGCCGGCATGAATTGGGACAACTATGATTTGGGAGAGCAGCTTCAACAAAATTCTGTTTGCAGACCTGATGGGTGCATGGCATTTGCAGATATGAATGAAAGTTTCAAGATCTAGTGTTTGGTCAAGTTCTTGGAATTTACTGAGAGACCAAAACACATGTGTCGTTGTGAAGACTTGACTCCACATTCTCCTAGTTTCCAAGCCCTCTGGGCCACGGGGATAATAGAAGAGCCTTTGTTTTCTGCCCTCTCTTTTGACTAGAGTCTTGGGTTTGGGTCTCAGTTTTTCAGACAAAGGGCTTGCAGAGCAGAATGTGCTGTGCCCACTCATCACGTGAACATTCTCATAGTGGCTAGAGATTGTGCAGGTGACCTGGTGGGGGATTTGAGTTCTAAAGCTAGATATATGAAGCTTGTGGCATGTACTTCAACAATGGCTGTGTTCCTTGGCTAAAGAATTGCCTGTTTGAAAGAGTTCACTTGCAGTGCTGGCCAGCAGGTGTTACAATTAATTATGGCTGTCACTTTTTCCACACCCACTCCACTAAAAGCCTCAAAAGCTTGGTCGGCATGCTTGAATAAGAAGAAATGTATATGCCGCAGAGCGGCTGGGCCCGTGAGCCATGGCCGCTGAGCCTGCGCGTCCGTAGCCTGTGCTCCGCAACGGGAGAGGCCACAACAGTGAGAGGCCTGTGTACCACAAAAAAAAAAAAAAAGAAGAAGAAGAAATGTATGTATCTTCTTTATGAGTAGGATAACCATGTAGTTATTTTTGCTCAGATAAGGACACTTTTGAGAGTAAAAGGGGATACTAACTGGAAGGGGC
Organism: Mesoplodon densirostris; assembly: GCF_025265405.1. Taxonomy (NCBI): domain Eukaryota; kingdom Metazoa; phylum Chordata; class Mammalia; order Artiodactyla; family Ziphiidae; genus Mesoplodon; species Mesoplodon densirostris. The sequence goes on from NC_082668.1 coordinate 39,870,968, forward strand.
ACCAGATCAAACAGTATAAACTGGACTATCCCAAGAAAATTATGATGGATGGTTGTCTTAACTATTACCTAAGTCATTAGCTTTTATATGAAGACTACCCATATGATGGAAAAATGTCCCTAGCTTCTTCTAGATATGTTCAACATATGTCTAATGTGTGCATGCATATATGTGTATGTGTATATATACAAACATTGATCATATATCTATAGAGATGTGTATTGTGGGGTTGAAATTAACTACTTACGAAGACCTAGTCATTTGGAAAATTGTGACTTTCATCATTTTTGTCATGGGTTGACTTTTAAACTAAAAAAAAAGTCCAGCCTCTCCAAACTTTAAATCATCTTCTGACCTTCTGTAGTTCTCTTGCTTAAATCATTTGATAGTTCTCCATTTTCTGTTTAATTCTCAAAGTAAGATCCACAGACAGATTGGTGGTTAAAAAGGAAAAGCAGTGAAAAAATTTCACTTATTCATTCATTCATTCAACTACTATTTATTGAGCACCTTCCATGAATCTAGGTGCTGAATGAATAAAACTGCCCTTGTGAAGTTTTCTTTCAGTTGGGAGTGGAGGGGTAGGAGTGGGAGATGCACAATAAACCAAATTATATAGCATGGTAGAAGGGGAGAAGTGCTTTGGAAGAAAGAAAGTAGAACAGGATAGATGTAGTTGAGTAGCTTTCATGAAGAAAGAGACCTTAAGCAAAGACTTAAAGGAAGTGACAGAAGTTACTCATACAGATACCTGGGGAGGAGTGTTCCAGGCAGAGGGAACAGCCAGTGCGAAGGCCTGAAGGTGAGAATGTGTTTGGATGTGTTCAAAGGTTAGCAAGAAGACCAACACAAGGGGGTGTGGGGTGTTGGGGGAGACTTCGAAATGTGAATCAAAAAGATGGTGTAGGAGTGGCAGAGCATGTAGGACCTTGAGACGTGAGAGTAATTATAATTTCAGCAGCAATCCCATTATGTTCTTAAAAGTTATTATGGTATGAAAAATTGTGTTCATGCTATGAAGACTGCACTGGTCAACGTAGCTTACATTTCATAAGCACTTCATCATGGTGCACTTCATCTTGGTTAATATACTTTTTATGTCATTTGCTTATTGTTTATTTGTTAAAATAGCATAGTTTGTTGTTGCTGGTCTTAAATTGTATCTCAATTTCACAAAAATAGATCAGTGGCTCAAAAGTGGTTCATTGCAGTGTGAAAATAGTGATGAAAATAGTAATGTAAATGCTGCAGTTCAGAATGTCATAAACATACTTACAGAACCGAATCCCATTCCAAATATAAAATGTGTATCTGTATGTGTAAAAACAAGGACGCTTGTGAGAGTGATGATTTCAAAACAGTAGCTGAAATAGAAAAGTGCATATGGAAGTATGATGATGACTATCTCAAAACTGCTTTTTATTGGGCGTGCCATCCATTCGCTCCTAGTCCCCAGTCATTGCCTGTTATGAAACTTTGTCTGTGAAGCCATGGATGTTTTGGTGTCATTTTCAAACAAAGCACAGTGGCTTCCTTGTTATACTATTCAAGTTTCCCAGGGCAAGTACCCAATGATGTTTTCCGTTACAAAATTAATGTATTATACTGCTAACGGTGGGTAAGAGATTAAAACTCTAGTAGCTTCATTAAAGGATGCTTGTAACAGAAGTAAGTATAAGTCATTTTATTGAAGAGACACCTGGAAAATCAGCTGGAAAGTTAAAGACAAACATTATCCTTAGAGAGAAACCAGAAGTTATTGAGAGAATTCCTTTGTCAAATGACATGGTTGGCTGTTGCATAATATCAGTGGAGTAGGGAAGAGCGATTACTATCAAGTGCACGCTAGCAGATATTTCACTTTATGGTTGGATGAAACCACCAATGTCATGCAGAGAATGAATCAACTTTTGGCATTTGTTCAAGGAGGAGCACTTGGTGATGCTTTGTTCATTTATCACTGAAAACTTGTGCTATAGGGGAAGAGATTTTTCTTTTGGTTCACCATTATATATGAGACTGGAAAAGTCCTCAGGAGGCAGGACTGACAGAGCATAAGTTTCATGTACAGATAAGAAGTTGATGGGTTCATGAAGAAAAGACGTTGTACCTAGAAGCCAATCCACATGCTCTTCCATTCACAGCGAAGATGTAGCACCTTCTGATCTTGAGGAAATACTAAAAGAAAGTGAAAACTGGGTACAGCCAAGTTGCGGCCCCTGAGTACCTGCATGTGCTGTGCAAAGTGATGGGCAGGGAGTATAAGGCTGCTTCTCTGTGCTGAGGTGCCCTGGCTGTTTAGGGGAAAGGTGCTCATATGATATTTTATCTGTGGTGTAAGATATCTGTGGAGCAAGAAAAATGTTTCTTCCTGACGCAGATTAGAAATGATTTCCCTTGTATCAAGTGGCATGCCTCAGTACTAACCTCTGCCCACAGGGAACCATGTCAAGGACAGGGAGGGAAGGAAGAATTGTTAACAAATAAAACAATCCACCACAGTCATAGGACTGAGAGATTTTTTTCATTAGAGAGAGTCGGAGGTCCACATTGACCATAAAGAGTAGAGGAGGTTAAAAAAAAAAAGAGTTGAGGAAATATTTTCAGTAACGGACAGTCCTTTAAATCAGAAGCACAATACCTCTCAGTGACCTATTGGAAGAATAAGAGCACAAAGGAATAGAACTTAGATCCAGTAAAGTTGATGCAGAGAGAGTACAAGTGTATACTTAATATTTGAGAGCATGTAGGGAACCACAGTGGGAGGAGCCCAGGCTTTTAGGATTTTGTGTTAAGACACTGGCTGGCCCGGAGTAGAGGTAAAAGGAGGTGGAGAAGTCTGACAATTGGACATGACTTTTCTTATACTTTTTCCTTAAGCTTGGCTTCATTTCAGACAAATGGACTGGATACTCGAGGGTTTTCAGAACACGATCTGTATTGCCTCCAACCTAACCTAGAAGAAATACAAATGTTCTCTAGTGGTCTAGGGTTCTTTGCATAGGACTCCTGTCCTTCCTTCCCTCCTTCCTCCCTCTCTCTTCCCTTCCCTCCCTTCTTCTCTCCTTCTTTTCTCCCCTCCCTGCCTCCCTCTCTTCTTTTTTTCTTTCCCTCTTTAAGCTATTGAGTTAGCATCTTTAAACTAGAAGATACTTTGAGAGCTCATCTCCTCTCTGTCCATGTCTTTTAGCAGATATGTGTGCTATCCAGGGCAAGAGGGATAAGGGCCTCTAGGGAAGTTCTGTTTCTCGTTCAGCTAACCCACTCTAATGTGGAATATCCAGTTATAGCACACATTTAAATTTTAACCCTCATCCTTCAATAAAGGTCCATTTCTTGGGGAGTTCCCTGGTGGCCTAGTGGTTAGGATTCTGGGCTTTCACTGCTGTGGCCCGGGTTCAATCCCTGGTTGGGGAACTGAGATCCCACAAGCCTCAGGTGAGGCCAAAAAAAAAAAAGAAAAAGAAAAAAAAACTCATTTCTCTCTTTTTTTTTGGACTTTAATAAAGATGGAGTCATTGTCTTTTGTCTAATAACTCTTCCGTAGTGATGGCCATTATTTCATTCTAGGACAGAAGTCATTCATGCATTATTCATTGAACAAACTTTGAGAATCTTACATGTGCCAGGCTCTGTGCTGAGTGATAGTTATAAAAGAGGTCAGTATTCAGACATGGCCCTAACCAGATAAAACAGAAAATTGAATTAGGATATAGGCAATGGTAACAAAAATGTGAATAAACAAGTAAAGATGTAATTGCAAAGCAAATGTGGCAGAAATGTAAACAGTTTTACATTAGGGTGGTGGTATTTCTGCTACTTATTATATATTAACTTCTGAACTGTATGATCTTCTGAATGTAATTTTGAAATATTTTGTGAGTAAAAAGTGAAGAAAACATAGTTGAAGGTGTGATAAGTGCTTTGTAGAGGAGGACCTTGATAGAGAAGGAAGTATAACTGAGACTTCCTTTACATGGGGTGGTCAGGGAAGACCTGGAGTGTAATTCATCATTTGCCTGTGTGAGAGGGATGAGGATAATTTGGACAGGGCTCAGAGAAGAGTCGCAAAGATGATTGACGACAGAGTTGAAAATAAGACCTTCGGGAGCCGTCTCAAAGAACCAGGGGTGTAGAGCAGCCATAGAATTTAACCCGACGCGATGACTTAGGCTCTCTTTTTCTTCAATTTATACACATCCACTTCTACATGTTCACATTCTCTTCACTCATTTCTCATGGTCAACATCAGGCAAGGCACGTGATTCAGGTTAGAATTCCATGTTAGAGGAAAATTGAAGTTTTGTTCTGCAGCTGAGGAAAAATTGGAAGGGACCTGAGAGGCAAACTAGTTCAGCCTTTGTATGAAGGAATATCTTTTCAAGGTTGTTAACGGTGGTCATCCAGTTCTTAGGAGATTGTTTCCATGCTTCCTCCACCTAGAACGGGGCGGTGGTAAGTGGAGCATTCTGGTTTACTCACAGTAGGCACGTCCTCTTTCCATTGTATAAATACCCCAGACTCATCTCCACCTCAGCACTTCTACCACAGGAACACTTCCCACCTGGAATGCCTACCCGTTCTACCTACTTTTCTGTGTGTCATTTAAAAGTGGTGCTTTTCATCATTTCCCCCCCATCTTACTCTTATGAAGAATATGGCATTTCTAGAAGTAAATGTAGCTTCCTTTGTCATTGATTGGCAATAAGGTTGGGGGTAGAGTGAGTATCCTAATCTGGGAGGGGATTGAGGGCAGTGTGTTTAGTTTGATACCTTCCCCCCACATGCTAGTATGCCCCACTCTTGGGAATCACTATCTTATAGCAATTAAGATCTTAATCATCTGCTGCTTTAGGTGGTGCACTGCTTATTTTGTTTGCTATTAGTCTTTTTGCCAACTAGACTTTAAGTTCTCTGAAGGTATGGAAACTTGGCTGATACCTCTGTATAATGCCCAGTATTGATCATGAAGTGAATACATATACAATGATCAATGCCTCATGGCTGAAGGAACCACGTGTTTCTTTTTCATGGACCATTATGAAAGGCTATTATTTATATAAATCAGATTTTAAGTTGGCACAGATGCTAAAAGATTACTATTTTTATAGTTTTAAAATGGCAGAAAGTCAAGTCTTGGAGGTCTGATTCATTGAGATAATTCCCATATCAGAAACCTCCTTCTTCCTTTGTAAGCCTTTTAACTCCTTGCTATTCAAAGTGTAGTCTACAGACCAGTGGCATCAGCATCACCCGGAAGCCAGACCTACTGAGTCAGAATCTGCATTTTAACAACATCCTCAGATATGTTCTATACACAGTAAAGTTTGAGAAGCATTTTATTATTAACACAAAATTCAGAAATTTAGGAGGAGCATTTATCTTCAAAGAGAAGTGAGTCTGGAAATGAAGATTTCATTGGTCTGTGGATGAGATCCTCAGTGCTTTCTGTCATGTTGGCCTGGAATTAACACTGCTTCTTGCCAGGCCAGAATTATGTAGGAGTGCCCCAGGGTAATTTAAGTAAGTGAGTGGTACAGATGTTAGACATGATGGTGATTACAGGAAGTTGAAGCAGTTTGGAGTGAGAAACTAGGAGAGCCTGGCAAAAGTAGAGGAAATTGGCCATGCAACCTGAAACCAAATATAAGGGAAAAGGTCTTCCCTTTATGATTAGAAACAACTTCTAACTCTCTGGATTTGGACTCGGTTCTCATACTCCAACCCCTCCAGAGCCAGCAGGACACAAGTGAAACTGGCTTAAAGTGCTGTGCACGGAAACCTCGTGGAGTGGTGAGGATCATGGAGAGGCATTCTTCATCGGAGGGGAAGGAGGTGTCACCACTCAGGTCACCCAGTTGTTGCCACATGGGAATTTGGGTGCAGGATGGCCAAATCGTTGGATTTTTCAAATGAAGCTAAAAATATAAGTTTGTACATAAAACATCTCTTGGGTATAGTATGTTGGTAATTAAAATGTTTTTAGAATGGCTCAGGCCAAACAAAATTCATATGCTGCCTGCATCTGTTTTGTAACCCCTGTTCTGGAGCAACAAAACATATGTGGTGGTGTGAATACCTGGGTTTTTTAGAGCAGGGCACCAAACACAGGGAGAGGCCTTTTGGTCCTGGTAAGGACCATTTTGGATCTTTACTAAATAAAAGAAATAAAAAGACATAAAAGAAGGGAGCTGCACTTGCTTTGATGACCTGATTTAAAATGTATGTCTGAAGAACCTCAGTAACTAATGGTGTTTGAAAGAAAGAGTTAGATGCCTAAAGGCATAAAATTTTGGCCCTGTAAAATCTGAAGGGGAAGTAAGCATGGAGTTGGGTCCAGGGTGAGGAAATGAGGTCATGGAAATTTCTTGGCACCCCCAAGCTAGGATCACATGGTGCAACAGAGCTGGGAGGCTGGACCACAGCTTGGAACTTACTGTGCTTGGAGAGAAGTGTGACTGGAGATAGAATTCGAGTTAATTTACCTTTAGCATCTGGTTGTTAAATTTAGGTGGTGGCTAATATTTATTTATTAAAAAATTTTTTTTAAACATACTTAAAAAATTATTTATTTATGGCTGCGTTGGGTCTTCGTTGCTGCGTGCTGTCTTTCCCTAGTTGTGGTGAGTGAGGGCTACTTTTCCTTGCAGCGCACGGGCTTCTCATTGCAGTGGCTTCTCTTGTTGCAGAGCACGGGCTCTAGGCATGTGGGTTTCAGTAGTTGTGGCACATGGGCTCAGTAGTTGTGGCTCATAGGCTCTAGAGTGCAGCCTCAGTTGTTGTGGTGCATGGGCTTAGTTGCTCTGCGGCACGTGGGATCTTCCCAGACCAGGGATCAAACCCATGTCCCCTGCATTGTCAGGTGGATTCTTAACCACTGTGCCACCAGGGAAGTCCTGGCTAATATTTAAAGTTTGCTGGAATTGAGTTTTCTATTAAAGTTTGTCATGGTAAAATTAGCATTTTATATATTTCGAGAGTGAAAACTAGGTGAAGGAATCAAAATTCTTTCCAAAGATTTGTTGTTGATTATACTTCTTGTTAAAAACTAAATACCTTAAAGATTAGCACTGTTTATTATTCATCTTTACATTATTATCATCTTTACATCCACCGCAGTCTGGGTCATTGATCTGTACTGATTATAAGACAGAATATAGTTTATTTTCTATCTTGGTGAGTCATTCTGTAGGTATTCATTTTCCTTACTGGTTTAAAAAAGTAATGGCTTTGTTGAGATATAATTCACATAGCATAAAATCCATCATCTTAAAGTGTACAATGTAGTGGGTTTTAGTATATTTACAAAGTTGTGCAACCATCACCACCCTGTAATTTCAGAACCTTTTTATCACCCTCAAATGAAGTCCAGTGCCCTTAGCAGTCACTCATCTCCCCTGCCTCCAGCCCCTGGCAACCATCACTCTAGTTTCTGTCGTTATAGATTTGCCTCTTGTAGACATTTCATAAAAGTGGAATTATATAATATGTAGCTTTTTGTGACTAGCATCTTTCACTTAGCATAATGTTTTCAAAGTTTATCCATATTGTAGCATGTGTTAGCATGCCGTTCTTTTGTATAGCCAAATAAAATTTTATTGTATATATACCACATTTTTTTATCCATTCATCAGCTGATGGACATTTGAGATGTTCTCAATTTTTGGCTATTATGAATAATTCTGCAATGAGCATTTGTGTAAACGTTTTTGTGTAGATATATGTTTTCAGTTCTCTTGAGTATACACCTAGGAGTGGAATTGCTGGGTCATATGGTAACTCTATGTTTATCATTTTGAGGCTCTGCCAAACAGTTTTCCAAAGTGAGTGCACCATTTTACATTTTACTCAGCAATGTCTGAGGGTTCCGATTTCTCCATATCCTCACCTACGCTTGTTATTGCTTTTCTTTTTGATTTAACCATTCTGGTGGGTATGAAGTGGTATTTCATTGTGGTCTTGATTTGCTTTTCTGTAATGACTCATGATGTTGAGCATCTTTTTGTGTGGTTATTGGCTATTTGTGTATATTTTTTGGAGGCATGTCTCTTCAAATTCTTTGCTAATTTTAAAATAAATTTATTTATTTAAAAATTTTTGTGTTGTACAGATTTTTTTTTGTAACTTTCTGGATTCTAGACACTTATGAGACATATGACTTGAAAATATTTCTTATGTTTTTTGGATTTTCTTTTCACTCTCTTGACAGTGTCATTTGAAGCGCAAAAGTTTGTAATTCTGATAAAGCCCAAGTATCTTTTTTTTTCTTTCTTGTGATTTTGGTGCATATCTGTCCTTGTTGATCTCCTAATTGTTCAATCCAATATGGAAAATGGAGTATTGACATCTTTAACTATTATTGTTAAATTGTCTTTTTCTCCCTTCAACTCTGTCAGTTTCTACTCATGTATTTTGCAGCCCCTTGTAACATACATGTTTGTAATCATTATGTCTTCCTTTTGAATTGACCCATTTATCTTTATAAAATACTCTTTCTCCCATTACCATTTTTGCCTTAAAGTCTATTTTGTCTGTTGTTGGCATTGTCACTCCGTCTCTTTTTTTAGTTACTGTTCCCATGATGTCTCTTTTTCCATCCTTTTACTTTTACCCATTTGTGTCTCTGAATCTAAGTTGTCTCTTTTAGACAGCATGTAGTTGAATCATTTAAAAATATATTCTGCCAATCTCTGCCTTTTGGTGAGTGTTTAACTCAAATGTTTGATTGGAGTGTTTAATTTATTTACATTTAATGTAATTACTGTTTATCAGATGGATATATATCTGCCTTGTTTGCTGTTGGTTTTCTGTGTGTCTTATGTTTTATTTGTTCCTCAGTTCCTCCATTACTTTCATTAAATATATATGTTTTGTAGTGTGCCATTTAAATTTTCTTGTTGTTGCTTTTCTGGAGAAGATAATTTTCATAGGCCTTTATTCTGTCATTCCTGATAATATTGTTATGATAATTTTTGAGTTATTTTCTTAGTTGTTGCCTGGTTATTAACAGTGAAATTTTTAATTTAAAACAATCTAGTTCAGATCAATTTCAACTTCTTTCAAAAGTATACAAAAACTTTACTTCAATATGGCTTAATTCCTTGCTTTATACATTGTAAGCCCATCATTAACACTTTTATAGTTATTGTCTTATGTAGTTGTTTTTAAATAGAAAAGCGTTGTAAACAAAAATACATTTATAATGTACTTTGCATTTAACTATGTCGTTAGCTTTTCCAATTCTCTTTATGTCTTCATGTGGATTTGAGTTAATATTTAGTGATTTTTATTTCAGCCTCAAGAACTCCCATTAGTATTTCTTGTAAGACAGATTTGATAGTGATGGATTCTCTCAGGTTTTGCTTGGCTGGGAATGTCTTAATTTCTTCTTCATTTTTGAAGGATAATTTTGCTGGATATAGAAGTCTTGGTTAACTTTTAAAAATTTCACTGATTTGAATGTGTTATTCCAATGCTCTCTGGCCTTCATAGCGTCTGATGAGAAATCAACTGTTAATCTTATTGAGAATCCTTTGGTTGTGATGAGACTTTTTCTTGCTGTGTTCAAGTTTCTCTCTGTCTTTTGACATTTTGACTATGATGTGTCTTGGTGTGGATTCTTTTTAGTTATCCTACTTTGAGTTTATTGAACTCCTTGGTTGTATAGATTAATGTTTTCATCAAATTTGGGAAGTCTTTGGCCATTATTTCTTCAAATAATGTTTCTTTCCTTTCCTTCTGGAATTCCCAGTGTGCACGGCATGATACAATATCTGTAGTTTCATAGGTCTCTGAGGCTATGTTAATTTTTCTTCTTTCCTTTTCTGTTCCTAAACCTGGATAATCTTAATCCACATATCTTCAAGTTCACTGATTCTTTCTTCTGCCTATTAAAATCTGCTGTTGAACCCCTCTAGTGAATTTTCCATTTCAGGTATTGTACTTTTCAACACCAGAATTTTAATCTGGTTCTTTTAAAAAATAATTTTTAATCTCTATATTGATATTCTTTTTTTAAACTCTTTATTGAATTTATTACAACCTTGCTTCTGTTTTATGTTTTGGTTTTTTGGCCACGAGGCATGTGGGATCTTAGCTCCCTGACCAGGGATCGAGCCTGCACCCTCTGCACTGGAAAGCAAAGTCTTAGCCACTGGACCGCCAGGGGAAATCCCTATATTGATATTCTTTGTTTGGTGAAACAATGTTTTTAAATTCTCCTTTAATTCTTTAGACATGGTTTCCTTTAGTTATTTGAACATATTTTTAGTATTTTTAAATCTTTGTCTAGGATGCCCCAAATCGGGGCTTCTCAGGGACATATTTTGTTTAACTACTTTATTTCATGTGTGTGGGCCATACTTTCCTGTTTATTTGTGTATGCTTTAAGTTTTTATTGAAAAATGCGCATTTCAAATAATATCATATGGCAACTCTGAAAATCAAATTGTCCTACCTCCCCAAGGTTTGGTGTGTTTGCTCTTTGTTGCTGTTTTTTGTTTATTTACTGACTTTACTGAATAAATTCTGGAAAGTCTACATTCTTGTCATATGTGGCTACTGAATTTTTGCTTTGTTCCCTTAGTGGTCAGTTAATGATTAGATAGAGATTTCCTTAAATGTCTGAAACCAATAAGTATCTCAGTCTTTGCTGAGCAGCTCTATGTGCATGTTGGGGCACGCCTTCAACAAGTAGCCAGGCAGTTGACAACTGTGCTGTAGCCTTCATTTCCTGCATGCACAGAGCCTCAAGATCAGCCAGAGCTGAAAGAATGGGGTCTCCTGAGATATTTCTTAGGTATGTGCATATTGCTGCATGTGAATGTGGTCTTTTAAATCATAAGGAATATGTCAGAGCCTTTCAAATCCGTCCATGGACATTTCGTTCTCCAGATCTCTCTTTTAAGTTTTTAAGCCAGCCTCTTCTTTGCTCCAGCTGGTATTGCTGCCATAGACATCTGTATTGTTAAACAATTGCAGCTGAGTGTCTTCAACAAATGCTATGGGGCTAGAGCTTTTTCCATTGAGTGATCTCTGAGTTAGGTCCAATAAACACAAGCCCTGGGAGTAGGGCTTTTCCAAGTAACTGCCAGGTCAAATAGTGACAATTCACTGGGATAGAGCCATTTTGTGGAACTCCAAACCCATTTGCTCTCTCCGTTGCCTGCTAGATTATGGGTTTTTTCAGTCACTGTGGCTGTAATGATGCTGATTTTTAGGGGTATTGTGATGCTGGGGAGAAAGTGATTGGAAATAGGGAAAATGAAAATGCCACTAAGCTCACTGTACTTATTGTGACATGACCAGTTTTTGTGCCTTAATCATTCTCATAATGTAGTAAGCCTTTCATTCATTTCCAAAATTGTGAAAAAGTTGACTTTGACAATTTTTGCCAGTGTTCTCATTGCTTTTATGGAGGATCAGATTTTTGGGGGTCCTTACTTGGCCATTCTGGAAGTGCTTCTCCCTCCTACTGAATTTTACAACTGCCTACTACACTTGTGATGTTATACTTTGATTAGCTTCTTGCTTGCTTTCAAGATTTTGAAACGTAATTTTTATTTTTTCATCTTTGTTATCTCTGTTTTGTTCACCCCTCCCATAGGTACATGCTTTTTAAAAAACATCCATGTGTAGATTGAAGAAGTTAATTGAGGTAAAATACACGTAACATAAAAATTTTCCACCTTAAATAACCATTCTTATATGTAAAACTTAGTAATGTTAAGTACATTGACATTGTTATGCAAACAATCTCCAGAACTCTTTTCATTTTGAAAAACTGAAAGTCTATACCCATTAAACAAAGCTTCCCATTTCTCCCTACCCCCCCACCCCGACACCATGCCCTGACAAGCACCATTCTATTTTCTGTCTATATGAATTTGACTATTCCAGGTATCTCATATAAGTGGAGTCATATAATATTTGTCTTCTTGTGACTGGCTTATTTCATCTAGCATAATGTCTTCAAGGTTCATCCATGTTGTAGCATGTGTCAGAATTTCCTTACTTTCTAAGGCTGAGTAATATTCTGTTGCATGGATATGTCATATTTTGTTTGTACATTCATCCATCAATAAACACGTGGGTTGTTTCCACCTTTTTGCTATTGAATTGCTATTGAATTCATTGCTGTGAATGTAGGTGTACAAATATCTCTTTGAGACCTGGTTTCAATTCTTTTGAGTATATAATTATTTTTTTGTTGTTGTTTTGAATGGAAGCATCTACAGAAATATCCCATTTGATAGTTTTTTTTAACTGACTGTCTCAAATTTTGCTATATAATACATTTTCATTAGGCACAACTAAGTATTCTTTCCTGATTCTGCTCAGACACAGACATTATCTCTCTTGTTCTCCCATTTTTAAGCTGCTAAAGTTTAAAAAATTTTAAATGACTTGAAGCCATGTCAGGGGTTAGGAAATGAGTAAATTACAAACTTAAATGGAATCCAACTTCTCATTCTAGTTGAAACCTAAAATTTCAGGAGAATGTAGGGATAAGAATCATTATAGTTCTTCTGAATAAGCAACCAACACAACATCGTGTCTAAATTTCACTGTTAAATAAGTAGGCTATTGGGAAAATATATTTAGGAATAGAAAGTAGCAGGCATTTCTTGGATAAATTTTGGTGTTTATCAAGAAGATGACATTTGAGACAAAGTTTTATTTCTATAATTTTTCTTAGTTTTTTGACTAGTTCTTTTTTTTTTTTTTTTGCAGTACACGGGCCTCTCACTGTTGTGGCCTCCCCCGTTGTGGAGCACAGGCTCTGGATGTGCAGGCTCAGCGGCCATGGCTCACCGGCCTAGCTGCTCCGCGGCATGTGGGATCTTCCTGGACCGGGGCATGAACCCGTGTCCCCTGCATCAGCAGGCGGACTCTCAACCACTGCGCCACCAGGGAAGCCCGACTAGTGCTTTTTTAGGCTCTTTCTTTTACTTAATTTTATTCATACATCTAGTCTCCATTTTGTAGTAGGTGGGGGTGGGTGAAAGTACTGTGAGTCTTTAAATTGACAGCACTTTTAGGAACCAAAGTTTCATATAATAACTAACATAACACTGAATTTTTATTTACACATATATTTGAGGATTATGACTTCCTAGTTTTTTAAAGAAACACACAACTTGACCTTGAATGAAATTCTAACAAATCCTTAGCTAAATTTGGAAATGTAAAGATAATGTAAAGATAATAAGAGAGAGAGACAGAGAGAGAACAAGTGAAGCAAAATATACAAAATCTCCAATTAAAATAATTAAACATTTCTAAAGGAAGTGTGTTTGAAATAATATATTACTAATTGTTGTATTTTTAGATATGTGTAATATTAAAGTGAAACAAAAGATTTACTGGATAACTGTGGTATATAAGATTAAAAATTTGTTTTCCTCTAAGAAATTTTTTGGGAAATAAAATATTCCATTTCTCATTTTCCAAAATGTGAGAAGGTTTTATTTAGTGCTTTCTGTTCAATTCTCATTGAGGGAAGGATGAAACTAATTTAGAAATAGATGTACTAAGGCATCTTAACACTGATATTTTTATTGTATAAGGTAAGAAAGTCTTAGACTTTTGCTAAAGAATGTATGCAGTTAGTTCCAGGAGTTCTTTGTGACAAGCCCCATCAATGTTAGACAGTTAATTCTGGTTGAATACCTGGAAATTACAGAAATAACCCATTCCTGCACTTTCCATCTACTTTTCTTAGAGCAGTAGGTTCTATAGGCATGTTGTTCAGCTGCCTTACAGATTGTCTCAGGTGACAGATTCACCAACTACTTTACTGTGACAAACAAGGGTCACTAGTTTATAACCTTTTCCAGTTAGCAGTAGCTTCTTTCTTGTTACCTAGCACCCAATTGCTAAGCCAGTGCCTCCTATTTTATATTTGTATAATATCAGCACCCCATTTCTGTTACCAATTTCTAAGATTCTCTGAGTATGAGCTAAGCTGGTATAATTGACACTTCCCTAAAACAGTGGCTCTAAAGATAGAAGCTCACTGCTTGCTAACATTTTCTCTAATATTTCTCTTGTTTTTACCTGAAAGAGCGTTTTGGAAAAACTTCATTCCTTCCCCCCTGTGTGTCTCCTTTTCTTTCACATAGAACACTTCTGATGCCTCTAGTTGCCAAATGCTTGGAGGTTTTCCCCCAATAAGCAATCCTCTGGGACACCACCTGGGTGTCCTACAGTTTAAGTCAGTTCTAATACTATCTACCTGGAGATAGCATCAGATCCCACAGGTTAAGGGCTCAGTCCCATGACTCTGTCCCCCCAATTCACATGCCAAGGGCAAGAAGTAGGTCCCCAGGTTACCTACAACTTCTGTCCAACTTGGCTGCAAATCAGAGGTTCTTAGGACCTCCTCCCACCTTGGATCAGATTAATTTGCTAGGGCAGCTCACAGAACTCAGGGAAACATTTACTTTTGTTTACCAGCTCATTAAAAGATATGATAAAAGGTACAGATGAACAGTCAGATGAAGAGAAATATGAAGGACCCTCTCAGGTCTGGGAGGGTCCTGAGTGCAGGAGCTTCTTTCCGTGTGGGTTGGGGTACATCATGCTCCCAGTATGTGGATGTGCGCACCCACCTGGAAGCTCTCTGAGCCCCATATAATTGGGATTTTTATGGAGGCTTTATCATGTAGGCATGACAGATCATTAAGTCCATTTTCAGCCTTTCTCCCTTCTCAAGAGAATGGGAGGCGGGGCTGAAAAGTCCAAACTTCTAATCATGGCTTGTTCTTTCTGGTGACCAGCCCTCATTCAGGAGCTCACCCAGAGTTACCTCATTAGACCAGGAAATGCTCCTTTCACCTGGAAATTATAAGGGTTTCAGGAGCTCTGTGTCAGGAACCAGGACCAGAGACTACGGTATGTATTTTTTCCATTATTTCACAGGTGGACGATAGTCCAGGGTGGATAGGCACTTTGAGCACTGCTTATTTCTTTTATTTTGGTTCTCTGCCATCCCTTAGGGCTCTGTCATCATCTGAATGGTTGAAGTTGCCTCAGTTCTACATTTGTGTTCCACTGTGAGAAGGGAGAGAAGCACATGACATGGAAGGTGCATATATCACCTCCACTCACGAGGGAACTTAGTTCACCAGTGAGAACCATTGGTGAGAACTTGGTGCATGACCACAACGAACTGAATGGGGGCTGGATGGCCATGTGCCCAGCTATACCTCTGTTACTAGGAAAGGAAAGATTAGATTTTGGGCAATGCTTAGTGATCTGCCACAGTTACTTCTCTGAATTTTACTTTTCTCATTTCTAAAATGATAGTAATCGTATCTACCTTAGAGGGTTGTCTTCAGGGTTAGGTAAAGTAATACATATAAATTATTCATTCAGTTTCTGGCGTATGAAACATGCTCAGTAAATGTTAACTATGAAGATATTTTTCAAAGAACAAGAGTAAATATTGCTTTCTTGTTTTTCAGTGCTTACAGAACTCTTAAGCAATGCTTATTTTACTTCAGGAAATTATACTGTTTTATTTGAAACAATAAAAGATACTGAGCTAAGTAGGTGAAGACCACAGGTATTATAGAAATATAACCTCTAGGCTTTTTGTTTTAGCTTATTTTTAAACAAAGTATTATTTATGAACAGTATTTCATGCTATTTCTCATACTGGCTTTAATGTAGATAATGCATAAGTAGGTTTTGAGGTAAGTAGTCCATTAGAGTCCATTTAATTTCAGTCGCACAAATTTTAGTTAGATTTTTCTTTTGAAATAGGTCATCGCTAGAAGCAGTTCATTTATTTGGCAAGATATTCTCAGTGTATGGATTTGCTGCAGAAGTGAGAATTTTAAAATGCATCTTAGGGCTTCCCCGGTGGCGCAGTGGTTGAGAGTCCGCCTGCCGATGCAGGGGACACGGGTTCGTGCCCCGGTCCGGGAAGATCCCACATGCCGCGGAGCGGCTGGGCCCATGAGCCATGGCCGCTGAGCCTGCGTGTCCGGAGCCT
Source organism: Mesoplodon densirostris (assembly GCF_025265405.1). NCBI lineage: Eukaryota > Metazoa > Chordata > Mammalia > Artiodactyla > Ziphiidae > Mesoplodon > Mesoplodon densirostris. The sequence goes on from NC_082668.1 coordinate 39,886,968, forward strand.
GTGCTCCGCAATGGGAGAGGCCACAGCAGTGAGAGGCCCGCATACCACAAAAAAAAAAAAAAAAAAAAAGCATCTTAATTTTAAAACTTGTTTTCCTGATATTTCCTGGGGGGAATAAACTATAAAACCTCTTACTAATTTAAAGAAAAACAAAACTTCTTTATTGTTGATATTTTGAAACATATACAAAAATAGTTTTTAAACTGTCTGATTTTGGAAGTAGGGAATGTAATCCCTACATTTCATAGTATAATAGTATTGTGACTGTTGGAATGTACTATATATTATTTGCCCTTTGTAGCTCGAAAGAAACTTTTAAATCTATAACAAATCATTATCTTTAATTGTTCACAGCCAATTGTTATTATTTTGGAATATAGAAAGTTAACTTTATTTTGGATTTTGGCTTCCTTACTTATTTACTTTATCCTGTCAATTGTTAAGGATCATTCATTAACGTGTTTGAAGCAGTTCTTAGCAAAAACCAGTTTTTGGTCAGAAAATGAAAATGAAATGTGACAAGCCTATTATTCAGGGATTTTCATTAGTTTTGTGAAATCATATGTTAATTTGGTTAAAGCAGCATCTCTTTCCATTGGAAATGTGTTTCAGAGTTGAGAAAGCTGACCTTTAAATTGATTTGCTCATTAATCCCCTACTTTCTTTGATGATAAGGACATAAGAAATAAAAAATCAAAGAACATGTTAAGTTTTGTTTTGTTTTGTTTTTGAGTTAGTATCTCTAAAATATGTTCATTTGTTGCATAAGAATTCCTTCTTGGTTTGCTATTTCTTGGGCAGAGTGCCAGAAGAGAAATATGTGTGCCATCTGCTTTGTCATCATCAATTTTGGATTCAATTCCCCCAATTTAGGTTGAGTTCTCACTGATTTAACCTGCAGCTTTTGGTACTTTTTTTTTCTTGATCTTTGGACTCGCTGGCTTATCTTGTGGGTGAGCTTAAGATGATCTTTACATGTAGTAAGACATGTGGGGTTACGCAGCTATCAGTCTTGTAATAACTTAGGTTGAACTTTGTTGTTAACATGGTGGGAAGTATTGGGCTAAAGGCAGCTTTGAATTTTACCACAGGGTTTCTCTAACTTTCTGTGAAGAAATAGTTGAAGTTCTTGCCTTGAAAAAAATTGAAAGCACAGAAACAGAAATGAGCACTCAGCTTTTAACGTATTATCTACTGGATGACCCTGTTCATTGAACTTTTGATGCTTTATATTATTTTTAAATATACATTTTATTATGATCTGTATACATTTGGAATATTGACTGCATAGTTCAGAGATAACTGTAATTGCTACCAGTCTCCAAAGGGACGTTTATACTGGAAATTTCTGCAGTAAGGGGCATGAAGAGGTTGAGGAACATAAACTTTTATGGAGAAAATAAGACTTAGAGGGAATAAAAAATATTAATGAATGTTGAAATTTAAAAAAATTGTCTTTTTCCCTCAACCTTTAACTTTTCAAAAATTACTAATTGTAAAAAAGTTGAAATAAAAAGCAAGACACTCGTATACTCTTTGTTTTCCATTATCTTTTTTTAAAACTTTTTATTTTATATTGGAGTATAGTTGATTAACAATGTTGTGTTAGTTTCAGGTGTACAGCAAAGTGATTCAGTTATACATACACATGTATCAATTCTTTTTCAAATTCTTTTCCCATTTAGGTTGTTTCATAACATTGAGCAGAAACTAGCTTTTAATTTTATTGATCTTTGCTATTGTTTCCATCATTTCTTTTTCATTTATTTTTGATCTTATCTTTATGATTTCTTTCCTTCCGCTAACTATGGGGTTATTTTGTTCTTCCTCTTCTAATTGCTTTCAGTGTAAGGTTACGTTGTTTATTTGAGATGTTTCTTGTTTCTTCAGGTAGGATTGTATTGCTATAAACTTCACTCTTAGAACTGCTTTTGCTGCATTACATAGATTTTGGGTCGTCCTTTTTTGTCATTTGTTTCTGGGTGTTTTTTGATTTCCTCTTTGATTTCTTTAGTGATCTCTTGGTTATTTAGTTGTGTATTGTTTATCCTCCATGTATTTGTATTTCTTACAGATTTTTTCCTGTAATTGATATCTAGTCTTATAGCGTTGTGGTCAGAAAAGATACTTGATACGATTTCGATTTTCTTAAATTTACCAAGGTTTGACTTGTGACGCATGATATGATCTATTCTGAGAATGTTCCATGAGCACTTGAGAAGAAAGTGTATTCTGTTGTTTTTGGATGGAATGTCCTATAAATATCAGTTAAGTCCATCTTGTTAAATGTATCATTTGAAGCTTGTGTTTCCTTATTTATTTTCATTTTGGATGATGTGTCCATTGGTGAAAGTGGGGTGTTAAAGTCCCCTACTGTGATTGTGTTGTGATTATAAGTGATTATAGGTTACTATAATATAGCTGGTCTAGTTCTTTAGATTTCTGGAGTCAGAATTTACAGGAAAATTATAGATTGTGTAAGTTAAGGAGTTGCATAAATTAGATAACAATAATACTTTCTGCAGTGTTACAGCAAGTGACCAAAGAGTTGAAAAAGAGAAAGTATTGGGGTGATGGCTAAGGGGTGTGGACTTTCTATTTGGGGTAATGAAAATGTTCTAAAACTGGTTGTGATGATGGATACACAACTCTATGAATATACAAAAATAATTGAATTGCACAATTTTAATGGGTGAATTGTATAGTATTTGTATTATATCTCAAAGTTTTTTGTTTGCTTGTTTGTTTTGTTTTTAAGATGGGACAATGGTGCTTATTTGCTTATGCATTTTTTCAGATGCTATATCTCTATTCTCCACTAGGGCAAGGTGAAGGGTGGAACCCGTAGTGATTCTGAAGATGCTCAGTTGACAGGAAATAAGAAACTTCTGTGCTCTTGCTGCTTCTCTAAGCCATCATAGAGGAAAAATAAATCTACCCCTTTCTTCAACGAACTCTGGAATCAACCAACCTCTCTGTGTCCCACCCCTGCTCCCCACCCCTCTCTCATCCCCTCTCTCTTCCCTCCCTCCACCTCAACCTCTTTTTCTCTTCTTTCTTTTTTTTTTTTGATTATCAAATGCATATTGATGAATAACTGTAGTGCTCAGAGATAAAACTTGTAGTTTAGTAACTTGGTTTCTTAACTTATGGTTGAAAGAAACAGTTTATATATCATTTTAAAATTAGATTTATGTACTTTATGATAGTCTTTATGTTAACTTTTAAAATACAGAACCATTGTGTTATCTGTTTGACTTTCCAGATCGCATTTTCACCCTTCTATTCCCTGTTCTGTGCCACAGGAAACTGACCTTTATGGAGAGTATCAGACAAGCTATCTTGGCTTTTAGTTGGTTGTGGCCAATGCAAGGCACAGGCAAGCGATCAGAGGAGGGAGGAAAGAGAGCCTGGTATTGATTTTCCCTAGAAGGCCTTGGTTTAGGCAACAACTGAGATCCTCTAATTCCTCTACTGCAGGTCAGAGCCCCATCAGACCCCTGTCCCAAACTACAGCTCACACCAGGTTCTGGAAACATGACTCCCTCCCCTTGCCCTTTCAAATGCACAGGTGGTCGGGACTTCCCACCGTTGCTACTTCCTGGCTGCTTCACCACATCGTGCTTTTCTTTATAACTGCCCATCTCTCCGTGAAAAGTCCCTTTTTGCCCTCCGTAACCTCTCTCTAATTACTCCTTTGAGTGTGCCATCTCCTTCTTGCTGGGATCGTAACTGATTTAACCATAGCATATCTTATTTCTGGACATATACACAGGGAGAAAAATGTTGCCAACCCCCTTAAAACAAAACAGAATGGGAATGATGTACATCAGCTTCAGGGTAGTGGTTATTTTTGAGGAAGAGAGGGAAGGAGGAAAGTGAGAGTTAGGGGTTTTATTTGTTTGTTTTTGTTTGTTTTTAAGCTATTTCTAAACTGTCTTAGTTCTGAAACTAATACTTAACAATAACAACAAAAAAGTATGGCAATTAATTAATATGGCAATTAATTAATTAATATGGCAATTAATATGCCATATTAATTAATATGGCAATTAATTAATGCTTGTTTAATCTCAGTCATGGACACATGGATGTCTTTTTTCTGTATTTTTGAAAAATAAGAAATGAAGTAAAATTTACCTTATTTTAAATGTAACCTGTTTGTAAAAGAATCTACTCTGTATGACAGGTTGGATGTACACATGAATGCAGATTTGTGTTCATGGACTAAGGAAAGGGAAAACCATGCCTGAACATTTAAGGTCCTAGACTGGTTGAATTGCACACAAAAACTTAGCTGAGTCTATACACATAGTAACAAAGATAAGTTCCTATTGTTCCCAGGAGAAGTGATGACATTACCCATCTTAGAGTTCTCATGGAAACAGTATCTCAGGGCCACATAATCTCTTGAAAAATGTATATACAGATAAACTTGGAGCAGATTTAACCTTGAGGCTACTGCAAAGAGAAATCTTTACTGGCCCTGGCAGCTTCTGGTTTGGAGAGGAAAAGAGTCCATGAGCAATAGTATAAGCAGAATGGAAGACTGTGAGGATGGCCAGGGACTAGGAATTAAAGGTGTTTGCTGTAAATCCTCACTTTCTAACCTAGAAACATTTTTTGCTAATTATTATATGGCTCAACTTCTTCTTCTAAGGCCTTGGAGAAGCCTCTGATGAAACTGGTGGGCTGACACACTAAGTCTTCTAGACTGCCTCTGAATACTCATTGTCTCTATAACATACACCCTCCCTTGTTCTCAGCCATATTGTATGTGGGGGATGGACCCCACTCCCAGCCATAAGGGCAGGTCCTGATTGGTGTAAACCAATTCAATTAGATTATCCCAACCCTCAGTCCCCACAGCGACCGGCTCAGGAATATGCACATAATCTAAACAGAAGTAATGAGACCTAATAAGACCTTGAAGGGACTTCAAGAACAGAGAGGCTTTCGCTCTTCCTCTGGGTTTAAGGAATTAAGGATATGAGGAAGATGGGATTGCTGCAGCCATTGTACCATCAGGAGAGGAACCAGATTGATGATGAAGCCCTGAGGAGGCAAAGCCAACATGGATCCTAGGGTTCTGGTTTGGCCTGAAGTCAAGCTGTGCCTGGTGCCAGCCCTAACTGAAGTTATGGGGGCTGACACATTTTTCTTTCCTTCCCTTCCCTGCACTTTCCTTCCTCCTTCCCTCCCTCCCTCCCTTCTTTCCTTCCCCCCTCCTTCCTTCCTTCCTTTCTTCCTTCCTTCCTTTCTTTCTTTCTTTTTCTTTCTTTCTTTCTTTCTTTCTTTCTTTCTTTCTTTCTTTCTTTTCTTTCTTCCTTTCTTCATTTCTTCCTTTCTTTTCTTCCTTCCTTCCTTCCTTCCTTCCTTCTACATTTAGTTTGGAAGCCCTACTAATGTAGAGGCACATAGTGCAGTGTGACTCTTAACAAATACCCTCTGATCAACTGATAATGTAGATTTGCTGAATTATACAGGGAGTCAAATCAGGCAAGAATTGTATTTGGATGATAGTAACAGACACAAATAGTGACTTGTGTACCCAAGAGTTTATTATCTCATGGACAGTAAGTCCAGAGTTTGACATTTCAAGCTGGTACAGTGACCCTGCAAAGGCTCAGGCTTATTCTACCTTTTTTGCTTCACTGCCCTAGTCATGGATTCCACTTCCAGTGTTAACCCTGGAGTCCATAGAAGCTGCTGAACTCCAGCCAACATATCTGTATTTGAGGCAGAAGATAGGAAGAAAAGAGGAAGAACAAAAGGAACAGTACACCTTCCAGTTAAATCAACTTCTTTTAACCATTCTTTCTGGAAGGCCCACTTATTACATTTCATTGGCCAAATTTTAATCTTATAATTGTATCTGGAAAAGAAGCTGGTAAGTATAATATTTTATCTGGAGCTATAGGTTCCCATGGTAGACCGAATCATGGCCCCCTTAATCCCTCAAATCTGTGAACATGGCAAAAGGTACTTTGCTGATATGACTAAGTTAAGGATCTTGAGACAGGAGGATTATCCTGAATTTTCCAGGTGGGTCTTATGTATTCACAAGGATCCTTATAAGAGGGAGGCAAGAGGGTTCAAGGTAGAAGAAGGAGATGGGACAATGGAAGGAGAGGTTGGAGTGATGAGCCTTGAAAATGGACGAGGGAGTCACAAATCAGGGAGTACAGGCAGCCTCTAGAAGCTGGAAAAGGCAAGGACATAGATTTTTCCCGAGAGCCTCCAGAAGGTAGGCCTGATGATACCTTGACTTTTTGTCCAGTGAGGCTGATTCCAGACTTCTGACCTCCAGAACTGCAAAATAATACATTTGTATTTTTTAAGGCACTAAATTTGTGGTGATTTGTCATAGCAATGATAAGAAACGAATACACTACTCCAGATGAAGTCAGTGTTCTTTTACCAAGGAAATGTGCTCTATCAGTTTCTGCTGGAGTGGGAGGTAATATACATGTGGAGGGTTGTGCATCCCCAAACCTGTCGCTGCTTGGGTACAGCCAGTTTGCAAGACAATTACCATTGCATTCTTCTAATCATAAAAGCAGGCTCATCTAAAGAGAGTGCCTTAGTCGATGTACTTTAATTTGGAACCATAGTTAGCTGAAAAGAAGTCCCCACATTGTCATTTCATCAGGTCTTTAGTTCGTAAAAAGTAAGGGATTTTTTTGTTTGGTTTTGGTTTTGGTTTTGGTGGTGGGACGGGGGTGGGGGAGTAATAACACCTATATTTGCCACAGCTTTAGTTAGCCAAAGGAAAAAGAGCATATTTGCAACTGGATTTCAAAAAGTGGATTAGAGCACTTTATAATTGTATTAGAAAACCTCCCACTGGAAGTCTGGCTGTCATGAGCCAGGGGCTTCTTATGAAGGCCATGAAGGTATCCTGTTTCTTTTGACAGCTAGGTGGGTGAGATAAATCTTGTTATAAACAAACTAAACCAAAATAATAATCAAATGCCTAAAGTAATAAACTATTATTGTTATTAGAAACAATTATATGACAGTGCTCAAAGAAAAATGATATATTTTTTAGAGGAGTCAAGGTAAAATGGAATGAAATTCTTTATTGCAGGGTTTCTTTAATGCTCATGAGTGACGTTTCTGAATGCTGTTTAAACAAAGTCCCTCTGCCATGGCAACCGTTGCCAGGTAGGGCTTAGCTTCCTAAGGAGTTCAATGAGATAAGAGGCTGCTTTTAATCAACAAGCCAGAGGAACCATATGTAGTCTGTAGGCTGAGCACCTAATGCTTCCTCCCACTAGTCAACGTCCAGATCAAATAAGCAAGAACAAACATGGCACCGTACAAATCTCTATCTACATGCAAGGCTTTGGGTCACCCTGGCCTTCAAGTAGGGGGCTGCTGGTGCCATTAGATGGCCCTTAAGTTTGATTTTATTATTATCTTCCTCCAGTAGTGTGAACCCTTAGTTTGTTTTGGCATAAAATAAGTTAAATAAGCCTCCAGGAGAGTGGTTTTTTTTTTTTTTTTTTTTTTGCGGTACGCGGGCATCTCACTGTTGTGGCCTCTCCCGTTGCGGAGCACAGGCTCCGGACGCGCAGGCTCAGCGGCCATGGCTCACGGGCCCAGCCGCTCCGCGGCATGTGGGATCTTCCCGGGCCAGGGCACGAACCCGCGTCCCCTGCATCGGCAGGCGGACTCTCAACCACTGCGCCGCCAGGGAAGCCCGGGGAGAGTGTTTTTATTTGTGTGGTAAAATATATGTAACATAAAATTTACCATATTAACCATTTTTGAGTGTAGAGTTTAGTGGCATTAAATGCATTCACAGTGTTGTGCAACCATCACCACCAATCATCTCCAGAACTTTTTCATCTTCCCAGACAAACTCTGTACCCATTAAACACTAACTGTCCATCCTGCCTCTCCCTAGTTCCTGGAAATCACCATTCCATTTTCTGTTTCTATGAATTTGACTACTCTAAGTACCTCATATAAATGGAATGATACAATATTTGTCCTTTGGTGTCTGACTTAGCATAATGTCTTCATCCATGTTGTAGCATGTGTCAGAATTTCATTCTTTTTTAAGTCTGAATAATATTTCATGGCATGTATATACCAGATTTTGTTTATCCAATCATCTGGTCACAGAAATCTGTTGTTTCTGCCTTTTCACTATTGTGAATAATGTAGCTATGAACATTGATGTAGCCAATATCTGTCCAAATAAGAGAGCGGTTTTAAAATAGAGAAGTGCATCTGATTCATCCAGGACACACTTTCAAAATACATATGACAAGAAAGTGGGAGACTATAGAGGCTTTGATTCAACAGGTGTGGGGTGAGATTCCAAGGCATACATCTGATTACAAATCACTGCTCTGGTGTATCAAGAAGGCACATAAAAATTGAGATTAATGTTTTAAAAGAGGTCAATGGAGGGCTTCCCTAGTGGCGCAGTGGTTGAGAGTCTGCCTGCCGATGTAGGGACACGGGTTCGTGCCCCAGTCCGGGAAGATCCCACATGCCGTGGAGCGGCTGGGCCCGTGAGCCATGGCCGCTGAGCCTGTGCGTCCGGAGCCTGTGCTCCGCAATGGGATATTGCCACAACAGTGAGAGGCCTGCATACTGTAAAAGAGGTCAATGGAACTCTCTCCAGAAATAGCCTAATCTAAGATATTATTTCCAAGAATGTTTTGTGACTAGAACCAAAGAGTTATCATTATGTTTCATCTGGAAGACATCCAGGAATTATGAGGTGCTAATGTCAAATAGTTGTGATGTTAGACATTATTATTTGAGATAATGTCATGATAGAAGCTTTAGTACTGACAATGACTACCCCATCCGAAAAGCAAAATTGATGGTCGTTGGTCAGTGGATCTACAGTATTGTCCAATAGAGGGCAAGCTCCATTTCTAGGAGTGGTACTGATAATTTTGAAAAACTTTATTGAAGTATAATATAAATACAAAAAGGTGCACCCCTATTATAAATGTATAACTTGATAAATTTTCACAAACTGATCCCCTTGTGTCACTAGCACCCAGATTAAAAAAGAGAACATCACCAGCTTCCCAGAATCCCCCTCGAGGCTCTCTTCCTGTCAAAACCTCCCACCCCACCCCACGGTAACCACTGTCCTGACTTCTAAATGACATTAATTAATGTATTATACAATCTATGCTCTTTTGTGTCTGCCTTCTTTCACTCAACTTCATGTTTGTGAGAGTCACCCATATCGTTATTTGGTTGTAACTTGTTTATTCCCATTACTTTATAGTATTCCATGTGAATACTGTTTGTTTTTTGTTGTGCTCATGTAGGCAAATGCCTGAAGTGTATAAGAGCAATTCATTGTGTTGATGTAAATACATGGGAAAAGACCTTAAAAATATCTAATGCCTCTAATTCTAACTCTGTGCTCACCATGATGCAAACCTCTGATTTGTAATTTGAGACTCTACATGATATTATCCACCTAAAAGGAGAACCCTGAGCTGATGGTCTAACAGTTCTGGTGCCAGAGATTCCCTTCTGTAAGTTAATAAATGGAAGTCTAGAAATAGAACTCTGTGTCCTATGAGTGTATTTGGCATGAACAGATTCCCTATGGTTTTGTCTTCTCTAGGTGAGTTGATAAAATTGAAGTTTTTGAACCTTCAAAACTGAAGGCTACAACTCTCAATGAATCTAGGTCTGAAATAACCTGATGGCAGGACTTCTCTGGTGGCTCAGTGGTTAAGAATCTGCCTGCCAATGCAGGGGACACCGGTTTGATCCCTGGTCCAGGAAGATCCTACATGCTGCGGAGCAACTAAACCTGTGAGCCACAACTACTGAGCCTGCGTGCCACAACTACTGAAGCCCGTGTGCCTAGAGCCCATGCTCCGCAACCAGAGAAGCCACCACAGTGAGAAGCCCGTGCACCGCAATGAAGAGTAGCCCCCGCTCACTGCAACTAGAGAAAGCGCACACCCAGCAACAAAGACACAACACAACCAAAAATAAATAAATAAAATATTTTTTTAAACACTGAAAAAAAAAGTTCCTTATGAAATTACCTGATGGCAATTGATCTGAGCTCTATTGACCTGAACCCTATTGATCTGAACTGTAAAGACCATCTAATTTAAATGTACTTCTAACCATGTCTAAATCTATCATTTCTCAAAGTATAAATATCCTGGAAAAGGATGGCAGTTGAGAGCCCAGCAGAAAATAGAACACATGCTGAGTCGGACTGTAGTACAGAATGTCACAAAAACTCTGTTCACAGAGGCTTGGGCAGAGTTAAGAAACCTAGCAGGAATGTTGAGGTAGCTAGGGACCAGCAACAGTGGGAAGCTGCTCTCATCCATAGGCAGAAAGGGCAACGATGTCCCGTAGTCCAGTGAGGGCTGGAGGAGTAGAAAGGGAACTGCCTAATGGGGGACTCTGGAACTGCATCACCAAGTCCAGGAGGGAGCTGGGGAGAGAACACTCCAACCCCTCTGTTGTCCTACCATCCAATCTCCTCCAATGCCAGGGAGCAAGGGAGCCTGTTGTGCAGTCTGTATGGGTCAGTCTTCCAGGACACAAAGCGGGGTGGAAAAGGGTGGAGCATGGGTCTCCAGAGGACGTGGCTTGGCATACAAAGAAAACCAGTATAAATGGATAAGCTGTATGTGGTATATCACTGACTCCAGGACATGAGGAAAGAATAACACTAAAAAATGACACTATAATCAAACTTTTTATAAAATTTATATTATTTTTCTAGGACCTCACCCTTGATTTTAATTTCACAATGTATTTTCTATGTTTCTGTTTCACTTTAAGTCTTCTTTGATTAATTGCTGCATCACCTGCTACCTCTGCGTGACCTTGAACTAAATCACAATATAAGCTCCTTGGCACAAGTTTCAGTAATGTTACAGCTTCTGGGAAAGATGTATTTTCTTTGGCCAAAAGCTACAGCATCACTCATAGTCTTCTATCCCAACAGAATCATGTTTTGGGTTGGAATTTTGAGCCAAGTGGAAATGCTGGGTTTATCCGAGATAAATATTTGTTCGTCAACAAGAGAAATATGCCAACTATAGTATACATTTTGGATTTTTAAAGCATTCATCACATTTCTAACATAATCAAAATATCCTTGTAGGGGATAGATCTCTTTCTGTATCATTAAGTTCATTTTGGCCTCTCATCTCAAGAAATTGTGAAGATATATTCATTCAGAAAGCAAATTGGGGCTCTTCCTATATGAATATTATTAAAAATGCTATAAGGAGTTGTGGTATTAAGGAAGATGCTGAAAAGATGAAAACAATAAGAAAGTAAGAAACAAGGAAGGAGAAGTAAAAGAAAAATATCTCTTCCAGTGCCAGCAGGTCATAGAAAAAGAAGGCAGACAGAGATAAGAGCAACCCAGATGTGTCTCTCAAACTGTATGCCCTCTTCAGTCTCTGGCCTCAGGGGGTGAATATGTTAGGGCAAGGACTCTTGCTTTGATTTATTTTATTTTTTCATTTATTTGTGTATTTATTTTATTGGAGTAAAAGACACATAGCATAAAATTTACCATCTTAACCATTTTATGTATTAAATACATTCACATTGTTGTACCTTCATCACCAACACCCGTTACTATAATTCTTTTCACCCTGCAAACTGAAATTCTATACTCATTAAACAATAACTCCTCATTCTCCTCTCCCTTCAGCCCCTGGCAACCACCATTCTCCTTTCTGTCTTTATGATTTTGACTACTCTAAGTACTGCAAGTAAGTGAAATCATATAATATTTGCCTTTTTGTGACTAGCTTATTTCACTTAGCATAATGTCCTCTAGGTTCATCCATGTTGTAGCATATTGTAGAATTTCCTTCCCTTTTAAAGCTGAATAATATTCCATTGTATGTATATAGCACATGCCTTGAGACACAACTTTTAATTCTTTTGGGTATATATACAAAAGTGGAATTACTGGATCATATGGGAATTCTATTTTTAACTTTTTGAGGAACCACCATACTGCTCCACAGTGGCTGTATCATTTTAGATTCCCACCAACAGAGCACAGGGGTTCCAATATCTCCACATCCTCATCAACAATTGTTGTTTTCTGTTTTTTTAAATAGTCGCCATCCTAATGGGTGTGAGGTATCTCATTATAGTTTTTATTTGCATCTCCCTAATGTTTAGTGATGTTGAGCATCTTTTCATGTGCTGATTGGCCATTCAAATATCTTCTATGGAGAAATGTCTATTCAAGTCATTTGCCCATTTGTGAATTAGGGTTTTTTTTTTTTCTGTTGTTGTTGTTGTTGAGTTTTAGGAATTCTGTCTATATTCTGGATATTGGTCCCTTATCATAGATATGACTTGCAAATATTTTCTCCCATTCTGTGTTGCCTTTTTACTCTCTTCATAGGGTATTTTGATGCATAAAAATTTAAAACTTTAATAACATAACAAAAACTCTGCTCCTTTACAGTTCTATTCCCACCACATTAGGTTGTTTATGTCATAGAATTACATCTTTATGCACTGTGTGCTCCAAAACATAAACTGATAGTTCTTTTAAATGCATTAGTCTCTTAAATTATATAGAAAACAGAGTTACAGTAATACTAGCTGTTTCATTAATTTTTTTCTTTAAATGTATTAGTCTCTTAAATCAAGTAGAAAACAAAAAGTGCAGTGTCAAACAATTGTTACAATAATACTAGCTTTTATAATTACTCATGTATTTACCTTTATTGAGATCTTATTTATCCGTATGGCTTCAAGTTACTGTTGAGTGTCCTTTCATTTCACTTGCAGGACAGGTCTAGTGGTCACCGACTACCTCAACTTTTGTTTATCTGAGAATGTTTTAATTTCTCCCTCACTTTTGAAGGACAGTTTTGCTGGATATAGAATTCTTAGCTGGCAGGTTTTTTTTTTTTTTTTTTCTTTTAGCATCTTGAATATATTAGTCCACTCTCTACTGGTCTCCAAAATTTCTGGTGAGGAATCTGCTGATAATCTTAGGATTAATCTGAGAATAGCTGATATGTGATGCTTTGCTTCTCTCTCTTGCTGCTTTCAAGATTTTCTCTTTGATTTTTGATAGTTTGATTATAATGTATCTTGGTGTAGGTCTCTTTTTGAGTTGATCTTGCTTGGACTTTGTTGGGCTTCTTGGATGTTTATATTCATGTATTTCATCTTACTTGGGAGTTCTCAGCCATTATTTCTTCAGATATTTTCTCTGCCCCCTTTTCTCCCTCTTCTTCTTCTGGGACTCCCATGATGCATATTGGTTTGTTTGATGGTATCCTACTGATTCCTTAGGCTCTGTTTATGTTTCTTCAATCTTTTCTCTTTCTATTCCTCAGACTCAATAATTTTCACTGTCATATTTTCAAGTTTGCTAATTCTTTCTTCTGCCTGCTCCAATCTGCCTTTGAATCCCTCTAGCCAATTTTTCATTTTAGCTATTGTACTTTTCAGCTCCAGGATTTCTTTTTTTCCCCAGGTTTTCTATCTCTTTATTGATATTGATATTTCCATTTTGTTCGTAAATCATTTTCTTGACTTTCTCTACATCTTCCTTTAGTTCTTTGAGCATCTTTAAGAGAGTTGTTTTGAAAACTTTGTCTAGTATATTTGCCATTAGATCTTTTAAAGGAACAGTTTCTGTTGATTTATTTTTTCTTTTGAGTGGGCTATACATTCCTGTTTCTTTGTATGCCTTGTGATTTTTAGTTTAACCTTGAACATTTGAATCTAATAACGTGGTAGCTCTAGAAATCAGATTCTCTCCCTTTCCAGGGTTTGTTGTATTTATATTTATATTTATATTGTTGCAGGCTGTCTCTGTGCCAAGGATCAGACCGAGATGTAACTTAAGGTCTTTGCAGGTCTTTTCTGAGCCTTTCCCTGGGAGTACACAGTCAGCTTCTAATTTTCTCCATAAAGGCAGTAGTGTTTGAATGCCCTAGTCTTTAATGTCTGCCTCCTAAAAGGGAAAAAAATGAAAAATGAAGGGGGAAAATGGTACCAGCTCTTTAAATCCCCTGGAAATCACTTCAGCTGGATGGGGAGGGGCTTGCATAAAGGAGAGAGTAGGTACAGCAACAATGGCTACCCACCTCTTTGTCTGCACCTCTATGATCAGAAGCAGCAATCAGTGATCAGAGTACAGATCCCTGATATTTGGAGGACATAGTCTTTTTTGACCACCCTGTTTCCTGTAAGCTGTGTGCAAGCTGCTCTAAGAACATGTATATAGCTGCCAGACACATGGCTGGGTGTGGGAGTTGGGTAGCTGCTACTGTGCTAAGAGCTAAAATTGGCCAAAATTAACCACAATTTGCCATCCAAGTCTCCCCTGGGAGTTTCAAGCCTTCAACAGACTCCAGTGCTCTAAAATAGTTACATCAGACAGATTCTGATAGTGCAATCATTGTCTAGGTGGGGAGACAGATTCCTGGTCCTTCCTACTCCACTATCTTCCCAGAATCTTCTTCAGTTTATATTTAAGGTTTAGTAAGAAGACTGCCTCACAGGTTGCTCTGGCACCAACCTGAGGGCAGCTGCATCAAAGTAAGTTCGGGGGGGCTTCCCTGGTGGCGCAGTGGTTGAGAGTCTGCCTGCCGATGCAGGGGACACGGGTTCGTGCCCCAGTCCAGGAAGATCCCACATGCCGTGGAGCGGCTAGGCCCGTGAGCCATGGCCACTATGCATCCGGAGCCTGTGCTCCGCAATGGGAGAGGCCACAACAGTGAGAGGCCCGCGTATGGCAAAAAAAAAAAAAAAAAAAAAAAAAAGTAAGTTCAGGGGTACAGTGTGGTTAGACAGAGGGAAACCCTGAGTTTAACCTTACTGAGTCTACCTCAGTTTCCTTGTTGTGGATAGGCCTCAGAACTAACCACATGCTGATGAGTAACATGAAAGCAGCTGCACTGAGAATAGAGTGAGTGTCGTAGGGCCAGCAGTGATGAAAGATGAGGTGATTCCATGGTAGAGCCCAAGGGAGGCATAGCCTAGGCCATGGAGTAGATAGCACATATGACAGATATTTAGAAGCGTCTATAGCAGCAGCAGCAACTGGGAGGAGGCCTAATCAGCCAGGGAGCAATGCTGGGCCTACCAGAACCTTAGAGATCGGATGATGAGTCACAGTAGGCACAGGCTTCAGCAGACTCCATCAGCTGAATACCCAGAGGTGGGACCAGTTGGCTTTCCACAACCCAGGCAGTCCAGATGGCCGTTCCCCATGAGAGGCCAGCATAGATCCAGAGGATGCCATGGATCCAGCTCCCCAGCTGCTGACACATGATCACATAAGCCTCCACTGCCACCTCTTTTCACGGGCACTATCCTGGGTGTGGGGGGAGGAATCTGGGAAACTGAGCTTTTTTAAGTTAAAAAGACAGAATTAATCTAAAGAGACTCTTTAAACTTATCAGACTAATTTTACCAGGTAGGATTTCTTTCTTAAATCTAAAACAAGATTTTTGTTACCAAGAAGAAAAGACCAAACCAAGGACAAAATAAAGAAATGTAGAAGTATTAATGATAATAATATCTTTGCAATGGAATCACAAATTTACTCACATTTTACACTCACATTTTATATTAGTCCCTGAAACACTTAATTCTATGAATGAAGCTCATAAAAATAATATATTAAACAAAATAATTTTGGGATGGGGAAACACTACTGTAAAATATCTTAAAAACAAGGTGATTATCAACATAGCCTCTGACACAGTAAGATACTATTTATCCATCTCCCATTTCAGCACCTCTATACTTACTGTTCCTTCTTCCTGGAATGTTCTTCCCTGAAATGCCTGAGTGGCTGAGACTTTACTGCTATCAGATCCTTATTTAAGTCATTTTCTCAGGGAGGCTGTCTTCCTCCCCTATATAACATTCCACCTCCTTCAAACCTTCTGTACAAATAACTCCCAAATATGAGTGCCTTAACATGAGAAGTGTTTATTTCTTACTCCTGTCCTGGTCTGGGCATAGGTGCTATTCTCCTGGGTGGCTTATCTCTAAGCACTGCTCAGAAAGCCAGACTTCTTTTATGTTGTAATGCTGCCATCTTTCAACATGTAGCCTTCATGGTCTCGGGAAAGGAGAAGAGGTGATAAGGAAGGTACACTGTATAATTAATCATCTCAGTCTAGAAATGACCATCGTTAGTTCTGCTCACATTTCATTGGATAGAACTAGTCACATGGCCACTTAATCATAAGGCAGCCTGGAAAATATAGAAGCACATAGTGATTGGTAAAAACCAATATATTTGCCTTCTGGTCACCAAATATCTATTTGTTCTCCTTTTCCCTGTGGCAGACAATGAGCTAAGTCCCCTTGTAAAATATCTTTCCTTGAGTGTGGATGAGACCTGTGACTTGCTTCTAACCAATAGAATATGGCAAAAATGATAGAATGTTACTCAATTGATTAGGGTATACTGTATAAGACTCTGTCTTAGAAGACTGGAAAGGTAGATTCTCCTGCTAGCTTTGAAGGAACAAGATGCCATTAGTTCTAGAGCCATAAGGAAATGAATTTTGCCAACACATTGAGTGGGTAGATTTTTGCACAGTCAAGCCTTCAGATGAGAATGTAACCCAGCAGACACCTTGTGAGACCATGAGCAGACATCCCAATTAAGCTTTGTTCAGATTTTCAACCCACAGAAACTGCCAGGTAATAACTGTGTGCTGTGTTAAGCCACTAAGGTTGTGGTAATTTGTTATGCAACAATAAAAAACCAATACATTCCTATATTTTAAAAAAACATTCATTTTTTCACTAAGGAAGAAAATACAGTCATTTGCCCTAGATCTTTGGGTGATGTGCAGTTCTCTCCATCAAGTCCAGATGTGGTGACTCCTGGTATAGCAACTTAGGGTATATAGCAACCCATGGTCAAAAGGACAAGAGATCTGCCTCCTCTGAAATCCAATAGATAATGGACACCCACAGTAGATACTCACATTTGGGAAAAAAAGAATGGAAAACACACAGCAGTCTCTTGTCCAGAATAATTCTGAAACCCTGTGATTAGGCACTGTGATATATCCCCACCTGCCCTGGCAGTTTGGGAAGTTTCATGATTAAATTCTGGTTCTGCCCTCAGGGAGGACCACCCTTGTACATTGTTCCCTCTACCTCCATCCTTTCCTTTTTCTCCTCTGTGAGGTTCTTTCTTTCCCATTACTCTCCTTGAGATCCTTTGAGGGATCTCCTTGGTGGGGTGTGTATAGCATTCAAAACCTGCTTCCTCACATGGAAAATTGTTCTGAAACTTAAACTGATAAATAACTTTTTAGTCTGGGTGGGCTAATAATTTCTCTGGTAATATAATTTCTTCTAAAATAAATAGGTTTCTATCTCGACCTTCAAGATGGCAGAGGAGTAAGACATGGAGATCACCATCCTCCCCACAAATACATCAGAAATTCATCTACGTGTGGAACAACTCCTACAGAACACCTACTGAACGCTGGCAGAAGACCTCAGACCTCCCAAAAGGCAAGAAATTCCCCACGTACCAGGGCAGAACAAAAGAAAAAAGAATAAACAGAGACAAAAGAATAGGCACGGGACCTGCACCAGTGGGAGGGAGCTGTGAAGGAGGAAAGGTTTCCACACACTAGGAAGCCCCTTCACTGATGGAGACGGGGGGTGGGCGGCGGGGGGAAGCTTTGGAGCCACGGAGGAAAGCGCAGCAACAGGGGTACAGAGGGCAAAGCGGAGAGATTCACGCACAGAGGATCCGAGCCGACCAGCGCTCACCAGCCCAAGAGGCTTTTCTGCTCACCTGCCATGGCGGGTGGGGGCTGGGAGCTGAGGCTCCGGCTTCAGAGGTCAGATCACAGGGAGAGGACTGGGGCTGGCTGCGTGAACACAGACTGAAGGGGGCTAGTGCACCACAGCTAGCCAGGAGGGAGTCCAGGAAAAAGACTGGACATGCCTAAGAGGCAAGAGACCATTGTTTTGGGGTGGGCTAGGAGAGGGGATTCAGGGGACTGCCTAAACGAGCTCAAGAGATGGGCACGAGCCACGGCAGTCAGCACAGACACCAGAGACACGCATGAAACTCTAAGGCTGCTGCTGCAGCCACCAAGAATCCTGTGTGCAAGCACAGGTCACTATCCAGACTGCCCCTCCTGGGAGATTGTGCAGCCCGCCACTGCCAGGGTCCCGTGATCCAGGGACAACTTCCCTGGGAGAACACACAGCACGCCTCAGGCTGTTGCAATGTCATGCCGGCCTCTGCCACTGCAGGCTCGCCCCGTACTCCGTACCCCTCCCTCCCCGTGGCCTGAGTGAGCCAAAGCCCCTTAATCAGCTGCTACTTTAACTCCATCCTGTCTGAGCGAAGAACAGTCGCCCTCAGGCGACCTACATGCAGCAGCGGGGCCAAATCCAAAGCTGAACCCCAGGAGCTGTGCGAATAAAAAAGAGAAAGGGAAATCTCTCCCAGCAGCCTCAGGAACAGCGGATTTAATCTCCAGAATCAACTTGATGTACCCTGCAACTGTGGAATACCTGACTAGACAACAAATCATCCCAAAATTGAGGCAGTGGACTTTGGGAGCAACTGTAGACTTGGGGTTTGCTTTCTGCATCTAATTTGTTTCTGGTTTTATGTTTATCTTAGTTTAGTATTTAGATTTTATTATCATTGGTAGATTTGTTTATTGATTTGGTTGCTCTCTTCCTTTTTTAAAAAAATATATTTTATTTCATTTTTTTCTTTTTGTGAGTGTATATGTGTATACTTCTTTGTGTGATTTTGTCTGTATAGCTTTGCTTTTACCATTTGTCCTAGGGTTCTGTATGTCCATTTTTGGGTTTTTTTTAGCATAGTTTTTATTGCTTGTTATCATTGGTGGATTTGTTTTTTGGTTTGGTTACTCTCTTCTTTCTTTTTTTTCTTTTTTTATTACTTTTTAATTTTTAATAATTAAAAAATATTTATTTAAATAACTTTCTTCTTTCTTCGTTCCTTCCTTCCTTCCTTCCTTCCTCCCTCCCTCCCTTTTCTTCTGAGCCGTGTGACTGACAGGGTCTTCGTGCTCTAGCCGAGTGTCAGGCCTGTGCCTCTGAGGTGAGAGAGCTAAGTTCAGGACACTGGTCCACCAGAAACCTCCTGGCTCCACGTAATATCAAACGGCGAAAGCTCTCCCAGAGATCTCCACCTCAAAGCCAAGACCCAGCACCACTCAATGACCAGCAAGCTACAGTGCTGGACACCCTATGCCAAACAACTAGCAAGACAGGAACACAACCCCACCCATTAACAGAGAGGGTGCCTAAAATCATAATAAGGTCACAGACAACCCCAAAACACACTACTGGACATACTCCTGCCCACCAGAAAGGCAAGATCCAGCTTCATTCACCAGAACACAGGCACGAGTCTCCTCCACCAGCCTACACAACACACTGAAGCAACCTAAGCCACTGGGGGAAGACACCAAAAATGATGGGAACTACGAACCTGCAGCACTGGCAAAGAAGACCCAAACACAGTAAGTGAAACAAAATGAGAAGACAGAGAAACACACAGCAGATGAAGGAGTAAGGTAAAAACCCACCAGACCAAACAATTGAAGAGGTAATAGGCAGTCTATCTGAAAAAGAATTCAGAATAATCATAGTAAAGATGATCCAAAATCTTGGAAATAGAATGAAGAAAATACAAGAAACGTTTAACAAGGACCTAGAAGAACTAAAGAGCAAACAAACAATGATGAACAACACAATAAATGAAATTAAACATTCTCTAGAAGGAATCAATAGGAGAATAACTGAGGCAGAAGAACGGATAAGTGACCTGGAAGATAAAATAGTGGAAATAACTACTGCAGAGCAGAATAAAGAAAAAAGAATGAAAAGAATTGAGGACAGTCTTAGAGACCTCTGGGACAGTATTAAATACACCAACATTCGAATTACAGGGGTTCCAGAAGAAAAAGAAAAAAAGAAAGGGACTGAGAAAATATTTGAAGTGATAATAGTAGAAAACTTCCCTAATATGGGAAAGGAAATAGTCAATCAAGTCCAAGAAGCACAGAGAAACCCATACAGGATAAATCCAAGAAGAAACACAAGAGGACACATATTAATCAAACTATCAAAAATTAAATACAAAGAAAAAAAATTAAAAACAGCAAGGAAAAAACAACAAATAAAATACAAGGGAAGGGCTTTCCTGGTGGCACAGTGGTTGAGAGTCCACCTGCCGATGCAGGGGACGCGGGTTCGTGCCCCAGTCCGGGAAGATCCCACATGTTGCGGAGTGGCTGGGCCCGTGAGTCATGGCCGCTGAGCCTGCGTGTCCGGACCCTGTGCCCTGCGGCAGGAGAGGCCACAATGGTGAGAGGCCCGTGTACCGCAAAAAAAAAAAAAAAAAAAAAAAGGGAAATCCCCATAAGGTTAACAGCTGATCTTTCAGCAGAAACTCTGCAAGCCAGAAGGGAGTGGCAGGACATATTTAAACTGATGAAAGGGAAAAACCTACAACAAAGATTACCCTACCCAGCAAGGATCTCATTCAGATTTGACAGAGAAATTAAAAGCTTTACAGACAAGCAAAAGCTAAGAGAATTCAGAACCACCAAACCAGCTTTGCAACAAATGCTAAAGGAATTTTTCTAGACAGGAAACACAAGAGAACGAAAAGACCTACAATAACAAACCCAAAACAATTAAGAAAATGGGAATAGGAACATACATATTGATAATTACCTTAAGTGTAAATGGATTAAATGCTCCAACTAAAAGACATAGACTGGCTGAATGAATACAAAAACAAGACCCATATATATGCTGTCTACAAGAGACCCACTTCAGACCTAGGGACACATACAGACTGAAAGTTAGGGGATGGAAAAAGATATTCCATGTAAATGGAAATCAAAAGAAAGCTGGAGTCTCATATCAGACAAAATAGACTTTAAAATCAAGACCATTACAAGAGAAAAAGAAGGACACTACATAATGATCAAGAGATCAATCCAAGAAGAAGATATAACAACTGTCAATATTTATGCAGCCAACATAGGAGCACCTCAATACATAAGGCAAATGCTAACAGCCATAAAAGGGGAAGTTAACAGCAACACAGTCACAGTAGGGGACTTAACACCCCACTTTCACCAGTGGACAGATCATCCAAAATGAAAATTAATAAGGAAACACAAGCTTCAAATGATACATTAAACAAGACGCACTTAACTGATATTTATAGGACATTCCATCCAAAAACAACAGAATACATTTTCTTCTCGTGTTCATGGAACATTCTCAGAATAGATCATATCATGGGTCACAAATCAAGCCTTGGTAAATTTAAGAAAATAGAAATCGTATCAAGTATCTTTTCTGACCACAACGCTATAAGACTAGATATCAATTACAGGAAAAATTCTGTAAGAAATACAAATACATGGAGGCTAAACAATACACAACTAAATAACCAAGAGACCACTGAAGAAATCAAAGAGGAAATAAAAAAATACCTAGAAACAAATGACAAAAAACGACGACCCAAAATCTATGGAATGCAGCAAAAGCAGTTCTAAGAGTGAAGTTTATAGCAATACAATCCTACCTGAAGAAACAAGAAACATCTCAAATAAACAACCTAACCTTACACCTAAAGCAATTTGAGAAGGAAGAACAAAATAACCCCAAAGTTAGCAGAAGGAAAGAAATCATAATGATCAGATCAGAAATAAATGAAAAAGAAATGAAGGAAATGATAGCAAAGATCAATAAAACTAAAAGCTGGTTCTTTGAGAAGATAAACAAAATTGATAAACCATTCTCCAGACTCATCAAGAAAAAAAGGGAGAAGACTCAAATTAATAGAATTAGAAGTGAAAAGGGAGAAGTAACATCTGATACTGCAGAAATACAAAGGATCATGAGAGATTACTACAAGCAACTATATGCCAATAAAATGGACAACCTGGAAGAAATGGACAAATTCTTAGAAATGCACAACCTTCTGAGACTGAACCAGGATGAATAGAAAATATAAACAGACCAATCACAAGCACTGAAATTGAGACTGTGATTAAAAATCTTCCAACAAACAAAAGCCCAGGACTAGATGGCTTCACAGGCGAATTCTACAACATTTAGAGAAGAGCTAACACCTGTCCTTCTCAAACTCTTCCAAAATACAGCAGAGGGAGGAACACTCCCAAACTCATTCTACGAGGCCACCATCACCCTGATACGAAAACCAAAGATGTCACAAAGAAAGACAACTGCAGGTCAATATCACTGATGAACATAGATGCAAAAATCTTCAACAAAATACTAATAAACAGAATCCAACAGCACATTAAAAGGATCATACACCATGAACAAGTGGGATTTATCCCAGGAATGCAAGGATTCTTCAATATATACAAATCAGTCAATGTGATACAGCATATTAACAATCTGAGAGAGTAAAACCATACGATCATCTCAAGAGATGCAGAAAAAGCTTTCAACAAAATTCAACACCCAGTTATGATAAAAACCCTCCAGAAAGTAGGCATAGAGGGAACTTACCTCAACATAATAAAGGCCATATAACAAATCCACAGCCAACATCATTCTCAATGGCGAAAAACGGAAACAATTTCCTCTAAAATCAGGAACAAGACAAGGCTATCCACTCTCACCCCTATTATTCCACATAGTTTTGGAAATTTTAGCCACAGCAAACAGAGAAGAAAAATAAAAGGAAACCAAGTCAGAAATGAAGAAGTTGTCACTGTTTGCAGATGACATTGTTACTACATATAGAAAATCCTAAAGACGCTACCAGAAAACTACTAGAGCTAATCAACAAATTTGGTAAAGTAGCAGGATACAAAATTAATGCACAGAAATCTCTTGCATTTGTATACACTAATGACGAAAAATCTGAAAGAAAAATTAAGGAAACACTCCTGTTTACCGCTGTAAAAAAAAAGAATAAAATACTTAGGAGGAAGAAACCTACCTAAGGAGACAAAAGAATTGTATGCAGAAAACTATTAGACACTGATGACAGAAATTAAGGATGATACAAACAGATGGAGAGCTATCCCATGTTGCTGGATTGGAAGAATCAACATTGTGAAAATGACTCTACTACCCAAAGCAATCTACAGATTCGATGCAATCCCTATCAAACCACCAATGGCATGTTTCACAGAACCAAAGCAAAAAATTTCACAATTTGAATGTAAACACAAAAGACTCCAAATAACCAAAGCAATCTTGAGAAAGATAAACAGAGCTGGAGGAATCAGGCTCCCGGACTTCAGACTGTACTACAAAGCTACAGTAATCAAGACACTATGGTACTGGCCCCAAACCAGAAATATAGCTCATGGAACAGGATAGAAAGCCCAGAGATAAACCCATGAACATACGGTCACCTTATTTTTGATAAGGGAGGCAAGAATATACAGTGGAGAAAAGACAGCCTCTTAAATAAGTGGTGCTGGGAAAACTGGACAGGACACATGTAAAAGAATGAAATTAGAACACTCCCTAACACCATACACAAAAATAAACTCAAAATGGACTAAAGACCTAAATGTAAGGCCAGATACTATCAAACTCTTAGAGGAAAACATAGGCAGAACACTCTATGACATAAATCAGAGCAAGATCCTTTTTGACCCACCTCCTAAAGAAATGGAAATAAAAACAAAAATAAACAAATGGGACCTAATGAAACTTAAAAGCTTTTGCACAGCAAAGGAAACCATAAACAAGATGAAAAGACAACCCTCAGAATGGGAGGAAATGGGAGGAAACATTTGCAAATGAAGCAACTGACAAAGGATTAATCTCCAAAATTTACAAGCAACTCAATATCAAAAAAACAAACAATCCAATCCAAAAATGGGCAGAAGGCCTAAATAGACATTTCTCCAAAGAAGATATACAGATTGGCAACAAACACATGAAAGAATGCTCAACATCACTAATCATTAGAGGGATGCAAATCAGAACTACAATGAGGTATCACCTCACACCAATCAGAATGGCCATCATCAAAATTCTACAAACAATAAATGCTGGAGAGGGTGTGGAGAAAAGGGAACCCTCTTGCACTGTTGGTGGGAATGTAAATTGATACGGCCACTATGGAGAACAGTATGGAGGTTCCTTAGAAAACTATAAATAGAACTACCACACGACCCAGCAATCCCACTACTGGGTATATACCCTGAGAAAACCATAATTCAAAAAGAGTCATGTACCACAATGTTCATTGCAGCTCTATTTACAATAGCCAGGACATGGATGCAACCTAAGTGTCCATCGACAGATGAATGGATAAAGAAGATGTGGCACATATATACAATAGAATATTACTCACCCATAAAAAGAAACGAAATTGAGTTATTTGTAATGAGGTGGATGGACCTAGAGTCCATCATACAGAGTTAAGCAAGTCAGAAAGAGAAAAACAAATACTGTATGCTAACACATATATATGGAATCTAAAAAAAATGGTTCTGAAGAACCTAGGAGCAGGACAGGAATAAAGACGCAGACGTAGAGAATGGACTTGAGGATACGGGTAGGGGGACGGGTAAACTGGGGCGAAGTGAGAGAGTGGCATGGATGTATATACACTACCAAATGTAAAATAGCTAGCTAGTGGGAAGCAGCCGCATAGCACAGGGAGATCAGCTTTGTGTTTTGTGACCACCTAGAGGGGTGGGATAGGGAGAGTGGGAGGGAGACGCAAGAGGGAGGAGGTATGGGGATATATGTACATGTATAGCTGATTCACTTTGTTATGAAACAGAAACGAACACAGCATTGTAAAGCAATTATACTCCGATAAAGGTGTTAAAAAAATAAAATCATAATAACATTAAAAACATAAGAAAACAAACCAATAGGTTTCTGATCTTTTTCTTCCAGTCAGTTATGTGTGCCAGTAACTATACCCAATGTTTTTGTAAATATAAGGCTAAACCTTCCTCAACTTAGTGGTAACCTTGAACCTATCTAACCACACCCTTAAATGTTATCTTTTCCCTGGCTGAATTTTACTGGGGCTTTGTCAAAGCTTTTATAAATCCCATCTTTTACTGTTTGGAATGTAAAAGCAGTCAGGTTTTCCATCTCTGTGAAGAATGAACTTTCTAGACTTTTTGTAATGTCTCATTTATTTTTGAAAACTAGTTAGTTCTTTCCTCAACTCCTATCTTTTTTGTGATACTCTGCCATATGCAACCAGTAGTCTCTATCACTTCCTAATTGATTATTTCCAATCACTTATCTTACTGCTGCTGACTCAGTGGCTCGAGATAAGTTATGTGCTAATGGTAACATTTTACTCATTGTTTTGCCACTGCATGCTATTATCACCATCTTTCTAGCTTCCAATGTTAGTTTTTTTGCTACTTGCTACTGAACTCCTAAGTAAATGCCACATATTTTAGGTTTTAATTATAGCAACACCCTATTTCAAGGTATTAATTTCCATTGTAGTCAGGATCATCTATTTATTTATTTATTTATTTTTGGCTGCGTCGGGTCTTAGTTGCGGCACGCGGGATCTTCGTTGATGCGTGCAGAATCTTTCCCTGTGGTGCATGGGCTTCTCTCTAGCTGTGGTGTGCGGGTTTTCCTCTAGTTGAGGAGCGCGAGCTCAGTAGCTGTGGAGTGTGGGCTTAGCTGCCCCACGACATGTGGGAACCTAGCTCCCCGACTGGGGATTGAACCCACGTCCCCTGCATTGGAAGGCAGATTCTTTCCCACTGGACCACCAGGGAAGTCCCTAGTCAGGATCATTAATACTGGCTGCTGTAACAAATAAGTAGCTTAACACTTTATTTCTTGCTCTCATCACAGTCTTATATCAGTTAGCTTTCCTCCAAGTGATGGCTCAGTGATGCAGGCTCCTTCCATCTTGGGATGACACCATTTCAACAGGTGGCCTCTGTGGTATCCAGTGAAGGTGAAGAGAGGGAAAGAAGTCACATTGGATTTTTAGCTCCACTGTTAGAAGTGATACCCATCACTGCTGCTTAAATTCTATTTGCCAGAAGTAGTCACACAGCTATCCTAAATGCAGAGGAGACTGGGAAACAGATAAGAACATATGGATATTGTAAACACTAACATTTTCTGCTACAACTTATTATTTGACCTCTCCTTCCCTATTCTATCAGAATATAAGATTCACAAGGGCAGGGATTTTTTTTCTGTTCCTTTTACTTCTGTATCGTTAACACTTAGAAGAATGCCTGACTCATAGTAAATGGTTATTAAATATTTCCTTAGAGAATATGTGAAAAGGAGAATCCAGGGCTTCATACCATTACTAGTGAGTGACAAATTGGAAGAAAATAAGAAAGGATTCCAAGCAACCACAACAGATACCATGAAATGTATGCACTAAAGCTCACGCATATTATTCACTGAACCTCCCCCCTCCCACAAGGCATTTTAAACAGAGTCCTAATGAGAATATTTATATAGTTTATCAATTCCATACCAGACCATAAACAGGAACTTAAAGTGAGACAAGAAAGATTATCAAGAAAAGAAAAGGTTATAGGAAAAATATGCGGTTCAAAGGAAAAAGTTACTTTTAAAGTACAACAGCAACAATGAAAACTATAGGAGCCTGAGGCCATTTAGCGTAGAGGCATAAACATTTATGCCTAGATAGGTCCTAAGGGTATCACTGAATCATAGCATAGTAAATATATTACAGCCACTATGAAAATGATGAATCAATTAGGTTTGGTATACTTTCTTTAAAAAGGCAGAGAAGTTGTAATACATTTAAGAAATTTTCTTTTTTGTGTGTTCAAATGGACATTCTTCAGTCATGCCCTAAATTCCCTAGTTGTAACTAGTCATTCATTTCTCTATGATGGTTGACAGATGAAATAGGACAGTAATGGATGTCTCAACTATTATTGTGTTTAGTTATTTCTTCCATTGGAAGCTCCCACTCCCTGAATGCTACACTGATTAGACTACATTCAGAGTATCAGGTTCAACAGGGGATAGATCCACGTTTTGTGGAGTCTGAAGATTACACAATACAGAGGCTTCTTTAAGAAAAAAACCCACAAGTATAAAAGAAGGTACAAAAAGTATTTATTTAGAATAAAAGTCACAACCAATTACAAATTAAAAAATTCACAAGAACCAGACATCACCAAATTCAGAAAAATATCTTGATGTTTTAAATTAATTAACTGCCTAGTATACTTTTAACAATACTTTTTCCTACATCTTTTGACTGCCTACTCTTTGATTTCTTCTTCATATGAAAATGATTTTGTTACATTTTGTTCTATAGAGTTAATAGATAGTTCAGTCTTTCCACTAGTGGAGTTGATTGAAATTTATTTTTATTATTGGTAGTTTAGAAGAGTTTCTTTCCAGTCTACAACTCATTACTGGGAAAGTTACATACATTTTTTAAGATAGTGGTCAAATTTGGGAAAATCTGTACCAAATTTCTTTTACATATACAGAATAAGATGTGGGAGGATTTTCCAATTCTAGTTCTGGATCCGTACATTTCAAACATTACCCCATTGCCTACATGCTTCTGTGCTGGGTCCCAAAGCATTCATCTGCTGATCGGTCTCTGGCCATCCACCTTTGTGTCACAATACCAAGTGACCCAGGTGATGGTAGGCCTTCAAGCAGTCAGAATAGATGCTACTGTTCCAATGGGCTGTAATGCCCATGAACCACATAATTTTTTTCCATTTAACTAACTCAGCTTCCCCTTAGCCAGATCCCCAAAATGCCAGCAATCACTTCAGTGCTTCTGAAAATTATGACTGAAGGGAAGTTAGAGTACACAGAGACAGCAATCTTTTAAGATGAAAATATTTTACTTCCAAAACTTTTACAGGAACATAATACCACATGAATATACTTCTAGGACCCCTCTTGTGGTGCTGGAAGAGGCTTGAATTTTTTTTTTTTTTTTGCGGTACGCGGGCCTCTCACTGTTGTGGCCTCTCCCGTTGTGGAGCACAGGCTCTGGACATGTAGGCTCAGCGGCCATGGCTCACGGGCCCAGCCGCTCCGCAGCATGTGGGGTCTTCCCGGACTGGGGCACGAACCCGTGTCCCCTGCATCGGCAGGCGGGCTCTCAACCACTGCGCCACCAGGGAAGCCCCGAGGCTTGAATTTTAAGTTTCCTGGAATCTGCCTTTGGGTTTAGCTTTGAATGCTTCAGGAGGAGTGCTCAAAGGTGAGCACGTTCATAGAAAGAAGGTAATGGAGGATGATGAAGGGTCAGGACTCTCTGCCTTATGATAAACAGCTAAGGGCCATGCAAAGATCTTGGAAGAGAAAATTCAAGGGGTTCCCAAGTCTGTCTTTAGTCCTTGTAGTCCTGTGAGGTGAAAGAAGTATTTCAACTCAATATAAGGAATCACTATCTAATGTTAGGCCAGTTTAAATGTAGAATTGACCAGCTAATGAAATACTGAGTTTTCTTCACAGGAACAGCTCAGGAAGAGGCTAAATGAGAACCAGTCAGGGATCCTGTGAAGGGGAGGCCCCAGTTTGGGGAGTGGTATTGACAGGGATGGGGAGTGTGGTATGAAAGAACCTAACGTTTACACACTTTTGCAAGTCTGAGATTTTAAGATGACTTTGCTATTAACCTTATTTGAAGCCTCAGCCTCATGTTTAATGCCTGATACATAGAGAGTTTTAAAGACAGATGGGACCGCTTTTAAGGTGAGAGAAAAAGGTTTTGTTTTTGTTTTTTTAAACCTAAGGGCAGCAAGAATGATCCATTTTAGCTCTATTTAATTTTATGCTTTTTTGTTTAAAGCCAGATTGTAAGACAGTGCTTAATCAACACAGGAGGTTAGGGGTTGCAGTTGTGGGGTTGCTGAGTCTAGAGCAAGTTGTAGGAAGAGAACATCATGTGGGATCTTTCGGGATCCCTACTCTTCCAGCAAGTACAAGAATAGGACCATTTTTTTTTCTTTTGTGTGTGTGTGTGGGGGGGCGTGGGGGGTTGTTCATCAATTCATTGGAGTAGCCTAGCAATGATGCCTGGGATGGAAAGATCCAGAGGAATAATGAGTCAGGGCTTTTTGTGACATGTGACAGAACACAACTGAAACTGCCTTGAGGAAAGGAGGGGGATTTTTGCCTTCGGGGGTAGAGTTCACTTCAGATATATTTGCCTCCTAAGTCTCCAAAGATATCATCCCCTCTCCCACAGTTTTCCTTCTCTTGAAGTTGACCTGACTTCATTTACAGTCATTGGTGGTACTTATCACTGGCTTATATCCTTCCAAATAAGTTATTCTAGTTTGAAGGGCTTCTTTTTCTGAACTGATTCAGCAAAAGCCCCAGATTGAGTTCTTGGACCAATATGCCCATCCCAGAACCAATCACTGTGGTCTGGAATATGAAGACTGGCCAGTTCTGGGGAGTGAGGGTGGGAGGTGTCAGTATCCTGGAACCACAAAGACTCGTGGGCAAGGGGGGAGGGGTAGTTCCCAAAGGAAAAATGAATAGCTGTTATCAGAGAAATGGATAATACTGAAAGTACATACTCAAAACACCGTAAATAAGGATATCCATTATTTGTGGAAAAAATGTTTTGGGACT
The DNA here is from genome assembly GCF_025265405.1 of Mesoplodon densirostris. Lineage (NCBI taxonomy): Eukaryota > Metazoa > Chordata > Mammalia > Artiodactyla > Ziphiidae > Mesoplodon > Mesoplodon densirostris. The sequence continues at coordinate 39,916,584 of NC_082668.1, forward strand.
TCTTTCCTATGGTTGTAGTTAAACTGTAAAATCGAGTAAATCTTTCCCTTATCCAGATAGATATCACGCATAGGGGGTAATCATTTTATATGTCAGCGTTTTTACTCTTTCTCCTAAGTGGGACTGAGTCAGTGGAGATGCTACAAAAGAAGTAAACAGAGAGCTGAAAGTATTAATACGGTAATTTTTAATTTGAGTGCGCTCTTTAGGCAAAGTAGCTGGGAGGGCTTTCAATAATCCATTTTTAATCGTGACCACACCCCGTGTAGGTGACCTGAGTATTACCGTCTTGCCCTTGCAGTTGGGGAAACCGAGGCATGACACTCCTCCATTCAGCCTTCCGGAGGGATTTGGGAAGAGTCCAGCCTGCTTGACCTCAGAGGGTCTTCTTCTTCCTCCGCGGCGCCTCTCGGAACCCTCATGTCCTTCGGCGTCGCAGAAGGAGAGCAGCTCGGGCTCCGCCGCAGCCTCGGCATTCGTCCTTCGCCCAGCTGCATCCGCCCCGCTCTCCCACACCGTCCCCGGGAAGGTCCAACTGGCCAAGGTCTGGCAGTCCCTCCCGTCCTCTCCCCTCACCCCTCCCGCCTCCCCCACTCTGGTCCCTGACGTGCAGGAAGCCCCCAGCCCAGCGCCCCGCAGGGAGGTGCGGGCAGATGCCGCCCGGGCGTCCAGCGGGGAGGGCCGCGGACGCCGCGGGAGGTGAGCGGCCCGCACCCTTAGCCCCCCGAGGGCCAGGGCGGGCACCGGGCACGCTGGGCCCGAGGAAGGTGGCAGCGCGAGGGAGGCCGGGCGAGCCCGCGGGGAGCGGCGAGAGAGGGCGACGCGGGCGGGCCGGCGCGCGGCTCGCGGGCGACGCCTGGAGAGCGAGCGGCGGGGAGCCAGGCGCTGCGGGGCCGCTCGGGGACGCGCCGCGCCCGGGCCGCCGAACTCGCCCGTAAACCCGCTCCGGACGCCCAGACCCCTGGCACCTTCCCGAGCGCGGGCGGGAGATATGGCTTCGCGCGTCCCCGCCGCTGCCGCCGCCGCCGCCGCTGCTGCTGACTCGACAGAATCGGCGGGCCGCGCGGGGGGCGCGGCGTAACCCGGGGGTGGGCGGCGGCGCGGAGCCGCCCGGGGAGCTCCGGGCGTCGTCGGGAGCGAAGGAGGATGCCAGCACAAAGGCGAGCCGAGACCCAGCCCGCTGCGGAAGGCGGCGGGAAGAGCCGCTGAGGGGCGCGCCGGGCGCGCTCGGCTCCGCGCTGCGTCTCTCGTCGTTGCCTCGGAGTCGCTGGGTCGGAGACGGCCGCGTAGGGTCCCTCGGCCCCGTGGCAGCGGCCACCGCAGCCGGGAGCTGCATGCTACGCGCGGCGGCGCCCCCGGTCGCCTGCTTTCCCCGCGGCGTGCGCGGGCCGGCCGGAGGGCGCCGGGGCCGCGGGTCCGGGCGACTGTGGGGGCGCCCTGCCGCCCGGCGGCCCCGTCCCCACCCGCAGTCGGCGGCAGCGGGCGCCGAGACCCAGGTGAGTGCGCGGCCCCGGCCCGGCCCTCGCGCCGCAGGTACCGGACAGCGGGAGGTGGCTTTGTTTTCCTCCCTCTCGCTCCGGCGCGGTCATTCATTTGACATTTCGGCTTCCGCTGCCCAGAGACGCGGGTGAGAGGCACTGGGACGTGTTTCAAGGTTTGGTTCTCCCGGGGAGCTGAGACTTTTGGGTCCATCTGAGCGTCACTTGAGGGAGCGGAGGCTTCATTTCCTTTTCGGTTTGGAACGTGTTGTGAACATCCTCTGCGGGGCTTGGGGCCTGGAGGAAACTGGGGCTGCAGATTTAGACGTAGACGTTTCCGAGGACATGCATCTGCAGAGGTCTGGCTCTTCCATGCCTTGTGTTTTCCGCTATTAGCAGAGCTCAGGTGTTTTTCCTTGATTATTATTATTAATTTAGGAACATCTTTACAGGTACATTTATTTCCTTTAGAGTTGGAAGTCTTTGGAGACAATACAGAGAGCTCACAGAGTTACAGGGGATCAATCGATATTAAACTTGGAGAAGGCAAGCATCAGCAGTCCTCGTAGGTAGAGGTGGACGGTAGGCAAACTTCCCCGGGGGCCTTTAGCCTTCCCAGTATGGTTTCTGCTTTCACCGTCCTAGAGTCAAGCAAACTCTGAATTCTCATTGTACGTATGCCTTTGTCAAAGTGTGAAACTTGTCTTTTTTTGAATAGTTTTCTAGTTTGTCATTTGGAAGAAAAAGATTTTAATGTAATTATTAGAGTCCTCTATTAGACCTGGTGAAATTTCATGTTTTCATTTGTCTCATAAGTATGATTTTCATTTTACTATTTCTCCTGTTCCCTCAAGGGCTCATTTCTTCTGTTGCCTAGAGAGAGCTCCACCCGCTCCCCCTCCAACAGATGGCTGTGTGTTCTGAGAGGTTATCTTTAAAATGACACTCACATTACCTGTAAACAAAAAGGATCAGTTATTAGGCTTATCTTTGGAGTTATTAAAGCAAGAAGCCTAATCTGGATGGGGATATTATTAATGGTGTGAAAATCTGGAGTTTGCTAATCTGTTTGGGCATCAGAAGATTCCTGCAGGGATTGTTTATATAGTGTGGGAGACAGATGGCATCCCTAGCAGACAAGAGAAGCCCAGCATAAAGGCTCATTGTATTCTTCAGAAATTATCCACTTCACTGTTGGGAGATGGGGTCAGGTGGGGAAGACATAATTTTCATCTCCCAAAGGAGGCATTCTAACCTTATCATCCAGCAGCCTAACCAGTTAGTTTCTTCTTTCTCTGAACATTTAAAAAGTCATTATTGAGCTGTTTGTTTTGATTATTCCTTCGGCCCATTTTGGCCTCAATTGTGGTTATGTGAAGCAATTTAAACAGTTATATTAACAAAAATGTCTTTGAATTTAAGATTATCGTACCACTGGGAAAACAGCAGTTCTTGTATACAAATGGCCCCTTGGACTCAGTGTCTCCTAGCTGGAAGGACTTTAGTCCAATCTGCATGAATTCAAAAGGAGTTTCTTCTACCATCTCCGTGACAGGTGGTTCCCTGGCTCCCAGCATTTGTCATGAGACTCTCAGCTATGGGTAGTACTCTACTTTTATAAGGCTTAACAGCCTAAGACATTTGCTTTATCATTGCCTCCATCACAGCACTGAACAGCCTTGGGCAGTGAATCTTTTTGAATGACTGTGGAGTCCGTGAAGAAATCAGTCATTCTGACCATTTGAGATAAGCCCGCTGGAGCTTTTCTGCTCCTACCACCATCATGGATTCTTTATGTGCTGTAGATTCCAACTAGATTGCAAAATTGGTCTCCCCTCTGGATGCATGTGAGGGAGAATATTCCAGTAAATTAATAGTCACTAACCACAGGACTAAATTTAATGAAGAACATGAGCAATGTTTGACCCCCCTGAACAGGAAGTATGGGGTAAAAGTAAGCATTGGCTCTGTTTAACGTGAGAACTGTAATCTTGAGGGAAAAAAAACATATTTTCTTACTTTTTTCAAATCCTTCTGCGCCACTGATCTCAGCAAAAGGCAAAGAAACCAAGGTTGTTACCTGTAGCTGAGGACAGATGCCATAGCTATTTCTTTTGGATGAATGTGTGCTGCTGGAGAGGTGGCTTTCGGGCTCTGTCCAGTTTCAGCGTGTGCCTTGGCATCAACAAAAGGGTCTAACATTCAAATTCAGATTGTTAAATCTGCGGCTGGTATCTGTGTACCTTCTCACCAGGTTGCTTCCTTTCTAGTGAAATATTCCTTTATGAGAAACCCGAGGCACCAGGCCTGGGGCTTACTGGGCGCCTGGCCTGCATCCACATTCTAGTGTGTTGCTGCCTGCTTTCTTGAGTAAAAATGGAACCAGTTTTGCACGAATAGGGAATGGCAGGGTGGAGTGAAAACATTTTCAGCTCCATTGTGGAAAGCCAGGCCTGGCCTAAAAGAGAGAGGACTATATTTGAAGTTCGCTTGATGTAGCAGAGGCAGAATTGCTTCTTTATACACAGGATGCCTTTTGTGTGGGAAAATGTATGAGGGATTAGAAAGGTGACTACACCCTCTGCTTAGCCTGCAGTACTGGTTTTTTCCTGTTGACCTATCTGAATTATCAAATGCATCCCCTTTCACATTTAAAAGTGCCCTGGTTTGGATGATAAATTATGTGGTCACCCTAGATATTAAGGAATCTTCACTATTTTCTTTTTTTTTAAATTTATTTTTATTTTTTGCTTTATAACAAATTTAATCAGTTATACATACACATATGTTTCCATATCCCCTCCCTTTTGCATCTCCCTCCCACCCTCCCTATCCCACCCCTCCAGGCGGTCACAAAGCACTGAGCTGATCTCCCTGTGCTATGCAGCTGCTTCCCACTAGCTATCTACCTTACGTTTGGTAGTGTGTGTATGTCCATGCCGCTCTTTCACTTTGTCACAGCTTACCCTTCCCCCTCCCCATATCCTAAAGTCCATTCTCTAGTAGGTCTGTGTCTTTATTCCTGTCTTACCCCTATGTTCTTCATGACATTTTTTTTTCTTAAATTCCATATATATGTGTTAGCATACAGTGTTTGTCTTTCTCTTTCTGACTTACTTCACTCTGTATGACAGACTCTAGGTCTATCCACCTCATTACAAATAGCTCAATTTCATTTCTTTTTATGGCTGAGTAATATTCCACTGTATATATGTGCCACATCTTCTTTATCCATTCATCCGATGATGGACACTTAGGTTGTTTCCATCTCCGGGCTATTGTAAATAGGGCTGCTATGAACATTTTGGTACATGTCTCTTTTTGAATTATGGTTTTCTCAGGGTATATGCCCAGTAGTGGGATTGCTGGGTCATATGGTAGTTCTGTTTGTAGTTTTTTAAGGAACCTCCATACTGTTCTCCATAGCGGCTGTACTAATCCACATTCCCACCAGCAGTGCAAGAGTGTTCCCTTTTTTCCACACCCTCTCCAGCATTTATTGTTTCTAGATTTTTTTTTTTTTTTTTTTCTTTTTGCGGTATGTGGGCCTCTCACTGTTGTGGCCTCTCCCGTTGCGGAGCACAGGCTCCGGATGCGCAGGCCCAGCGGCCATGGCTCACGGGCCCAGCCGCTCCGCGGCATATGGGATCCTCCCAGACCGGGGCACGAACCCGTATCCCCTGCATCGGCAGGCGGACTCTTAACCACTGCGCCACCAGGGAGGCCCGTTTCTAGATTTTTTGATGATGGCCATTCTGACTGGTGTGAGATGATATCTCGTTGTAGTTTTGATTTGCATTTCTCTAATGAGTAAAGATGTTGAGCATCCTTTCATGTGTTTGTTGGCAGTCTGTATTCACTATTTTCTTTACCACCCTCTCCTGACTTCAAATTTTGAGTCTGGCTTTGTTTCCGTCTTTAATTTGTTAAATGCAAAGGTAAGAAAGGTAAAAAAAAAACAAACCCAGAGCTTCCCTGGTGGCGCAGTGGTTGAGAGTCCCCTGCCGAGGCAGGGGACGTGGGTTCGTGCCCCGGTCCGGGAGGATCCCACATGCCACGGAGCGGCTGGGCCTGTGAGCCATGGCCGCTGAGCCTGCGCGTCCGGAACCTGTGCTCCGCAATGGAATATATATATATATGTGTATATATATATATATATATATATATATATATATATACCCCAAAACCCCCAAAAATGCATAAGGAAAAAAGAAATAGCAAGGAAGACAAAAGACTGACGTAATTGGTTGCTTGTCATCTATTTATACATATAGGAAATAAAATAGCTTTTTCCTTGACATATTAAGTGTCTACTCTGGCTCTGAGCCCAGGTTATTATTGTCTTCGAGCACAGTAAGAATGAGTACCTGTTTACCTAGGGCCGGCATGAATTGGGACAACTATGATTTGGGAGAGCAGCTTCAACAAAATTCTGTTTGCAGACCTGATGGGTGCATGGCATTTGCAGATATGAATGAAAGTTTCAAGATCTAGTGTTTGGTCAAGTTCTTGGAATTTACTGAGAGACCAAAACACATGTGTCGTTGTGAAGACTTGACTCCACATTCTCCTAGTTTCCAAGCCCTCTGGGCCACGGGGATAATAGAAGAGCCTTTGTTTTCTGCCCTCTCTTTTGACTAGAGTCTTGGGTTTGGGTCTCAGTTTTTCAGACAAAGGGCTTGCAGAGCAGAATGTGCTGTGCCCACTCATCACGTGAACATTCTCATAGTGGCTAGAGATTGTGCAGGTGACCTGGTGGGGGATTTGAGTTCTAAAGCTAGATATATGAAGCTTGTGGCATGTACTTCAACAATGGCTGTGTTCCTTGGCTAAAGAATTGCCTGTTTGAAAGAGTTCACTTGCAGTGCTGGCCAGCAGGTGTTACAATTAATTATGGCTGTCACTTTTTCCACACCCACTCCACTAAAAGCCTCAAAAGCTTGGTCGGCATGCTTGAATAAGAAGAAATGTATATGCCGCAGAGCGGCTGGGCCCGTGAGCCATGGCCGCTGAGCCTGCGCGTCCGTAGCCTGTGCTCCGCAACGGGAGAGGCCACAACAGTGAGAGGCCTGTGTACCACAAAAAAAAAAAAAAAGAAGAAGAAGAAATGTATGTATCTTCTTTATGAGTAGGATAACCATGTAGTTATTTTTGCTCAGATAAGGACACTTTTGAGAGTAAAAGGGGATACTAACTGGAAGGGGCACCAGATCAAACAGTATAAACTGGACTATCCCAAGAAAATTATGATGGATGGTTGTCTTAACTATTACCTAAGTCATTAGCTTTTATATGAAGACTACCCATATGATGGAAAAATGTCCCTAGCTTCTTCTAGATATGTTCAACATATGTCTAATGTGTGCATGCATATATGTGTATGTGTATATATACAAACATTGATCATATATCTATAGAGATGTGTATTGTGGGGTTGAAATTAACTACTTACGAAGACCTAGTCATTTGGAAAATTGTGACTTTCATCATTTTTGTCATGGGTTGACTTTTAAACTAAAAAAAAAGTCCAGCCTCTCCAAACTTTAAATCATCTTCTGACCTTCTGTAGTTCTCTTGCTTAAATCATTTGATAGTTCTCCATTTTCTGTTTAATTCTCAAAGTAAGATCCACAGACAGATTGGTGGTTAAAAAGGAAAAGCAGTGAAAAAATTTCACTTATTCATTCATTCATTCAACTACTATTTATTGAGCACCTTCCATGAATCTAGGTGCTGAATGAATAAAACTGCCCTTGTGAAGTTTTCTTTCAGTTGGGAGTGGAGGGGTAGGAGTGGGAGATGCACAATAAACCAAATTATATAGCATGGTAGAAGGGGAGAAGTGCTTTGGAAGAAAGAAAGTAGAACAGGATAGATGTAGTTGAGTAGCTTTCATGAAGAAAGAGACCTTAAGCAAAGACTTAAAGGAAGTGACAGAAGTTACTCATACAGATACCTGGGGAGGAGTGTTCCAGGCAGAGGGAACAGCCAGTGCGAAGGCCTGAAGGTGAGAATGTGTTTGGATGTGTTCAAAGGTTAGCAAGAAGACCAACACAAGGGGGTGTGGGGTGTTGGGGGAGACTTCGAAATGTGAATCAAAAAGATGGTGTAGGAGTGGCAGAGCATGTAGGACCTTGAGACGTGAGAGTAATTATAATTTCAGCAGCAATCCCATTATGTTCTTAAAAGTTATTATGGTATGAAAAATTGTGTTCATGCTATGAAGACTGCACTGGTCAACGTAGCTTACATTTCATAAGCACTTCATCATGGTGCACTTCATCTTGGTTAATATACTTTTTATGTCATTTGCTTATTGTTTATTTGTTAAAATAGCATAGTTTGTTGTTGCTGGTCTTAAATTGTATCTCAATTTCACAAAAATAGATCAGTGGCTCAAAAGTGGTTCATTGCAGTGTGAAAATAGTGATGAAAATAGTAATGTAAATGCTGCAGTTCAGAATGTCATAAACATACTTACAGAACCGAATCCCATTCCAAATATAAAATGTGTATCTGTATGTGTAAAAACAAGGACGCTTGTGAGAGTGATGATTTCAAAACAGTAGCTGAAATAGAAAAGTGCATATGGAAGTATGATGATGACTATCTCAAAACTGCTTTTTATTGGGCGTGCCATCCATTCGCTCCTAGTCCCCAGTCATTGCCTGTTATGAAACTTTGTCTGTGAAGCCATGGATGTTTTGGTGTCATTTTCAAACAAAGCACAGTGGCTTCCTTGTTATACTATTCAAGTTTCCCAGGGCAAGTACCCAATGATGTTTTCCGTTACAAAATTAATGTATTATACTGCTAACGGTGGGTAAGAGATTAAAACTCTAGTAGCTTCATTAAAGGATGCTTGTAACAGAAGTAAGTATAAGTCATTTTATTGAAGAGACACCTGGAAAATCAGCTGGAAAGTTAAAGACAAACATTATCCTTAGAGAGAAACCAGAAGTTATTGAGAGAATTCCTTTGTCAAATGACATGGTTGGCTGTTGCATAATATCAGTGGAGTAGGGAAGAGCGATTACTATCAAGTGCACGCTAGCAGATATTTCACTTTATGGTTGGATGAAACCACCAATGTCATGCAGAGAATGAATCAACTTTTGGCATTTGTTCAAGGAGGAGCACTTGGTGATGCTTTGTTCATTTATCACTGAAAACTTGTGCTATAGGGGAAGAGATTTTTCTTTTGGTTCACCATTATATATGAGACTGGAAAAGTCCTCAGGAGGCAGGACTGACAGAGCATAAGTTTCATGTACAGATAAGAAGTTGATGGGTTCATGAAGAAAAGACGTTGTACCTAGAAGCCAATCCACATGCTCTTCCATTCACAGCGAAGATGTAGCACCTTCTGATCTTGAGGAAATACTAAAAGAAAGTGAAAACTGGGTACAGCCAAGTTGCGGCCCCTGAGTACCTGCATGTGCTGTGCAAAGTGATGGGCAGGGAGTATAAGGCTGCTTCTCTGTGCTGAGGTGCCCTGGCTGTTTAGGGGAAAGGTGCTCATATGATATTTTATCTGTGGTGTAAGATATCTGTGGAGCAAGAAAAATGTTTCTTCCTGACGCAGATTAGAAATGATTTCCCTTGTATCAAGTGGCATGCCTCAGTACTAACCTCTGCCCACAGGGAACCATGTCAAGGACAGGGAGGGAAGGAAGAATTGTTAACAAATAAAACAATCCACCACAGTCATAGGACTGAGAGATTTTTTTCATTAGAGAGAGTCGGAGGTCCACATTGACCATAAAGAGTAGAGGAGGTTAAAAAAAAAAAGAGTTGAGGAAATATTTTCAGTAACGGACAGTCCTTTAAATCAGAAGCACAATACCTCTCAGTGACCTATTGGAAGAATAAGAGCACAAAGGAATAGAACTTAGATCCAGTAAAGTTGATGCAGAGAGAGTACAAGTGTATACTTAATATTTGAGAGCATGTAGGGAACCACAGTGGGAGGAGCCCAGGCTTTTAGGATTTTGTGTTAAGACACTGGCTGGCCCGGAGTAGAGGTAAAAGGAGGTGGAGAAGTCTGACAATTGGACATGACTTTTCTTATACTTTTTCCTTAAGCTTGGCTTCATTTCAGACAAATGGACTGGATACTCGAGGGTTTTCAGAACACGATCTGTATTGCCTCCAACCTAACCTAGAAGAAATACAAATGTTCTCTAGTGGTCTAGGGTTCTTTGCATAGGACTCCTGTCCTTCCTTCCCTCCTTCCTCCCTCTCTCTTCCCTTCCCTCCCTTCTTCTCTCCTTCTTTTCTCCCCTCCCTGCCTCCCTCTCTTCTTTTTTTCTTTCCCTCTTTAAGCTATTGAGTTAGCATCTTTAAACTAGAAGATACTTTGAGAGCTCATCTCCTCTCTGTCCATGTCTTTTAGCAGATATGTGTGCTATCCAGGGCAAGAGGGATAAGGGCCTCTAGGGAAGTTCTGTTTCTCGTTCAGCTAACCCACTCTAATGTGGAATATCCAGTTATAGCACACATTTAAATTTTAACCCTCATCCTTCAATAAAGGTCCATTTCTTGGGGAGTTCCCTGGTGGCCTAGTGGTTAGGATTCTGGGCTTTCACTGCTGTGGCCCGGGTTCAATCCCTGGTTGGGGAACTGAGATCCCACAAGCCTCAGGTGAGGCCAAAAAAAAAAAAGAAAAAGAAAAAAAAACTCATTTCTCTCTTTTTTTTTGGACTTTAATAAAGATGGAGTCATTGTCTTTTGTCTAATAACTCTTCCGTAGTGATGGCCATTATTTCATTCTAGGACAGAAGTCATTCATGCATTATTCATTGAACAAACTTTGAGAATCTTACATGTGCCAGGCTCTGTGCTGAGTGATAGTTATAAAAGAGGTCAGTATTCAGACATGGCCCTAACCAGATAAAACAGAAAATTGAATTAGGATATAGGCAATGGTAACAAAAATGTGAATAAACAAGTAAAGATGTAATTGCAAAGCAAATGTGGCAGAAATGTAAACAGTTTTACATTAGGGTGGTGGTATTTCTGCTACTTATTATATATTAACTTCTGAACTGTATGATCTTCTGAATGTAATTTTGAAATATTTTGTGAGTAAAAAGTGAAGAAAACATAGTTGAAGGTGTGATAAGTGCTTTGTAGAGGAGGACCTTGATAGAGAAGGAAGTATAACTGAGACTTCCTTTACATGGGGTGGTCAGGGAAGACCTGGAGTGTAATTCATCATTTGCCTGTGTGAGAGGGATGAGGATAATTTGGACAGGGCTCAGAGAAGAGTCGCAAAGATGATTGACGACAGAGTTGAAAATAAGACCTTCGGGAGCCGTCTCAAAGAACCAGGGGTGTAGAGCAGCCATAGAATTTAACCCGACGCGATGACTTAGGCTCTCTTTTTCTTCAATTTATACACATCCACTTCTACATGTTCACATTCTCTTCACTCATTTCTCATGGTCAACATCAGGCAAGGCACGTGATTCAGGTTAGAATTCCATGTTAGAGGAAAATTGAAGTTTTGTTCTGCAGCTGAGGAAAAATTGGAAGGGACCTGAGAGGCAAACTAGTTCAGCCTTTGTATGAAGGAATATCTTTTCAAGGTTGTTAACGGTGGTCATCCAGTTCTTAGGAGATTGTTTCCATGCTTCCTCCACCTAGAACGGGGCGGTGGTAAGTGGAGCATTCTGGTTTACTCACAGTAGGCACGTCCTCTTTCCATTGTATAAATACCCCAGACTCATCTCCACCTCAGCACTTCTACCACAGGAACACTTCCCACCTGGAATGCCTACCCGTTCTACCTACTTTTCTGTGTGTCATTTAAAAGTGGTGCTTTTCATCATTTCCCCCCCATCTTACTCTTATGAAGAATATGGCATTTCTAGAAGTAAATGTAGCTTCCTTTGTCATTGATTGGCAATAAGGTTGGGGGTAGAGTGAGTATCCTAATCTGGGAGGGGATTGAGGGCAGTGTGTTTAGTTTGATACCTTCCCCCCACATGCTAGTATGCCCCACTCTTGGGAATCACTATCTTATAGCAATTAAGATCTTAATCATCTGCTGCTTTAGGTGGTGCACTGCTTATTTTGTTTGCTATTAGTCTTTTTGCCAACTAGACTTTAAGTTCTCTGAAGGTATGGAAACTTGGCTGATACCTCTGTATAATGCCCAGTATTGATCATGAAGTGAATACATATACAATGATCAATGCCTCATGGCTGAAGGAACCACGTGTTTCTTTTTCATGGACCATTATGAAAGGCTATTATTTATATAAATCAGATTTTAAGTTGGCACAGATGCTAAAAGATTACTATTTTTATAGTTTTAAAATGGCAGAAAGTCAAGTCTTGGAGGTCTGATTCATTGAGATAATTCCCATATCAGAAACCTCCTTCTTCCTTTGTAAGCCTTTTAACTCCTTGCTATTCAAAGTGTAGTCTACAGACCAGTGGCATCAGCATCACCCGGAAGCCAGACCTACTGAGTCAGAATCTGCATTTTAACAACATCCTCAGATATGTTCTATACACAGTAAAGTTTGAGAAGCATTTTATTATTAACACAAAATTCAGAAATTTAGGAGGAGCATTTATCTTCAAAGAGAAGTGAGTCTGGAAATGAAGATTTCATTGGTCTGTGGATGAGATCCTCAGTGCTTTCTGTCATGTTGGCCTGGAATTAACACTGCTTCTTGCCAGGCCAGAATTATGTAGGAGTGCCCCAGGGTAATTTAAGTAAGTGAGTGGTACAGATGTTAGACATGATGGTGATTACAGGAAGTTGAAGCAGTTTGGAGTGAGAAACTAGGAGAGCCTGGCAAAAGTAGAGGAAATTGGCCATGCAACCTGAAACCAAATATAAGGGAAAAGGTCTTCCCTTTATGATTAGAAACAACTTCTAACTCTCTGGATTTGGACTCGGTTCTCATACTCCAACCCCTCCAGAGCCAGCAGGACACAAGTGAAACTGGCTTAAAGTGCTGTGCACGGAAACCTCGTGGAGTGGTGAGGATCATGGAGAGGCATTCTTCATCGGAGGGGAAGGAGGTGTCACCACTCAGGTCACCCAGTTGTTGCCACATGGGAATTTGGGTGCAGGATGGCCAAATCGTTGGATTTTTCAAATGAAGCTAAAAATATAAGTTTGTACATAAAACATCTCTTGGGTATAGTATGTTGGTAATTAAAATGTTTTTAGAATGGCTCAGGCCAAACAAAATTCATATGCTGCCTGCATCTGTTTTGTAACCCCTGTTCTGGAGCAACAAAACATATGTGGTGGTGTGAATACCTGGGTTTTTTAGAGCAGGGCACCAAACACAGGGAGAGGCCTTTTGGTCCTGGTAAGGACCATTTTGGATCTTTACTAAATAAAAGAAATAAAAAGACATAAAAGAAGGGAGCTGCACTTGCTTTGATGACCTGATTTAAAATGTATGTCTGAAGAACCTCAGTAACTAATGGTGTTTGAAAGAAAGAGTTAGATGCCTAAAGGCATAAAATTTTGGCCCTGTAAAATCTGAAGGGGAAGTAAGCATGGAGTTGGGTCCAGGGTGAGGAAATGAGGTCATGGAAATTTCTTGGCACCCCCAAGCTAGGATCACATGGTGCAACAGAGCTGGGAGGCTGGACCACAGCTTGGAACTTACTGTGCTTGGAGAGAAGTGTGACTGGAGATAGAATTCGAGTTAATTTACCTTTAGCATCTGGTTGTTAAATTTAGGTGGTGGCTAATATTTATTTATTAAAAAATTTTTTTTAAACATACTTAAAAAATTATTTATTTATGGCTGCGTTGGGTCTTCGTTGCTGCGTGCTGTCTTTCCCTAGTTGTGGTGAGTGAGGGCTACTTTTCCTTGCAGCGCACGGGCTTCTCATTGCAGTGGCTTCTCTTGTTGCAGAGCACGGGCTCTAGGCATGTGGGTTTCAGTAGTTGTGGCACATGGGCTCAGTAGTTGTGGCTCATAGGCTCTAGAGTGCAGCCTCAGTTGTTGTGGTGCATGGGCTTAGTTGCTCTGCGGCACGTGGGATCTTCCCAGACCAGGGATCAAACCCATGTCCCCTGCATTGTCAGGTGGATTCTTAACCACTGTGCCACCAGGGAAGTCCTGGCTAATATTTAAAGTTTGCTGGAATTGAGTTTTCTATTAAAGTTTGTCATGGTAAAATTAGCATTTTATATATTTCGAGAGTGAAAACTAGGTGAAGGAATCAAAATTCTTTCCAAAGATTTGTTGTTGATTATACTTCTTGTTAAAAACTAAATACCTTAAAGATTAGCACTGTTTATTATTCATCTTTACATTATTATCATCTTTACATCCACCGCAGTCTGGGTCATTGATCTGTACTGATTATAAGACAGAATATAGTTTATTTTCTATCTTGGTGAGTCATTCTGTAGGTATTCATTTTCCTTACTGGTTTAAAAAAGTAATGGCTTTGTTGAGATATAATTCACATAGCATAAAATCCATCATCTTAAAGTGTACAATGTAGTGGGTTTTAGTATATTTACAAAGTTGTGCAACCATCACCACCCTGTAATTTCAGAACCTTTTTATCACCCTCAAATGAAGTCCAGTGCCCTTAGCAGTCACTCATCTCCCCTGCCTCCAGCCCCTGGCAACCATCACTCTAGTTTCTGTCGTTATAGATTTGCCTCTTGTAGACATTTCATAAAAGTGGAATTATATAATATGTAGCTTTTTGTGACTAGCATCTTTCACTTAGCATAATGTTTTCAAAGTTTATCCATATTGTAGCATGTGTTAGCATGCCGTTCTTTTGTATAGCCAAATAAAATTTTATTGTATATATACCACATTTTTTTATCCATTCATCAGCTGATGGACATTTGAGATGTTCTCAATTTTTGGCTATTATGAATAATTCTGCAATGAGCATTTGTGTAAACGTTTTTGTGTAGATATATGTTTTCAGTTCTCTTGAGTATACACCTAGGAGTGGAATTGCTGGGTCATATGGTAACTCTATGTTTATCATTTTGAGGCTCTGCCAAACAGTTTTCCAAAGTGAGTGCACCATTTTACATTTTACTCAGCAATGTCTGAGGGTTCCGATTTCTCCATATCCTTACCTACGCTTGTTATTGCTTTTCTTTTTGATTTAACCATTCTGGTGGGTATGAAGTGGTATTTCATTGTGGTCTTGATTTGCTTTTCTGTAATGACTCATGATGTTGAGCATCTTTTTGTGTGGTTATTGGCTATTTGTGTATATTTTTTGGAGGCATGTCTCTTCAAATTCTTTGCTAATTTTAAAATAAATTTATTTATTTAAAAATTTTTGTGTTGTACAGATTTTTTTTTGTAACTTTCTGGATTCTAGACACTTATGAGACATATGACTTGAAAATATTTCTTATGTTTTTTGGATTTTCTTTTCACTCTCTTGACAGTGTCATTTGAAGCGCAAAAGTTTGTAATTCTGATAAAGCCCAAGTATCTTTTTTTTTCTTTCTTGTGATTTTGGTGCATATCTGTCCTTGTTGATCTCCTAATTGTTCAATCCAATATGGAAAATGGAGTATTGACATCTTTAACTATTATTGTTAAATTGTCTTTTTCTCCCTTCAACTCTGTCAGTTTCTACTCATGTATTTTGCAGCCCCTTGTAACATACATGTTTGTAATCATTATGTCTTCCTTTTGAATTGACCCATTTATCTTTATAAAATACTCTTTCTCCCATTACCATTTTTGCCTTAAAGTCTATTTTGTCTGTTGTTGGCATTGTCACTCCGTCTCTTTTTTTAGTTACTGTTCCCATGATGTCTCTTTTTCCATCCTTTTACTTTTACCCATTTGTGTCTCTGAATCTAAGTTGTCTCTTTTAGACAGCATGTAGTTGAATCATTTAAAAATATATTCTGCCAATCTCTGCCTTTTGGTGAGTGTTTAACTCAAATGTTTGATTGGAGTGTTTAATTTATTTACATTTAATGTAATTACTGTTTATCAGATGGATATATATCTGCCTTGTTTGCTGTTGGTTTTCTGTGTGTCTTATGTTTTATTTGTTCCTCAGTTCCTCCATTACTTTCATTAAATATATATGTTTTGTAGTGTGCCATTTAAATTTTCTTGTTGTTGCTTTTCTGGAGAAGATAATTTTCATAGGCCTTTATTCTGTCATTCCTGATAATATTGTTATGATAATTTTTGAGTTATTTTCTTAGTTGTTGCCTGGTTATTAACAGTGAAATTTTTAATTTAAAACAATCTAGTTCAGATCAATTTCAACTTCTTTCAAAAGTATACAAAAACTTTACTTCAATATGGCTTAATTCCTTGCTTTATACATTGTAAGCCCATCATTAACACTTTTATAGTTATTGTCTTATGTAGTTGTTTTTAAATAGAAAAGCGTTGTAAACAAAAATACATTTATAATGTACTTTGCATTTAACTATGTCGTTAGCTTTTCCAATTCTCTTTATGTCTTCATGTGGATTTGAGTTAATATTTAGTGATTTTTATTTCAGCCTCAAGAACTCCCATTAGTATTTCTTGTAAGACAGATTTGATAGTGATGGATTCTCTCAGGTTTTGCTTGGCTGGGAATGTCTTAATTTCTTCTTCATTTTTGAAGGATAATTTTGCTGGATATAGAAGTCTTGGTTAACTTTTAAAAATTTCACTGATTTGAATGTGTTATTCCAATGCTCTCTGGCCTTCATAGCGTCTGATGAGAAATCAACTGTTAATCTTATTGAGAATCCTTTGGTTGTGATGAGACTTTTTCTTGCTGTGTTCAAGTTTCTCTCTGTCTTTTGACATTTTGACTATGATGTGTCTTGGTGTGGATTCTTTTTAGTTATCCTACTTTGAGTTTATTGAACTCCTTGGTTGTATAGATTAATGTTTTCATCAAATTTGGGAAGTCTTTGGCCATTATTTCTTCAAATAATGTTTCTTTCCTTTCCTTCTGGAATTCCCAGTGTGCACGGCATGATACAATATCTGTAGTTTCATAGGTCTCTGAGGCTATGTTAATTTTTCTTCTTTCCTTTTCTGTTCCTAAACCTGGATAATCTTAATCCACATATCTTCAAGTTCACTGATTCTTTCTTCTGCCTATTAAAATCTGCTGTTGAACCCCTCTAGTGAATTTTCCATTTCAGGTATTGTACTTTTCAACACCAGAATTTTAATCTGGTTCTTTTAAAAAATAATTTTTAATCTCTATATTGATATTCTTTTTTTAAACTCTTTATTGAATTTATTACAACCTTGCTTCTGTTTTATGTTTTGGTTTTTTGGCCACGAGGCATGTGGGATCTTAGCTCCCTGACCAGGGATCGAGCCTGCACCCTCTGCACTGGAAAGCAAAGTCTTAGCCACTGGACCGCCAGGGGAAATCCCTATATTGATATTCTTTGTTTGGTGAAACAATGTTTTTAAATTCTCCTTTAATTCTTTAGACATGGTTTCCTTTAGTTATTTGAACATATTTTTAGTATTTTTAAATCTTTGTCTAGGATGCCCCAAATCGGGGCTTCTCAGGGACATATTTTGTTTAACTACTTTATTTCATGTGTGTGGGCCATACTTTCCTGTTTATTTGTGTATGCTTTAAGTTTTTATTGAAAAATGCGCATTTCAAATAATATCATATGGCAACTCTGAAAATCAAATTGTCCTACCTCCCCAAGGTTTGGTGTGTTTGCTCTTTGTTGCTGTTTTTTGTTTATTTACTGACTTTACTGAATAAATTCTGGAAAGTCTACATTCTTGTCATATGTGGCTACTGAATTTTTGCTTTGTTCCCTTAGTGGTCAGTTAATGATTAGATAGAGATTTCCTTAAATGTCTGAAACCAATAAGTATCTCAGTCTTTGCTGAGCAGCTCTATGTGCATGTTGGGGCACGCCTTCAACAAGTAGCCAGGCAGTTGACAACTGTGCTGTAGCCTTCATTTCCTGCATGCACAGAGCCTCAAGATCAGCCAGAGCTGAAAGAATGGGGTCTCCTGAGATATTTCTTAGGTATGTGCATATTGCTGCATGTGAATGTGGTCTTTTAAATCATAAGGAATATGTCAGAGCCTTTCAAATCCGTCCATGGACATTTCGTTCTCCAGATCTCTCTTTTAAGTTTTTAAGCCAGCCTCTTCTTTGCTCCAGCTGGTATTGCTGCCATAGACATCTGTATTGTTAAACAATTGCAGCTGAGTGTCTTCAACAAATGCTATGGGGCTAGAGCTTTTTCCATTGAGTGATCTCTGAGTTAGGTCCAATAAACACAAGCCCTGGGAGTAGGGCTTTTCCAAGTAACTGCCAGGTCAAATAGTGACAATTCACTGGGATAGAGCCATTTTGTGGAACTCCAAACCCATTTGCTCTCTCCGTTGCCTGCTAGATTATGGGTTTTTTCAGTCACTGTGGCTGTAATGATGCTGATTTTTAGGGGTATTGTGATGCTGGGGAGAAAGTGATTGGAAATAGGGAAAATGAAAATGCCACTAAGCTCACTGTACTTATTGTGACATGACCAGTTTTTGTGCCTTAATCATTCTCATAATGTAGTAAGCCTTTCATTCATTTCCAAAATTGTGAAAAAGTTGACTTTGACAATTTTTGCCAGTGTTCTCATTGCTTTTATGGAGGATCAGATTTTTGGGGGTCCTTACTTGGCCATTCTGGAAGTGCTTCTCCCTCCTACTGAATTTTACAACTGCCTACTACACTTGTGATGTTATACTTTGATTAGCTTCTTGCTTGCTTTCAAGATTTTGAAACGTAATTTTTATTTTTTCATCTTTGTTATCTCTGTTTTGTTCACCCCTCCCATAGGTACATGCTTTTTAAAAAACATCCATGTGTAGATTGAAGAAGTTAATTGAGGTAAAATACACGTAACATAAAAATTTTCCACCTTAAATAACCATTCTTATATGTAAAACTTAGTAATGTTAAGTACATTGACATTGTTATGCAAACAATCTCCAGAACTCTTTTCATTTTGAAAAACTGAAAGTCTATACCCATTAAACAAAGCTTCCCATTTCTCCCTACCCCCCCACCCCGACACCATGCCCTGACAAGCACCATTCTATTTTCTGTCTATATGAATTTGACTATTCCAGGTATCTCATATAAGTGGAGTCATATAATATTTGTCTTCTTGTGACTGGCTTATTTCATCTAGCATAATGTCTTCAAGGTTCATCCATGTTGTAGCATGTGTCAGAATTTCCTTACTTTCTAAGGCTGAGTAATATTCTGTTGCATGGATATGTCATATTTTGTTTGTACATTCATCCATCAATAAACACGTGGGTTGTTTCCACCTTTTTGCTATTGAATTGCTATTGAATTCATTGCTGTGAATGTAGGTGTACAAATATCTCTTTGAGACCTGGTTTCAATTCTTTTGAGTATATAATTATTTTTTTGTTGTTGTTTTGAATGGAAGCATCTACAGAAATATCCCATTTGATAGTTTTTTTTAACTGACTGTCTCAAATTTTGCTATATAATACATTTTCATTAGGCACAACTAAGTATTCTTTCCTGATTCTGCTCAGACACAGACATTATCTCTCTTGTTCTCCCATTTTTAAGCTGCTAAAGTTTAAAAAATTTTAAATGACTTGAAGCCATGTCAGGGGTTAGGAAATGAGTAAATTACAAACTTAAATGGAATCCAACTTCTCATTCTAGTTGAAACCTAAAATTTCAGGAGAATGTAGGGATAAGAATCATTATAGTTCTTCTGAATAAGCAACCAACACAACATCGTGTCTAAATTTCACTGTTAAATAAGTAGGCTATTGGGAAAATATATTTAGGAATAGAAAGTAGCAGGCATTTCTTGGATAAATTTTGGTGTTTATCAAGAAGATGACATTTGAGACAAAGTTTTATTTCTATAATTTTTCTTAGTTTTTTGACTAGTTCTTTTTTTTTTTTTTTTGCAGTACACGGGCCTCTCACTGTTGTGGCCTCCCCCGTTGTGGAGCACAGGCTCTGGATGTGCAGGCTCAGCGGCCATGGCTCACCGGCCTAGCTGCTCCGCGGCATGTGGGATCTTCCTGGACCGGGGCATGAACCCGTGTCCCCTGCATCAGCAGGCGGACTCTCAACCACTGCGCCACCAGGGAAGCCCGACTAGTGCTTTTTTAGGCTCTTTCTTTTACTTAATTTTATTCATACATCTAGTCTCCATTTTGTAGTAGGTGGGGGTGGGTGAAAGTACTGTGAGTCTTTAAATTGACAGCACTTTTAGGAACCAAAGTTTCATATAATAACTAACATAACACTGAATTTTTATTTACACATATATTTGAGGATTATGACTTCCTAGTTTTTTAAAGAAACACACAACTTGACCTTGAATGAAATTCTAACAAATCCTTAGCTAAATTTGGAAATGTAAAGATAATGTAAAGATAATAAGAGAGAGAGACAGAGAGAGAACAAGTGAAGCAAAATATACAAAATCTCCAATTAAAATAATTAAACATTTCTAAAGGAAGTGTGTTTGAAATAATATATTACTAATTGTTGTATTTTTAGATATGTGTAATATTAAAGTGAAACAAAAGATTTACTGGATAACTGTGGTATATAAGATTAAAAATTTGTTTTCCTCTAAGAAATTTTTTGGGAAATAAAATATTCCATTTCTCATTTTCCAAAATGTGAGAAGGTTTTATTTAGTGCTTTCTGTTCAATTCTCATTGAGGGAAGGATGAAACTAATTTAGAAATAGATGTACTAAGGCATCTTAACACTGATATTTTTATTGTATAAGGTAAGAAAGTCTTAGACTTTTGCTAAAGAATGTATGCAGTTAGTTCCAGGAGTTCTTTGTGACAAGCCCCATCAATGTTAGACAGTTAATTCTGGTTGAATACCTGGAAATTACAGAAATAACCCATTCCTGCACTTTCCATCTACTTTTCTTAGAGCAGTAGGTTCTATAGGCATGTTGTTCAGCTGCCTTACAGATTGTCTCAGGTGACAGATTCACCAACTACTTTACTGTGACAAACAAGGGTCACTAGTTTATAACCTTTTCCAGTTAGCAGTAGCTTCTTTCTTGTTACCTAGCACCCAATTGCTAAGCCAGTGCCTCCTATTTTATATTTGTATAATATCAGCACCCCATTTCTGTTACCAATTTCTAAGATTCTCTGAGTATGAGCTAAGCTGGTATAATTGACACTTCCCTAAAACAGTGGCTCTAAAGATAGAAGCTCACTGCTTGCTAACATTTTCTCTAATATTTCTCTTGTTTTTACCTGAAAGAGCGTTTTGGAAAAACTTCATTCCTTCCCCCCTGTGTGTCTCCTTTTCTTTCACATAGAACACTTCTGATGCCTCTAGTTGCCAAATGCTTGGAGGTTTTCCCCCAATAAGCAATCCTCTGGGACACCACCTGGGTGTCCTACAGTTTAAGTCAGTTCTAATACTATCTACCTGGAGATAGCATCAGATCCCACAGGTTAAGGGCTCAGTCCCATGACTCTGTCCCCCCAATTCACATGCCAAGGGCAAGAAGTAGGTCCCCAGGTTACCTACAACTTCTGTCCAACTTGGCTGCAAATCAGAGGTTCTTAGGACCTCCTCCCACCTTGGATCAGATTAATTTGCTAGGGCAGCTCACAGAACTCAGGGAAACATTTACTTTTGTTTACCAGCTCATTAAAAGATATGATAAAAGGTACAGATGAACAGTCAGATGAAGAGAAATATGAAGGACCCTCTCAGGTCTGGGAGGGTCCTGAGTGCAGGAGCTTCTTTCCGTGTGGGTTGGGGTACATCATGCTCCCAGTATGTGGATGTGCGCACCCACCTGGAAGCTCTCTGAGCCCCATATAATTGGGATTTTTATGGAGGCTTTATCATGTAGGCATGACAGATCATTAAGTCCATTTTCAGCCTTTCTCCCTTCTCAAGAGAATGGGAGGCGGGGCTGAAAAGTCCAAACTTCTAATCATGGCTTGTTCTTTCTGGTGACCAGCCCTCATTCAGGAGCTCACCCAGAGTTACCTCATTAGACCAGGAAATGCTCCTTTCACCTGGAAATTATAAGGGTTTCAGGAGCTCTGTGTCAGGAACCAGGACCAGAGACTACGGTATGTATTTTTTCCATTATTTCACAGGTGGACGATAGTCCAGGGTGGATAGGCACTTTGAGCACTGCTTATTTCTTTTATTTTGGTTCTCTGCCATCCCTTAGGGCTCTGTCATCATCTGAATGGTTGAAGTTGCCTCAGTTCTACATTTGTGTTCCACTGTGAGAAGGGAGAGAAGCACATGACATGGAAGGTGCATATATCACCTCCACTCACGAGGGAACTTAGTTCACCAGTGAGAACCATTGGTGAGAACTTGGTGCATGACCACAACGAACTGAATGGGGGCTGGATGGCCATGTGCCCAGCTATACCTCTGTTACTAGGAAAGGAAAGATTAGATTTTGGGCAATGCTTAGTGATCTGCCACAGTTACTTCTCTGAATTTTACTTTTCTCATTTCTAAAATGATAGTAATCGTATCTACCTTAGAGGGTTGTCTTCAGGGTTAGGTAAAGTAATACATATAAATTATTCATTCAGTTTCTGGCGTATGAAACATGCTCAGTAAATGTTAACTATGAAGATATTTTTCAAAGAACAAGAGTAAATATTGCTTTCTTGTTTTTCAGTGCTTACAGAACTCTTAAGCAATGCTTATTTTACTTCAGGAAATTATACTGTTTTATTTGAAACAATAAAAGATACTGAGCTAAGTAGGTGAAGACCACAGGTATTATAGAAATATAACCTCTAGGCTTTTTGTTTTAGCTTATTTTTAAACAAAGTATTATTTATGAACAGTATTTCATGCTATTTCTCATACTGGCTTTAATGTAGATAATGCATAAGTAGGTTTTGAGGTAAGTAGTCCATTAGAGTCCATTTAATTTCAGTCGCACAAATTTTAGTTAGATTTTTCTTTTGAAATAGGTCATCGCTAGAAGCAGTTCATTTATTTGGCAAGATATTCTCAGTGTATGGATTTGCTGCAGAAGTGAGAATTTTAAAATGCATCTTAGGGCTTCCCCGGTGGCGCAGTGGTTGAGAGTCCGCCTGCCGATGCAGGGGACACGGGTTCGTGCCCCGGTCCGGGAAGATCCCACATGCCGCGGAGCGGCTGGGCCCATGAGCCATGGCCGCTGAGCCTGCGTGTCCGGAGCCTGTGCTCCGCAATGGGAGAGGCCACAGCAGTGAGAGGCCCGCATACCACAAAAAAAAAAAAAAAAAAAAAGCATCTTAATTTTAAAACTTGTTTTCCTGATATTTCCTGGGGGGAATAAACTATAAAACCTCTTACTAATTTAAAGAAAAACAAAACTTCTTTATTGTTGATATTTTGAAACATATACAAAAATAGTTTTTAAACTGTCTGATTTTGGAAGTAGGGAATGTAATCCCTACATTTCATAGTATAATAGTATTGTGACTGTTGGAATGTACTATATATTATTTGCCCTTTGTAGCTCGAAAGAAACTTTTAAATCTATAACAAATCATTATCTTTAATTGTTCACAGCCAATTGTTATTATTTTGGAATATAGAAAGTTAACTTTATTTTGGATTTTGGCTTCCTTACTTATTTACTTTATCCTGTCAATTGTTAAGGATCATTCATTAACGTGTTTGAAGCAGTTCTTAGCAAAAACCAGTTTTTGGTCAGAAAATGAAAATGAAATGTGACAAGCCTATTATTCAGGGATTTTCATTAGTTTTGTGAAATCATATGTTAATTTGGTTAAAGCAGCATCTCTTTCCATTGGAAATGTGTTTCAGAGTTGAGAAAGCTGACCTTTAAATTGATTTGCTCATTAATCCCCTACTTTCTTTGATGATAAGGACATAAGAAATAAAAAATCAAAGAACATGTTAAGTTTTGTTTTGTTTTGTTTTTGAGTTAGTATCTCTAAAATATGTTCATTTGTTGCATAAGAATTCCTTCTTGGTTTGCTATTTCTTGGGCAGAGTGCCAGAAGAGAAATATGTGTGCCATCTGCTTTGTCATCATCAATTTTGGATTCAATTCCCCCAATTTAGGTTGAGTTCTCACTGATTTAACCTGCAGCTTTTGGTACTTTTTTTTTCTTGATCTTTGGACTCGCTGGCTTATCTTGTGGGTGAGCTTAAGATGATCTTTACATGTAGTAAGACATGTGGGGTTACGCAGCTATCAGTCTTGTAATAACTTAGGTTGAACTTTGTTGTTAACATGGTGGGAAGTATTGGGCTAAAGGCAGCTTTGAATTTTACCACAGGGTTTCTCTAACTTTCTGTGAAGAAATAGTTGAAGTTCTTGCCTTGAAAAAAATTGAAAGCACAGAAACAGAAATGAGCACTCAGCTTTTAACGTATTATCTACTGGATGACCCTGTTCATTGAACTTTTGATGCTTTATATTATTTTTAAATATACATTTTATTATGATCTGTATACATTTGGAATATTGACTGCATAGTTCAGAGATAACTGTAATTGCTACCAGTCTCCAAAGGGACGTTTATACTGGAAATTTCTGCAGTAAGGGGCATGAAGAGGTTGAGGAACATAAACTTTTATGGAGAAAATAAGACTTAGAGGGAATAAAAAATATTAATGAATGTTGAAATTTAAAAAAATTGTCTTTTTCCCTCAACCTTTAACTTTTCAAAAATTACTAATTGTAAAAAAGTTGAAATAAAAAGCAAGACACTCGTATACTCTTTGTTTTCCATTATCTTTTTTTAAAACTTTTTATTTTATATTGGAGTATAGTTGATTAACAATGTTGTGTTAGTTTCAGGTGTACAGCAAAGTGATTCAGTTATACATACACATGTATCAATTCTTTTTCAAATTCTTTTCCCATTTAGGTTGTTTCATAACATTGAGCAGAAACTAGCTTTTAATTTTATTGATCTTTGCTATTGTTTCCATCATTTCTTTTTCATTTATTTTTGATCTTATCTTTATGATTTCTTTCCTTCCGCTAACTATGGGGTTATTTTGTTCTTCCTCTTCTAATTGCTTTCAGTGTAAGGTTACGTTGTTTATTTGAGATGTTTCTTGTTTCTTCAGGTAGGATTGTATTGCTATAAACTTCACTCTTAGAACTGCTTTTGCTGCATTACATAGATTTTGGGTCGTCCTTTTTTGTCATTTGTTTCTGGGTGTTTTTTGATTTCCTCTTTGATTTCTTTAGTGATCTCTTGGTTATTTAGTTGTGTATTGTTTATCCTCCATGTATTTGTATTTCTTACAGATTTTTTCCTGTAATTGATATCTAGTCTTATAGCGTTGTGGTCAGAAAAGATACTTGATACGATTTCGATTTTCTTAAATTTACCAAGGTTTGACTTGTGACGCATGATATGATCTATTCTGAGAATGTTCCATGAGCACTTGAGAAGAAAGTGTATTCTGTTGTTTTTGGATGGAATGTCCTATAAATATCAGTTAAGTCCATCTTGTTAAATGTATCATTTGAAGCTTGTGTTTCCTTATTTATTTTCATTTTGGATGATGTGTCCATTGGTGAAAGTGGGGTGTTAAAGTCCCCTACTGTGATTGTGTTGCTGTCGATTTCCCCTTTTATGGCTGTTAGCATTTGCCTTATGTATTGAGGTGCTCCTATGTTGGGTGCATAAATATTTACAATTGTTATATCTTCTTCTTGGATTGATCTCTTGCTCATTATGTAGTTTCCTTCTTTTTCTCCTGTAATAGTCTTGATTTTAAAGTCTATTTTGTCTGATAGGAGAATTGCTACTCTAGCTTTCTTTTGATTTCCATTTGCATGGAATATCTTTTTCCATTCCCTCACTTTCAGTCTGTATGTGTCCCTAGGTCTGAAGTGGGTCTTTTGTAGACAGCATATATACAGGTCTTGTTTCTGTATCCATTCAGCCAGTCTGTGTCTTTTGGTTGGAGCATTTAATCCATTTACTTTTAAGGTAATTATCGATATGTATGTTCCTATTCCCATTTTCTTAATTGTTTTGGGTTTATTACTGTAGGTCTTTTCCTTCTCTTGTGTATCCTGCCTAGAGAAGTTCCTTTAGCATTTGGTGCAAAGCTGGTTTGGTGGTGCTGAATTCTCTTAGCTTTTGCTTGTCTGTAAAGGTTTTAATTTCTCCATCGACTCTGAATGAGATCCTTCCTGAGTAGGGTAATCTTTGTTGTAGGTTTTTCCCTTTCATCAGTTTAAATATGTCCTGCCACTCCCTTCTGGCTTGCAGAGTTTCTGCTGAAGGATCAGCTCTTAACCTTATGGGGAGTCCCTTGTTTTTCCCTTGATGCTTTTAGTATTTTTCTTTGTATTTAATTTTTGATTGTTTGATTAATATGTGTCTTGGCGTGTTTCTCCTTGGATTTTTCCTGTATGGGACTCTCTGCTCTTCCTGGACTTGATTGACTATTTCCTTTCCCATATTAGGGAAGTTTTCAACTATAATCTCTTCAAATATTTTGAGTCCCTTTCTTTTTCTCTTTTTCTTCTGGGACCCCTATACTTCGAATGTTGATGCATTTAATGTTGTCTCAGAGGTCTCTGAGACTGTCCTCAATTCTTTTCATTCTTTTTTCTTTTTTGTGCTCTGTTGCAGTTATTTCCACTATTTTATCTTCCAGGTCACTTATCCATTCTTTTGCCTCAGTTATTCTGCTATTGATTCCTTCTAGGGTATTTTTAAGTTCAGTTATTGTGTTGTTCATCATTGTTTGTTTGCCCTTTTGTTCTTCTAGGTACTTGTTAAATATTTCTTGTATTTTCTCCATTCTATTTCAGAGATTTTGGATCATCTTTACTATCAATACTCTGAATTCTTTTTCAGGTATATTGCCTATTTCCTTTTCATTTGTTTGGTCTGGTGGGTTTTTAGCTTGCTCCTTCATCTGCTGTGTGTTTCTCTGTCTTCTCATTTTGCTTAACTTACTGTGTTTGGGGGTCTCCTTTTCGCAGGCTGCAGGTCTGTAGTTCCTCTTGTTTTCGGTGTCTGCCCCGCATGGCTAAGTTTGGTTCAGTGGGTTGTGTATGTTTCCTGGTGGAGGGGACTGGTGCCTGTGTTCTGGTGGATGAGGCTTGATCTTGTCTTTCTGGTGGGCAGGACCGCGTCCAGTAGTGTGTTTTGGGGTGTCTGTGACCTTATTATGATTTTAGGCAGCCTCTCTGGTAATGGGTGCGGTTGTGTTCCTCTCTTGCTAGTTGTTTGGCATAGGGTGTCGGGCACTGTAGCTTGCTGGTTGTTGAGTGGTGCTGGGTCTTAGCATTGAGATGAAGATCTCTGGGATTGCTTTTGCCATTTGATATTACGTGGAGCCGGGAGGTCTCTGGTGGACCAGTGTCCTGAACTTGGCTCTCCCACCTCCGAGGCACAGGCCTGACACCTGGCCAGAGCACCAACATCCTGTCAGCCACACAGCTCAGAAGAAAAGGGAGAAAAAAAGAAAGAAAGAAAAATAATATAAATTAAAATAAAATAGTTATTAAAAAATTATTAAAAGTAAAAAAATTAAAAGTAAAAAAGAAAGAAAAAGAAAGAAAGAAAGAAGAGAGCAACCAAACCAAAAAACAAATCCACCAATGATAACAAGTGCTAAAAACTATACTAATAAAAAACCAAAAACAGACAGATTGAACCCTGGGACAAATGGTAAAAGCAAAGCTCTAGAGATAAAATCACACAAATAAGCATACACATACACACTAACAAAAGGAGAAAAGGGAAAATTTTATATATATATATGTATATATATATATATATATATATATAAAGGAAGAGAGCAACCAAATCCATAATAAATCTACCAATGACAATAAACTCTAAATACTAAACTAAGATAAACATAAAACCGGAAACAAATTAGAGGCAGAAACAAACCCCAAGTCTACAGTTGCTCCCAAACTTTACCGTCTCAATTTTGGGGTGATTCTTTGTCTCTTCAGGTATTCCACAGATGCAGGGTACATCAAGTTGATTGTAGAGATTTAATCCACTGCTCCTGAGGCTGCTGGGAGAAATTTCCCTTTCTCTTTTGTTCACACAGCTCCCGGGGTTCAGCTTTGGATTTGGCCCCACCTCTGCGTGTAGGTCGCCTGAGGGCATCTGTTCTTCGCTCAGACAGGACCGGGTTAAAGGATCAGCTGATGAGGGGGCTCTGGCTCACTCAGGCCGGGGGAAGAGACGTGTACGGAATGCGGGGCGATCCTTCAGGCGGCAGAGGCCAGCGTGATGTTGCACCAGCCTGAGGTGCCCCCGTGTGTTCCCCTGGGAGGTTGTCCCTGGATCTCGGGACCCTGGCAGTGGTGGGCTGCACAGGCTCCTGGGAGGGGAGGTGTGGAGAGTGACCTGTGCTCGCACACAGGCCTCTTGGTGGCGGCAGCAGCAGCCTTGGTGTCTCATGCCCGTCTCTGGGGTCTGCGGTGATAGCCACGGCTCGCTCCCGTCTCTGGAGCTCCTTTAAGCGGTGCTCTGAATCCCCTCTCCTTGCGCACCAGGAAACAAAGAGGTAAGAAAAAGTCTCTTGCCTCTTCAGCAGCGCCAGACTTTTCCCCGGACTCCCTCCCGGCCAGCCGTGGCACACTAGCCCCCTTCAGGCTGTGTTCACGCCGCCAACCTCAGTCCTCTCCCTGCGCTCCGACCAAAGCCCGATCCTCAGCTCCCAGCCCCTCCTGCCCCGGCGGGTGAGCAGACAAGCCTCTCGGGCTGGTGAGTGCTTGTCGGCACCGATCCTCTGTGGGAATCTCTCCACTTTGCCCTCTGCACCCCTGTTGCTGAGCTCTCCTCCGTGGCTCCGAAGCTTCCCCCACTCCGCCACCCGTAGTCTCCGCCCGCGAAGGGGCTTCCTAGTGTGTGGAAACCTTTCCTCCTTCACGGCTCCCTCCCACTGGTGCAGGTCCCGTCCCTATTCTTTTTTCTCTGTTTTTTCTTCTTTCTTTTGCCCTACCCAGATACGTGGGGAGTTTCTTGCCTTTTGGGAGGTCTGAGGTCTTCTACCAGCGTTCAGTAGGTGTTCAGTAGGAGTTGTTCCACGTGTAGATATATTCGTGATGTATTTGTGGAGAGGAAGGTGATCTCCACGTCTTGCTCGTCCACCATCTTGAAGGTCTGTCTGCTAGACATTTTAAATAGTTAATTTCTTTCTATCATAAGTTGTTTGATGGAAGGTTCTCCTTTCTTGTAGTTTAGGGGTGTGTGCATAACTTTGATTTACTGAAAAGTATAAGCATAGCAAGAAGGAAGGTTTTGGTGTGTTTCGCAAAGCTGGTCCTTTTCTGATTGATGATTCAGAATAAAAACTCCTGAGTGCTACCTCCTGAGACCCTTTGTTGTCCTGTAGATGCAAAATAATGTGGATACTTAAGGTGGGACCGCAGATATCTCCTCTTTCACACTCCACCCCCCCCTTACACTTTGGAAATACAGTATTTGCTGTTGCCCATTTTCCATTATCTTTCCCAACTTTTACTTGGAAAAATCTCTACCGCTTCTGTGGCATCCACTTTACCTCCTTTTTCTATTTCCAACCTCTCTTTACTCGTGACCACTGAAATTGCCATTGTAAACCGTTGACATAAATAACTCATACAGGGAAAATGCCATTAAATTTTAAGCACTGGGGCTTTATCAAGGGTGGTTGCTTCAAAGTATAGTGAAATTGAATCCTTCTTTTGTAAAGTTCTATACTAGTGACTTTACTTCTGTCTACCTTTAAGGTACATGTAAGAATTTCCGTTTCAGTACATGTCACTTGTGATATTGTTTCTAACTTGGTTGGAAGTTGGGAGGGATTGGAGGGGAGAAGGGAAGGAGCTGTGAAGGGATCACTTACTGGGCTGCCAGTGTGCCATCGATCCATTGTCTGCGTGTTCTGTTTAAGCACCTGTGAATCTATGCAGTGCATTATTATTGAGGCCGCCTTTCCTCTTCTAGGCCGCAAACTGTTTTAAGAGACTGAAATACCTTGCTGACATCTAGATAGTCTGTCTAAAGCTCTGTCATAGCCTCCATTCTTAGAAAGCCTGTCAAAAAGGAAAGTGTTTGGTGTAATTTATTCTTAGCAAAACCATCCTGTTTTCTAGTGAATGCCTCGTTTCATTGCCCCTCATTTCTCACAGATCACTTATTCAGTAATCCGTTTCAGAGGTTTGCAGGGATGAAAGTCAATCTCTGACTTTCAGAATTACCCTTCCTCCCAACCTTTGTCTGTTCCCAGATGGCAGTCCTTTTTCTGCAGCTGGATTTTGGCTGTGCTGCTGAGTAGGGTAAAGCTCTGATCAAGAAGACATTGCATGGACCTCTTTTATGGAAAATTATTCTTGAGGACCCACCAAGAAGATGTCTCTATACTCCGTGTTGAGAAAAACTGACTTAAGAAAACTAATTTTCTCGAAATACCCGTTAATTATTTCCTCAAAAGAGAAGGCTTGGTGTTGGATGAGTAACATATATATTTTTTAGGTTATAAAGAAAATGAACCCACAATAAATTTCTGTAAAGCTCAGTTCCCTGGGGCAGTGGTGGGAAGCACAGGCATATGGGGATCTCAGTGAAGAAACTGTGGCTGAGGCTTGTGTTACTTCACAGTGGTCCTACACATCAGCACCACCTGGATGCTTGGTAGAATTGCAGAACCTTAGGCTCTGTTCTGGTCCTGTTGACTCAGAATCTGCATTCGGCAGTATCTTCAAATGGTTCGTAAGTAAATTAGGTTTGGGAAGCCCTGGAAATCATTTTTGTGAGACTGTCCTTGCATGTTAACTGGTTGGGTGATAAAGACTCATCAAGTTGTGAAGCGCTTGCAGATACTAAATAGCATATTTAGGCAAATCCTCTTAGAGTGAAAGCATTTTGGATATTTATTGTAAACTCTTGGGTCAGTACAGTTGTTAGATATTAACCTTCCCCACACTGTTCCTTCCGGGAAGACTGAAAGAGATGTTTCCCAAAGACCAAGAAAATTATTTTTAAAAAGTGTTTTTTTTTTTTTTTTTGGTCATTTTCTTAGTCGTAGGCTGGAGTGCTCAAATACTTTCCTCCCTTTTCCTGCTTCGTATATTCTTTGTACTGTGATACCAGGTGGTTACATTTTTGAAGTCATGCTTCAACATGAAGGGAAAGCTCTATGAAGAAAAGCTTTAGGTTGCCTCGGTTGTTTGCATCCTAACTCTGCCAGGGCTCCCTAAGCACAGTAGCATGGCCTGTTTGTTCCATGACTCTGGACGGTTGGGGCAGAGGGACCCACTTACTGCATAACCCCGTGAGAAGTAATCAGCTGAACTCTAGGTGTGGATAACTCACTTTAGCCCAGCATTAGCTTTAGTAATGTTCACGACAGCTTGATATAAATATTTTCATATATATTTCTTAGCTTTCCAGATGTTTACTATATCTGGGATGATGGTGAAGGAATTGACCCTCTTCCACTCATATGAGACTCCCACACATCCCTAGATATTTCTGAGGGATGGACGAGCCAGATGTGACTCTGATAGACTAATATATGTGCTGTTGAAGCAAGTACCTTAAGCCAGTGGCAGACTGCAGGTACATCTTATTGGCTCCCTCAGGTGGGAGGTCCACTGAGAACTGCTAGATGGAGGGTGGCAATATGGTGCAGTGAAAAGAACATTGGATTTGGAATTAGGTGGATGTGGATTTGAATCCCAGCTCTCCTGCTTATTAGTTTTGAGACCAGTTATTTAATCTCTGGCTTTTGAGTTCCATAATTGTAAAAGTAGGGTTGATTCATACCTCCCAAGGTTGTTGTGAGGCCCTAATGAGATAATATATTAAGAGCCTAATACTGTGCCTGGTGTAGAGTAGGTGCCCATGGAAAGGTAACTATGCATTACTTCATACATTTGGTATAGTAAATAATTGCTTACCAGTTTTTTTCATGCCTGCCTCAGCTAAGCTGAGTAGCTTCTGGTATTTTTGTCCATCAGATATATTTCCAAGTGATTCTTTGCTGGGTGAGCGTCATCTTTTGTTATTACCACCATGGCAGATGTTGGCCTTCAAAGGCACAGTGTCTTCAACCTGGCAGGTTTATCAGCTGGATCATAGCTTGCAGTGACTAAATGTCCAGAAAGCTGAGAATCTTCCATCTTACACAGAGGATATGCCAGCATGTAGTCAGAGTCAGGAAAAAGAGAGGGAGGGTATGTGTAACATTGACTTGTGGTGAAAAGGGCTTTGGTGAATTAATCATGTTCGAGTGGTTGCAGTATGTGGAGTTCTTTTTCATGAGAAATGCTATGAAATGAGACACTGGTTTCAAAAAGTATGCTCATGTGTCCCCTGGAAAGGGAGATTTTCTTTACAGTTCAGAAAGGATATAGGGTTCAGTATAAAGTTCTACAGCTGAATTCAGAACTCTGCTTACATTGGGAAACTAGCAAATGTGGCACAAAATCCCTAATTTATCTGTGTTCTCACTGTGGCTGATTATAGCCTCTTTCTTCTCTCTCTTCTCTCTCCCTGAATCTGAGCCCATGGCCCAAGTCTGAGCTTGGAGGCTCTGATTTTAATATAGATGTAGTGCCTTTATTGTTTTCAAGTGGTTGCTGTTTGGAAAATGTTAGTTTTCTTAATCAGGTTTAAGACAATTGGCAAATGAAGAATTGTCTCATTTAAATTACATTTATTCTTCTGTAAAATGGGGATAAGAATGGTGCCTACTTCATAGGATTACTACCTTCCTCATAGGATAAATGAGGTAATATATATAAAGTGCTTAGAATAGTAGTTGGCACATGGTAAGCATATTTTACAATAGTGTTAGTTATTATTAATTTTTGTCATTAATTTTTCTCTGATTACACAGCAGAAATGTTCACTGTGGAAAATGTAAAATAAAACAAAATGAAAGTCACCGTAATTCTCCGCCTAACGATAACTGATGTTGACATTTTAGTATATCTTCCCAATCTTCTTTCTTTTTCCCTATGTAGATGTTTTACATAAGGAAACCAAAATTATATTGGTTTTAAACCCACCTTTTTAAAACAAAATTATTTTACTGAAGTATAGTTGATTTACATTGTTGTGTTAATTTTACTGGACAGCAAAGTGATTCAGTTATACATATATATACATTCTTTTCACATTCTTTTCCATTATGGTTTTCACAGGGTATTGAATATAATTCCCTGTGCTATATAGTAGGACTTTGTTTAAAACCCACCTTTTTTACTTATTACATTAGTAATATTTTCCCATGTCATTGAATATTCTTCTATTACATGATTTCATTGGCATTTTATGTCCTAAAATTTGTTTCTTCTATTGTTTTCAGTTTTTCTTTTTTTTTTTTTTTTTTTTTTTTTTTTGCGGTATGCGGGCCTCCCACTGCTGTGGCCTCCCCCGTTGCGGAGCACAGGCTCCGGACGCGCAGGCTCCGGACGCGCAGGCTCAGCGGCCATGGCCCACGGGCCCAGCCGCTCCGCGGCACATGGGATCCTCCCAGACCGGGGCACGAACCCGTATCCCCTGCATCGGCAGGCGGACTCCCAACCACTTGCGCCACCAGGGAGGCCCAGTTTTTCATTTTTTAAGACAATTATTTTAGAGCAGTTTTTAGCTACAATAGAATTGAGAGGAAAGTACAGAGATTTCTCATATAGCCCCTGCACTCACATGTACTCAGCCTTCTCCATTATCAACATCACTCTTGGTGTTGTACATGCAGTGTGTTTGGAAAAATGTATAATGACGTATATCCATCATTGTAATATCACTACCCTAAAAATCCTCTGTGCCCCACCTGTTCATCTGCCCCCTTCCCCAACCATTGATCTTTTTGTCTCCATAGTTGTGCCTTTTCCAGCATGTCATACAGTTGGAATTATTCAGCACATGGTTTTCTTAGACTGGTTTCTTTCATGTTGTAATATGCATTTAAGATTCCTCCATGACTTTTCATGGCTTGCTAGCTCATTTCTTTTTAGCACTAAATAATATTCCATTGTCTGGATGTGTCACAATTTATCCATTCACCTATTGAAGGACATGTTGGTTGCTTCCAAGTTTGGGCAATCATGAATAAAGCTGCCATAAACATCTGTGTGCAGGTTTTTGTGTAGACACAAGTTCCCAGCTCCTTTGAATAAATACCAAGGAGCGTGATTGCACAGTCATATGTTAAGAGCTGTTTAGTTTTGTAAGAAACCACCAAACTGTTTCTAAAGTGACTGTACCATTTTACATTTCCACCAGCAGTGAATGAGAGTTTTTGTTGTCCCACATCCTCACAGCATTCAGTATTGTCAGTGTTCTGGATTTTGGCCATTCTAATAGATGTGTAGTGGTATCTCATTATTGTAGTCTTTCATTATTTATAAATAATTCTCTAGTGATTTTTTCCCCCCCTTGGGCTAAGTCCTTGGAAGAGGAATTGCTACATCAAAGGCTATATTCACTTTTGTACCTATTACAAAACTGACCTCCAGGGAAGTTCTACAAATCTTCTATTCCCACTTAGAATATATGAAATTTGGTTTTCATATCTTCTAATGGTGAAAATTGTAATTTTAAAAAATTGCCAATTTGGTAGATAAAAAATCATTTTTGCATAAAATTAAAAAAATTTTTCTTTTGATACTGAATTTCTTTATGTTTAGAAACTATTATTCTGAGACTGCTTCTCTGTGTCCTTTGCACATTTTTTGGGGGGGTTATTGA
Source organism: Mesoplodon densirostris (assembly GCF_025265405.1). NCBI lineage: Eukaryota > Metazoa > Chordata > Mammalia > Artiodactyla > Ziphiidae > Mesoplodon > Mesoplodon densirostris. The sequence goes on from NC_082668.1 coordinate 39,950,762, forward strand.
TTTGTAAAAAGCTTTTTGTTTTTTAAGGCTATCAACTTTTTTTTTTTTTTTTTTTTTTTTGCCGTACGCGGGCCTCTCACTGTTGTGGCCTCTCCCGTTGCGGAGCACAGTCTCCGGACGCGCAGGCTCAGCAGCCATGGCTCACGGGCCCAGCCGCTCCGCGGCATATGGGATCCTCCCAGACCGGGGCACGAACCCGTATCCCCTGCATCGGCAGGCGGACCTCTCAACCACTGCGCCACCAGGGAGGCCCAAGGCTATCAACTTTTAATGAGTGGTACTGCAAATATTTTCTTCAGTTTTAAATTTGACTTTTAAGTTTGTTCAAAATGTTTTTGATAGAGATTTTCTTTTTTTGTTGTTAGTCAAATTGATCAGTTTTTTTCTTTATGGTTTCTGCCTCTGTGTTATGCTCAGGATGTCTGTCTCCACCTCAAGACTATATGATCTTCCATGTTTTAGTTCAAGTCTTCATTCACACTGATTTCACAGATCTTTACTGAGTGCCTCTTACATAGTGGTGCTAAGTCAATTGTGTGAAAAAAAGGAATAATCCTTACCATTTTGGAGTTTCAGTCTAGTGGAAAGTAGCCCTTAATTTATGAAGGAGAGGTAAGTGGTAATATAGAAATGGAGGTAACTGACCTGCTCAGGGAGACCCAGGATGGCTTTTCTCGGGAAGTGACCTTGAGATAAACTCTGAAGTAAGATCATCGTTAAATCACAGCAAGGAGGTAGTGGAGGACGGCATTTCAGGCCCTGGCAGAGGCCATTGTTGCTGAAGCACAGACATCAAGATGAACTGTGATTGTGCCAAGTTTTATGGCTGGAGAGGAATTTTGAAGCCAGACCATGTATGGACTTCTAGGTCCTGTTGTAGATTTTGGTCTTTTATAGGAAGAGCAATGGAAAGCCACTAATGCAATTTAAACAGAATGTTTAAAGTAGATGACATGATGATTTCTTTAAAAAAAAAATTAACTCTTGAATCCTTTTGTAGTTTACAGGAGTACCTTGGAGATACTGCATATTAGCTTACAGAACACCAGAGTAAATCCAAAAATGCAATAAAGCAAGTCATATGAATTTTTTGGTTTCCCAGTGCAGATGAAAGTTATGTTTGCACTATACTCTAGTCTACTAAGTGTGCAATAGTATTATGTCTAAAAGAATAATGTATATACCTTAATAAAAAATTCTTTATTGCTAAAAATGCTAACCATCATCTGAGCCTTCAGCACGCCATAGTCCTTTTGCTGGTGGAGGCTCTTGCCTCGATGCTGATGGTCGCTGACTGATCACGGTGGTGGTCCCTGAAGGCTGGGGGTGGCTGTGGCGATTTCTTAAAATAAGATGGCAGTGAAGTCTGCCACATTGACTGAGTTTTCCTTTCACAAACAATTTCTCTGTAGCATGCAATGCTGTCTGACAGCATTTTACCCACGGTAGAACTTCTTTCAAAATTGGAGTCCTCTCAAACCCTGCTGCTGCTTTATCAACGAAGTTTCTGTAATATTCTAAATCTTTTGTTGCCATTTCGACAATCTTCATAGCATCTTCACCAGGAGTAGATTCCATCTCAAGAAACTACTCTCTTTCCTCATCCATAAGAAGCAACTCCTCATTCATTCAAGTTTTTTCATGAGATTGTAGCAATTCAATCACATCTTGGAGCTCCACTTCTAATTCTAGTTCTCTTACTATTTCCACTGTACCCGTAGTTACTTCCTCTCCTGAAGTCTTGAACCCCTCAAAGTCATCCATAAGGGTCGAAATCAACTTCTTCCAAACTCCTGTTAATGTTTATATTTTGTCCTCTTCCCATGAATCACACATGTTCTGAATGGCACCTGGAATGGTGAATCCATTCTAGAGGTTTTACATTTACCTTGCCTTGACTTATCAGAGTAATAGCACTATTTGTGGCAGCTATAGCCTTATGAAATGTAATTCTTAAGCAGAAATAAGACTTGAACGTCAAAATTACTCCTTGATCCATCAGCTGCAGAATGGATGTTGCATTTAGCAGGCATGAAAACAACATTTGATTTCACAGTACATATCCATCAGAGCTCTTGGGTGACCAGGTTCGTTGTCAATAAGCAGTAATAGTTTGAAAGGAATCTTTTTTTTTCTTCTGAGTAGTAGGTCTCAACAGTGGGTTTAAAATATTCAGTAAACCATGTTGTGAACAGATATACTGTCATCTAGACTGTCTTGTTTCATTTTTAGAGCACAGGCAGAGTAGATTTAGCATAATTCTTAAGGACACTAGGATTTTCAGAATGGTAAATGAGCATTGGCTTCAACTTAAAGTCACCAGCTGTGTTAGCCCCTAACAAAAGAGTCAGCCTGTCCACTGAAGCTTTGAAGCCCGTCGTTGACTTCTCCTCTCTAGCTGTGAAAGTCCTAGATGGCATCTTCTTCCAATGTAAGGCTGTTTTGTCTACACTGAAAATCTGTTGTTTATTGTAGCCACTTTCATTCATACTCTTAGCTAGATCTTCTGGATAACATGCTGCAACTACTACACTCGCTGCTTCACCTTGCACTTTTATGTTATGGAGAGGGCTTCATGCCTTAAACCTCGTGAACCAAACTCTGCTAGCTTCAACTCTTCTAATGCACGTTCCTCACCTCTCTTAGCCTTCATAGTATTGAAGAGAGCTAGGGCCTTGCTCTGGATTAGGCTTTGGCTTAAGGGAATGTTGTGGCTGGTTTGATCTTCTATCCAGGCCACTAAAACTTTCTCTATATCAGCAATAAGGTTGTTTCATTTTCTTATCATTTGTGTGTTCAGTGGAGTAGCACTTGTAATCTCCTTCAGGAACTTTTCCTTTACATTCATTCACAGCATGGCTGACTGTTTGGCACAAGAAGCCTAGCTTTTGGCCTATCTCAGCTTTCGACACGCCTTCCTCACTGTTTAATCATTGCTAGTTTTTGATTTAAAGTTAGAGACACCTGGCTCTTACGTTCACTTGAACACTTAGAGACCATTGAAGGATTGATAACTGGTCTAATTGTTAACTGGTCTAATTTCAATATTATTGTGTCTCAGGGAAGAGGGAGGCCTGAGGAGAGGGAGTGAGACAGAGGAATGGCTGGTCAGTGGAGCAGTCAGAGCACACACACATTTATCGATTAAGTTCATCGTCTTATATGGGTGCATTTCGTGGCTCCCCCAAACAATTTTAATAGTAACATCAAAGATCACTGATCACAGATCACTGTAACAAATATAATAATAATGAAAATGTTTGAAAAATTGTGAGAATTACTAAAATGTGACACAGAGACACGAAGTGAGCAAATGCTGTTGGAAAAATGGCTCCAATAGACTTGCTTGATGCAGAGTTGCCACTAACCTTCAACGTGTTAAAAACGCAAGACCTGCTAAGTGCCATAAAGCAAGGTACGCCTGTATTTTTATGAGGCCTATGAATTTTCTTTCCAAGTAGTTAGTCATAGTGTCTGTGCTTTTTATTATTATTATTGCTGTTCTTATTTTATTATCCAGTTCTTCCTTTGCCCATAGATCTGAAGTGCATTCTGTCCTCTGATAAAATTTTGTATATAACTTGTGCCTTTTATTAAGTGAGATGTTTCGATAGGACCTATATTGACTTTTCTTCCTTACTTAGTTTTACCTGAGGAGAAATCTTTTCATTCTTGACGTAGGCCATATTTATCGTTATTCTTGGTGTCCTTATTCTGGGTTTACCTTTTAGGTTTTATAGTCTCCTTTTGGCCTTTAAGCTAGAGGGCTGAGTGCTGTGTACTGTGTTACTGTGGTCTTTATTGTTTGTGGATCTGTTGTCTAAAGCAGGGATTTTCTGATCTCTTGTCTTTGTTATCTTTTTATAAGGGTGAGAATTTATTCTTGGATGATCTGAAAACACTGCAAGTAATTTCCAAGCCAGCAGTTTTGTACGCCACAGAGCCTACTGCTTATTGTTCTTCTACGCTGAACTTATCCAATGATTGACTTCATTTTTGTGGATCAGAGTACCTCTCAGCCCCACTGCCTGCTGGGAAGTGTGGTCTGTGGGCATTAAAGTAGAATTAGTACAAGAAAAGTATTGGCGTAGGAGAGTAGCTCCCAGCTGCTTTAGAAAGCAGTATGAGGGAGTAGTTTGCTTCCCTCTGTGTGCAAAGCCCAGACTGGGGTTGGGGGGCACACATATTTTGGGATGAAATTCTGATTACCTCTCTCCTTCTTCGATTTAGATCTCAGATGAAATGGGGTTAGTTAGGAGACGTTTCTCCAGTTTTTTGATAAGCCGTTGAACCATTTGTGGAGCTTCCAGGACCATGAAAATGTCACTGAGAAGACAATGAGCCAAGGAGGGTAAATCAGGAGTTGCTTATTTTCTGCCATTGTAATTAAGAAATCTTTAAAAAAAGAACCCTCCCACCTCCCTCTGAGATATCTGTGAGGTACCTTTCCTGGTGAACAACTCCGTGGCTTCTGTGCACTTGGGGTTGGGTCATTTGAGTGAGATGCTGAGGTTACTGACTGAAGAGACTTTATTGGTTTTGTGAAAATGACAACTGTCATGTAAATGTGTTCTGAGACTTGTGTGGGTTGGATATTGTTTCTTTTTTTTTTTTTTCGGTACGCGGGCCTCTCACTGTTGTGGCCTCTCCCATTGCGGAGCACAGGCTCCGGACGCACAGGCTCAACGGCCATGGATCACGGGCCTAGCCGCTCCGCGGCACGTGGGATCCTCCCGGACCGGGGCACGAACCCGTGTCCCCTACATTGGCAGGCGGACTGTCAACCACCGTGCCACCAGGGAAGCCCCGGTTGGATATTGTTGATGGCTCAAGTTAATGGAGCCTTTGGTTAAACACTCATGTAGTATGTGGGGCATCAATTTGAATATTAAGCTGTGTAAGAGTCCCCTTTGGTCCAGTGAGTCATCAGCCTGTAGACCTCTCCAGACTGTTGTTTTACAAATCAGAGTTAAATGCAGATGTCTTCTAGACCAACAATTTGGAGCAATTTTCTACTGTGTTTTCTTGGTCATTGCTTCGTCCTGCTAAGGAGCCTGACGGCAACTGGGAGTATAATATTGTCGCGGCGTGTAATGCAAACATCTGTTACCATTTGTAATGCTCTACTTACTTTTTACTTGTTTTTTTTTTTTTTTTTTTTTTTGCGGTATGCGGGCCTCTCACTGTTGTGGCCTCCCCCGTTGCGGAGCACAGGCTCCGGACGCGCAGGCTCCGGACGCGCAGGCTCAGCGGCCATGGCTCACGGGCCCAGCCGCTCCGCGGCATATGGGATCCTCCCAGACCGGGGCACGAACCCGTATCCCCTGCATCGGCAGGCGGACTCTCAACCACTTGCGCCACCAGGGAGGCCCTTTACTTGTTTTTTAATCCGTCTCCTCAATAGTCTTTAAGCAGTGGACGTATCTTTTATTCTCCATTGTGTGCCCAGAGCCTAGTGTAGTATCAGACATGAGACAGAGGCTTCATACATATTTGATGAATGATTGAAGAACTTGAAAGAGTGCCAGTACCTTCAGGTTATAGGGGAGTTATAAACTTACGTTTCTGACTTTCGTTGGCTAACCCACAACTTTAATTAACTGGGTTTCAAAACTCTTTCAGTTATAGTAGAATTACTGCATGTAATCCATACTGTTGAGCAGGATTTGAACAAAATGGTGTTTCTGGAGAAGAACCATTATTTGCATGTGAAATACATTTTCTAATGTCTTGCAAAAACAGTTGTTAGCTTCTAGCTTATCTAAATTTGATTCCTAGAAAGCAGCTGTAGTAAAACCTAAGAGCCCATGAGAAAGGACAGGATTTTCCTCCTGTTGGGTCCCACTACTCTCAGCCTTCCTGGGGCTTGGTGCACAGCCGTCTCCCTTCTGGGGACTTGACCAAGCTATGTTAATGGGAACAGTTTTGGTAAGGTGGGATGGAAATCTGGAGGTGTTTCAGGGTCTAGGTGTATGTTGAGAGGGTCCCAGAGACTTAGACGTCAGTCTCAGGCTGGATCTGGAAATTCCTTTTTCTTGAGTCTCTGAAGTGGAAAGATCCTCCCCTTCACTGCCATTCTGGCCTCCAACCCTCTTCCACTGAAGGAGAATCCAGTGGAATCGAATGGTGGAGACTCTGGGGCAGCGGCAGAGGAAGGTGAGAGGGAGTCTAGGGCTCTGGCCAGGGAGCGAAGACACTTAAGGAACCACAAGGAAGCAGAAGACAGGAAGGACTTCTCCGTGCCTCTCAAAGGGGTCATGTCTGGAAGTGGTGATTTAGGAAACAATGAAATAACTCCCAGTACCATTCTCTGTACTCAGTGCTTCTTCTTTTAATATAAGATTATGCTGCTAATGGGCTGTATTTCTGTTTTCTCTGAAGTTGAAGGTTAGATTGTCTTCTGTGAGTGAGACAGATAGAGGCTGTCTGGAAATTTTGAGGAGAGTGAAGAAAATAAGAAATAGTTGTCATGGAAGTGGACCAGAGAGCTGCGTAGGGAAAACTTAGAAGGATTTCCAGGCAGCTGAGGGCCTGAGGTATTCCAATAATAATATTTGAATTAACTGAGATAGGAAGAGAAGGGTACAAAGTGATTCAGGGTGGTGTTTGGTTATGAAAGCTGGAGAGAAATGCCCAATAACAAAAATAATACAGTTTAGTAATGAGCTTGATGTCCTCTATTCAAGAGAAATAATCCATGGATTGGGGGAGTTCAGTGCCCCACAAGCAGTGGAGCACTGTTCCTGAGGGATTTGGGGCAAGAGGGAGTTTCATAGAGCGTTAGAAGAGGCGGCAGGGAAGGAAGGCGTGGTTGGCTAGGAGGTTGGGGGCTTCCTGGCTAGCAGATCCTATTTTCTAGGGTAAGGGAAGCTGGTTAAAGCTAAGTTGGAGGACTGTGATTGATGTATGTTAGGATACTTTGACAGATGTTTCCCATAAGTGCAGGCTGTCTTAGGTTTAGATTTGTGAGGTGGTCTGGACCACTGGGGTGGTCTCCATTTTGTGGGTCCCGTTATACAAATTAATTTTATTAGTAGAGAATGTCAAGAAAGAGTGATAGTCAACAGTTAGAAATGCTAGGAAAAGAAATTCAAGAATGAGAAGTATTGCTTATAAAATGAAGGAGGTCACCGATGACCATGGAGAAGAGAGTTTCAGGCAAGATTTGAATCCTGAAGTCAGATTGCAGAAGTTTATGAAAGGAATGCATGACTGTATTAAATTATATTTCCTCAGGATTTAGTGTAACTTTCAATTCATATTTATTCTCTTCCAAGTCAGGGAGTAATTATTACACATCTAAGTTTAAAAGAAATTTATAATCGTGTTTACCATTTAAACAAAATTACTGGATATTATATTTAGATGACTTGAAGCCATATAGTACTGCAGAGATGTAAATCTTTATGTAGAGTGGGGAAAATGTACACATATATAAAGAAGCATATTGAATTAAAGCATTTGTATATTCTGATTCATCATCTGGAATTGAGTTTGAGCAACAAATAGAAGCCAACTTCTGTGATGTGGTGTCTACAAATATTAGTCTTTCCACTTCCAAGAGTGGAATGATTCAAGATAGTTGTGTTTTCTATAGTCTGTCACTTTTTAACAATAGCTTGAAATTTTTTGATCTTTTAAGATCTCATATAAATGTTTGTGAAAAATAGCACCTAGTTACTGTTTCTTTTCACTTAAATTCCTGCCCCTGTCTTTGGCTATAAGAGTTATTGTGTTTCTTCCTAATAAAATGAAGTGGGTGTGTCTCTTGGTTGGTTTCACTGTGAGACTTAGTTTTTTGGTCCCTATGGTATTGCATTTCTTTGGCTCTTTCTTAACTTATTCAGCAGAGAGAGCTGTTTACCTGGCTTGCTGTGATGGAGATGAGAAGAACATTTGGATTTTATTGAATTTCCTAGTTCCCCTTGCAGACTATGGACTTTTTTTTTTTTTTTTTTTTGGCGGTATGCGGGCCTCTCACTGTTGTGGCCTCTCCTGCCGCGGAGCACAGGCTCCGGACGCGCAGGCTCAGCGGCCATGGCTCACGAGCCCAGCCGCTCCGCGGCATGTGGGATCCTCCCAGACCGGGGCACGAACCCGTGTCCCCTGCATCGGCAGGTGGACTCTCAACCACTGCGCCACCAGGGAAGCCCCAAGACTATGGACTTTTTACTGGGCAAAAAGACAAATTCTTAGATTTTATCCTAATTGGAAGTTTGAATGTTTAGCACTGTCTTGCTTACGTGCAAGCAATAAGGCATGAAAGATTTAAAATCTTTATTGATTTCATTAGAAATTCTTTTTAGTCGTTAATCTTCTTGGGTGTAAATAAGGTTCCTTTAGCATCGTTATATTGACTGTATTTGTAATAAAACTGATTATCAGGACCAGGAAATGAAGTGTGGATGGAGACTGCTAAGCAAGAATTAGGATCTAAGCCGGTCTGTCTACCTCTGCATGGCCAGGAGTAGATGAGTTCATCAGACTAGTGTCAGATTCCAGCCTGAGATTACAGACGGAGATACAGCTCAGAAAGGTAAGCAGGGAGCCAGGGTCAGAGTACTGCACATCTCAAATAGAACTGACAAAGAAACAAATCTTCTCTGATGGTTGAAAACCCAAGAATTGGGCAAGCCTCTGAGGTCAGTGTAGCCCAGCAGGTTACATTGTCGTCTTTCCTTTAAGGTCCTTTGCTCATCAGTGAAGCCTGTTAACTAGACCCTGACAAATGACTGTCCCCTCGAACCGCTGAATCATGCCCTCTCTTGCCTTTACCTGGTGGTTCACACACCTCGTGAGAAATGGTCCATGGGCCAGTTCAACCTAGGATATTATAGCATTGCCTGAAACAAGGTAGGTCATTTGGTAAATATGCTTTGCTTACCATTTCTTGTAGGTTTTTCTGGGAAAATGTCTGTAGAAGCAACATTTATGAAAATTGCTTGTGTTATAATCTGCCTGCATAGATAGAAACCTTAACCAAAAAGTGTTTTTTTTTTTTTTTTTTTTTGGTAGGAGCCGTGGTTTTTATCTACTGGGCCAAAGGGCCGGAGAGACCTAGACTCAAAACCAGGGTTCCGCACACTGCCGTGGGCAAGTCAGGTTCGAACACTTGCAAAATAAAGAGCCCGCCTGAAAGGTGATCTGGCCCTCAGTTCCCTTGCCTGTGAAATGGGTACAGTGTTGTGGAGAGAACAAGGTTGCCCCAGCCCTAGATGAGGCAGGGTGCATGGAACACACTGCTGAGCAAGAAGCAGGACAAAGACCTGGCAGGACGCAGCGGCCCCGGGAAGCAGGCATCCTGTTCCATCTGCCCAGAAAACTGACCATAGAGCACATGTTGAGCAGAGCAGTGTCCCTGTCCTCGGCTGACTTCAGGAACCAGTCGTAGAGAGTGGGTACGTGGCGGGCCTGCACCCTCTGGGTGCGAACCACTTGACTTTTGTTGTCTTACTAGATCTTTCCAACAGCAGTGAAGGGTCAGTGTCATAGACGGGGAGACTGCTGAGGGTGCACAGCCTGGAATGAAGGAGCCAGGCTTGGGCCCAGGTGTCAACCTGCTCAACCTGCAGGCCCTCCCCCAGGTGGCTCCTGCACCCTGAGGGGGTGTGTGCAACACCTCCAGAAGGGACTCTGCCCTCCTCTGTGAGACCCACCTGTCACTTGTGTCCCCTCTATTTCCGTCATCAGCACCAGTGTCTGGAAGACCTTAACAGGCCCATGGTCTTCTGGGAGCATAATTAGGTTGCTGGAACCACCAGGACAGAGTTGGGTTTCGCGGTCACGGAGGGGCCTGCCCCTGAGCTCACTAGGAATGGCCACATGAGGACCCTTTTCGTGAGAACCAGAGCCACTCACTGCCCCGTTAAGATGTCTGGTGCTCAAGAGGAGGGGCTCTCTGACACATGAGGTCATCACAAGAGCTCCTGCCTCACTTTATTTTTTAATTGGCCTAAAAAAAACCAAACAAACGGTTTTAGATTTACTGAAAAGTTATGAGTATGGAGTGCCCTTATTACACTCCCTCCCGCCCCACATACACACACGATTTCCTTTATTATTTTTTTTAATTTTAATTTTTTAACATCTTTATTGGAGTATAACTGCTTTACAATGGTGTGTTAGTTTCTGCTTTATAACAAAGTGAATCAGTTATACATATACATATGTTCCCATATCTCTTCCCTCTGGCGTGTCCCTCCCTCCCACCCTCCCTATCACAGCCCTCTAGGTGGTCACAAAGCACCGAGCTGATCTCCCTATGTTATGCGGCTGCTTCCCACTAGCTATCTAGTTTATGTTTGGTAGTGTGTATATGTAAATGCCACTCTCTCACTTCGTCACAGCTTCCCCTTCCCCATATCCTCAAGTCCATTCTCTAGTAGGTCAGTGTCTTTATCCCTGTCTTGCCCCTAGGTCCTTCATGACCATTTTTTCCCCTTAGATTCCATATATATGTGTTAGCATATGGTATTTGTTTTTCTCTTTCTTACTTCACTCTTTCTGAGAGAATCTAGGTCCATGCACCTCACTACAAATAACTCAATTTTGTTCCTTTTTATGGCTGAGTGATATTCCATTGTATATATGTGCCACATCTTTATCCATTCATCTGTCGATGGACACTTAGGTTGCTCCCATGTCCTGGCTATTGTAAATAGAGCTGCAGTGAACATTTTGGTACATGACTCTTTTTGAATTATGGTTTTCTCAGGGTATATGCCCAGTAGTGGGATTGCTGGGTCGTATGCTAGTTCTATGTTTAGTTTTTTCAGGAATCTCCATAGTGTTCTCCATAGTGGCTGTATCAATTTACATTCCCACCAACAGTGCATGGGGGTTCCCTTTTCTCCACACCTTCTCCAACATTTATTGTTTGTAGATTTTTTGATGATGGCCATTCTGACCGGTGTGAGATGATATCTCATTGTAGTTTTGATTTGCATCTCTCTAATGATTAATGATGTTGAGCATTCTTTCATGTGTTTGTTGGCAATCTGTATATCTTCTTTGGAGAAATGTCTATTTAGGCCTTCTGCCCATTTTTGGATTGGGTTGTTTGTTTTTTGGATATTGAGCTGCATGAGCTGCTTGTAAATATTGGAGATTAATCCTTTGTCAGTTCCTTCATTTGCAAATATTTTCTCCCATTCTGAGGGTTGTCTTTTCCTCTTGTTTATGGTTTCCTTTGCTGTGCAAAAGCTTTGAAGTTTCATTAGGTCCCATTTGTTTATTTTTATTTTTATTTCCATTTCTCTAGGAGGTGGGTCAAAAAGGATCTTGCTGTGATTTATGTCATGGAGTGTTCTGCCTATGTTTTCCTCTAAGAGTTTGATAGTGTCTGGCCTTACATTTAGGTCTTTAATCCATTTTGAGTTTATTTTTGTGTATGGTGTTAGGGAGTGTTCTAATTTCATTCTTTTCCATGTAGCTGTCCAGTTTTCCCAGCACCACTTATTTAAGAGGCTGTCTTTTCTCCACTGTATATTCTTGTCTCCTTTATCAAAGATAAGGTGACCATGTGTGCTTGGGTTTATCTCTGGGCTTTCTGTTCTGTTCCATTGATCTATATTTCTGTTTTTGTGCCAGTACCATAGTGTCTTGATGACTGTAGCTTTGTAGTATAGTCTGAAGTCCAGGAGCCTGATTCCTCCAGCTCCATTTTTCTTTCTCAAGATTGCTTTGGCTATTTGGGGTCTTTTGTGTTTCCATACAAATTGTGAAATTTTTTGTTCTAGTTCTGTGAAAAATGCCAGAGGTAGTTTGATAGGGATTGCATTGAATCTGTAGATTGCTTTGGGTAGTATAGCCATTTTCACAATGTTGATTCTTCCAATCCAAGAACATGGTATATCCCTCCATCTATTTGTATCATCTTTAATTTCTTTCATCAGTGTCTTATAATTTTCTGCATACAGTTCTTTTGTCTCCTTAGGTAGGGTTATTCCTAAATATTTTATTCTTTTTGTTGCAGTGGTACATGGGAGTGTTTCCTTAATTTCACTTTCAGATTTTTCATCATTAGTGTATAGGAATGCTAGAGATTTCTGTGCATTAATATTTTATCCTGCTACTTTACCAAATTCATTGATTAGCTCTAGTAGTTTTCTGGTAGCATCTTTAGGATTCTCTGTGTATAGTATCATGTCATCTGCAAACAGTGACAGCTTTACTTCTTCTTTTCTGATTTGAATTCCTTTTATTTCTTTTTCTTCTCTGATTGCTGTGGCTAAAACTTCCAAAACTATGTTGAATAATAGTGGTGAGAGTCGGCAACCTTGTCTTGTTCCTGATCTTAGTGGAAATGGTTTCAGTTTTTCACCATTGAGAATGATGTTGGCTGTGGGTTTGTCACATATGGCCTTTATTATGTTGAGGCAAGTTCCCTCTATGCCTACTTTCTGGAAGATTTTTATCATAAATGGGTGATGAATTTTTTCAAAAGCTTTCTCTGCATCTACTGAGATGGTCATATGGTTTTTCTCTTTGAATTTGTTAATATGGTGTATCACATTGATTGATTTGCGTATATTGAAGAATCCTCGCATTCCTGGGATAAACCCCACTTGATCATGGTGTATGATTCTTTTAATGTGCTGTAGGATTCTGTTTGCTAGTATTTTGTTGAGGATTTTTGCATCTATGTTCATCAGCGATATTGCTTGTAGTTTTCTTTCTTTTTGACATCTTTGTCTGGTTTTGGTATCAGGGTGATGGTGGCCTCACGAATGAGTTTGGGCGTGTTCCTCCCTCTGCTATATTTTGGAAGAGTTTGAGAAGGATAGGTGTTAGCTCTTCTCTAAATGTTTGATAGAGTTCACCTGTAAATCCATCTGGTCCTGGGCTTTTGTTTGTTGGAAAATTTTTAATCACAGTTTCAATTTCAGTGCTTGTGATTGGACTGTTCATATTTTCTCTTTCTTCCTCATTCAGTCTCAGAAGGTTGTGCATTTCTATGAATTTGTCCATTTCTTCCAGGTTGTCCATTTTATTGGCACAGAGTTGCTTGTAGTAATCTCTCATGATCTTTTGTATTTCTGCAGTGTCAGTTGTTACTTCTTTTTCATTTCTAATTCTGTTGATTTGAGTCTTCTCCCTGTTTTTCTTGATGAGTCTGGCTAATGGTTTATCAATTTTGTTTATCTTCTCAAAGAATGAGCTTTTAGTTTTATTGATCTTTGCTATATTTTCCGTCATTTCTTTTCATGTATTTCTGATCTGATCTTTATGATTTCTTTCCTTCTGCTAACCTTTGGGGTTTTTTGTTCTTCTTTCTCTAATTGCTTTAGGTGCAAGGTTAGGTTGTTTATTCGAGATGTTTCCTGTTTCTTAAGGTAGGATTGTATTGCTATAAACTTCCCTCTTAGAACTGCTTTTGCTGCATCCCATAGGTTTTGGGTTGTCGTGTTTTCATTGCCATTTGTTTCTAGGTATTTTTTGATTTCCTCTTTGATTTATTCAGTGATCTCTTGGTTATTCAGTGTGTTGTTTAGCGTCCATATGTTTGTACTTTTTACAGACTTTTTCCTGTAATTGATATCTAATCTCATAGCATTGTGGTCGGAAGAGATACTTGATACGATTTCAATTTTCTTAAATTTACCAAGTCTTGATTTGTGACCCAAGATATGATCTATCCTGGAGAATGTTCCATGAGCACTTGAGAAGAATGTGTATTCTGTTTTTTTGGGATGGAATGTCCTATATAGATATCAATTAAGTCCATCTTGTTTAATGTATCATTTAAAGCTTGTGTTTCCTTATTTATTTTCATTTTCGATGATCTGTCCATTGGTGAAAACGGGGTGTTAAAGTCCCCTACTATGATTGTGTTACTGTCGATTCTCCCTCTTATGGCTGTTAGTATTTCCCCTATGTATTGAGGTGCTCCTGTGTTGCGTGCATAAATATTTACAATTGTTATATCTCCTTCTTGGATCAATCCCTTGATCATTATGTAGTGTCCTTCTTTGTCTCTTGTAATAGTTTTTATTTTAAAGTCTATTTTGTCTGATATGAGAATTGCTACTCCAGCTTTCTTTTAATTTCCACTTGCATGGAATATCTTTTTCCATCCCCTCACTTTCAGTCTGTATGTGTCTCTAGGTCTGAAGTGGGTCACTTGTAGACAGCATATATATGGATCTTGTTTTTGTATTCATGCAGCCAGTCTATGTCTTTTGGTTGGAACATTTAATACATTGACATTTAAGGGAATTATGAACATGTATGTTCCTATTACCATTTTCTTAATTGTTTTGAGTTTGTTACTGTAGGTCTTTTCCTTCTCTTGTGTTTCCTGCCTAGAGCAGTTCCTTTAGCATTTGTTGTAAAGCTGGTTTGGTGGTGCTGAATTCTCTTAGCTTTTGCTTGTCTGTAGAGGTTTTAATTTCTCCATCAAATCTGAATGAGATCCTTGCTGGGTAGAGTAATCTGGTTGTAGGGTTTTCTCCTTCATCACTTTAAATATGTCCTGCCACTCCCTTCTGGTTTGCAGAGTTTCTGCTGAAAGATCAGCTGTTAACCTTACGGGCATTCCCTTGTGTGTTATTTGTTGTTTTTCCCTTGCTGCTTTTAATATTTTTTCTTTGTATGTAATTTTTGATAGTTTGATTAATAAGTGTCTTGGCGTGTTTCTCCTTGGTTTTATGCTGTATGGGACTCTCTCTGCTTCCTGGACTTGATTAACTATTTCCTTTCCCATATTAGGGAAATTTTCAACTATAATCTCTTCAAATATTTTCTCAGTCCCTTTCTTTTTCTCTTCTTCTGGGACCCCTATAATTCGAATGTTGGTGTGTTTATTGTTGTCCCAGATGTCTCTGAGACTGTCCTGAATTCTTTTCATTCTTTTTTCTTTATTTTGCTCTGCAATAGTTATTTCCAATATTTTATCTTCCAGGTCACTTATCTGTTCTTCTGCCTCAGTTATTCTGCTATTGATCCCTTGTAGAGAATTTTTAATTTCATTTATTGTGTTGTTCATCATTGTTTGTTTCCTCTTTAGTTCTTCTAGGTCCTTGTTAAACATTTCTTGTATTTTCTGTATTCTAGTTCCAAGATTTTGGATCATCTTTACTATCATTATTCTGAATTATTTTTCAGGTAGACTGCCTATTTCCTCTTCATTTGTTAGGTCTGGTGGGTTTTTTCTTTGCTCCTTTATCTGCTGTGTGTTTCTCTGTGTTCTCATTTTGCTTAACTTAGTGTGTTTGGGTTCTCCTTTCGCAGGCTGCAGGTTCGTAGTTCCCGTTGTTTTTTGGTGTCTGTCCCCAGTGGCTAAGGTTAGTTCAGTGGGTTGTGTAGGCTTCCTGGTGGAGGGGACTAGTGCCTGTGTTCTAGTGGGTGAGCCTGGATTTTGTCTTTCTGGTGGGCAGGTCCACGTCTGGTGGTGTGTTTTGTGGTGTCTGTGGCCTTATGATTTTAGGCAGCCTCTGTGCTAATGGATGGTGTTATATTCCTGTCTTGCTAGTTGTTTGGGCTAGGGTGTCCAGCACTGTAGCTTGCTTGTCATTGAGTGAATCTGGGTCGTGGCTTTGAGATGGAGACCTCTGGGAGATTTTTGCTGTTTGATATTACGTGGAGCTAGGAGGTGCCTTGTGGACCAGTGTCCTGAACTTGGCTTTCCCACATGAGAGGCACAGCCCTGATGCCTGGCTGGCGCACCAAGAGCGTTTCATCCACATAGCTCAGAATAAAAGGGAGAAAAAGACAGACAGAAAGAAAGAAGATAATATAAAAAAACTAAACTAAAATAAAGTTATTAAAATAAAAAATAAATAATTATTAACAAAATTTTTTTTTAAGTAATAACCCCCCCCCCCAGCAAAACGGACAGACAGAACCCTAGGACAAATGGTGAAAGCAAAGCTATACAGACAAAATCACACACAGAAGCATACACATACACAGTCACAAAAAGAAAAAGGGAAAAAAATATATATCTTTGCTCCCAAAGTCCACCTCCTCAATTTGGGATGATTCGTTGTCTATTCAGGTATTTCACAGATTCAGGGTACATCACGTTGATTGTGGAGATTTAATCTGCTGCTCCTGAGGCTGCTGGGAGAGATTTCCCTTTCTCTTCTTTGTTCTCACAGCTCCCGGGTCTCAGCTTTGGATTTGGCCCTGCCTCTGTGTGTAGGTCGCTGGAGGGTGTCTGTTCTTTGCTCAGACAGGACACGGTTAAAGGAGCAGCTGATTCGGGGACTCTGGCTCACTCAGGCCGTGGGGGAGGGAGGGGCACGGAGTGCGGGGTGAGCCTGCGGCGGCAGAGGCCGGCGTGACATTGCACCAGCCTGAGGCGCGCCGTGCGTTCTCCCGGGGAAGTTGTCCCTGGATCCCGGGACCCCGGCAGTGGCGGGCTGCACAGGCTCCCGGAAAGGGGGCGTGGATAGTGACCTGTGCTCGCACACAGGCTTCTTGGTGGCGGCGGCAGCAGCCTTAGCATCTCATGCCCGTCTCTGGGGTTCGCGCTTTCAGCCGCGACTCGCGCCTGTCTCTGGAGCTCCTTTAAGCAGCGCTCTGAATCCCCTCTCCTCGCGCACCAGGAAACAAAGAGGGAAGAACAAGTCTCTTGCCTCTTAGGCAGGTCTAGACCTTTCCCCGGACTCCCTCCCGGCCAGCCATGGCGCACTAACCCCCTGTAGGCTGTGTTCACGCCGCCAACCCCAGTCCTCTCCCTGTGCTCCAATCGAAACCCGAAACCCGAGCCTCAGCTCCCAGCCCCGCCCGCCCCGGCGGCCGAGCAGACAAGCCTCTTGGGCTGGTGAGTTCTGGTCGGCACCGGTCCTCTGTGCGGGAATCTCTCCGCTTTGCCCTCCGCACCCCTGTTGCTGCGCTCTCTTCCATGGCTCTGAAGCTTTCCCCCTCCGCCACCCGCAGTCTCCGCCTGCGAAGGGGCTTCTAGTGTGTGGAAACCTTTCCTCCTTCACGGCTCCCTCCCACTGGTGCAGGTCCCATCCCTACCCTTTTGTCTCTGTTTTTTCTTTGTTCTTTTGCCCTACCCAGGTTCTTGGGGGGTTTCTTGCCTTTTGGGAGGTCTGAGGTCTTCTGCCAGCGTTCAGTAGGTGTTCTGTAGGAGTTGTTCCACATGTAGATGTATTTCTAATGTATTTGTGGGGAGGAAGGTGATCTCCGTGGCTTACTCTTCCGCCATCTTGAAGCTACTTCCTTTATTATTAACGTCTTACATTAGTGGTACATTTGCAATAATTGATAATACAGTATTGATACATTATTGTTAACTAGAGTCCATAGTGTTCAGGTTTTCTTAGTTTTTCCCCAGTGTGTTTCTTCTGTGTCAGTATCCCATCAAGGATACTACATCACATGTAATTGTCTACTTCACTTTTTTTCATTCTGAAGGTGCCGTATTGAGAGAGGAGGTTAAAGAAGCACATAATTGCTTAACTTGTCCTTGGCTTTAAGTGAGTAAAAGGGAAGGGGCTGCTGCTGGGGGCTGCATTTTGGTGCTGTGTCTGATGGGTGACAGCCGAGTGGGGTGCTGGGTCCTGGGGAAAGGCAGGGCCCTGAGGAGGGGCCTCCCTCCAGAGCAAGCCTTTTCAGAGCAGCCCCTTGGGTTAGGGTGATGGGAAGTTATTGTTTAGAGGACAGAAAATTTCTCTCTGGTGTGATGAAAACATTCTGGTCATGGATAGTGGTGATGGCTGCACGGATTTACTTATTGCCACTGATTGAACACATAAAAATGGTTAAAATGTTTAAGATTTATGTATATTTTACCACAATGCTTTTTAAAGCGGAAGAAATAAAGACACGATTTAATTAATTTATTTTTGGCTGCATTGGGTCTTCATTGCTGCACGTGGGCTTTCTCTAGTTGCGGCGAGCAGGGGCTACTTTTCTTTGTGGTGTGTGGGCTTCTCCTGCGGTGGCTTCTCTTGCTGTGGAGCACGAGCTCTAGGCGCGCGGACTTCAGTAGTTGTGGCTCATCAGCTCTAGAGCGCAGGCTCAGTCGTTGTGGCACACGGGCTTTGGTAGTTGCTCCGCGGCATGTGGGATCTTCCCGGATTAGGGATCGAACCGGAGTCCCCTGCATTGGCAGGCGGATTCTTAACCACTCTGTCATCAGGGAAGTCCCCTATAGATATGATTTTTCTGTGGACATTGAAGGATATGCAGATGTTAAAAGTGAGTGAGAATGGTAAAAATTGGAGAAAATATAGTTTTGACTGGCAAAATTGGATTTAGGTTAATGAAGTGTTCTTTGGAACCATTAAAATGTAAATATATGGATAAATCTTACAAACATGTTAGGGGATAGAAGATTCCAAATAATATCTTACAACATAATTCCACTCAGATGCAGTTCAAAAACGGGTAAAACAAAACTATACTCTTTTGGTATGTATTCAGAAGTGTAAAACTATGAAGGAAAGAGGAAGTCATTTTCTTAAAAGTAACGATAGTGATACCTGCTAGAGGAAGGAAGGATTTGTGATCGGGAAGGGGCTCCTGGCTGCTGACAGTGTTCTGTTTTGACCCAAATGACAATTACACAGGTGCTTGCTGTATAATTATTTGTTACAGTGCATATTTATGTCTTATGCATTTTCTTTATCTGTTATATTTTCCAGTAAAAAGCCTTTAAAAAGGATATCATGACTACTGTAGTAAAGTATGGTTTCAGATTTAAAGGGCTTCTAAGTTTGTGTTATGGGTTGAATCATGTCCCCCCCTTAAATGCGTATATTGAAGTCCTAATCCCGCAGTACCTTGGAATGTGACCTTATTTGCAAATAGTGTCTTCACAGAGGTAATCAAGTTAAAATGAGGTGATTAAGGTGGACCGTAATCCAGTTAGGATGGTGTCCTTGTAAGAATAGGAAATTTCAACACAGAGACACACTTGGAGGGAAGATGTTGTGAAGAGACATAAGAGGAAGATAGCCAACTACAACGCAAGCCAAGGAGAGAGGCCGGGAACAGATTCTCCCTCACGGCCCTCAGAAGGCACTGATCCGGCCAACCCCTTACCTTGACTGTGGATTTTTGGCCTCCGGCACTGTGAGACATTATATTTTTGTGGCTTAAGACACCCAGTTTGTGGTATTTATTACAGCAGTCCTAACAAATACAAATACAGTTTGGAAAACTAATAAGGAAAACTAGTAACTAATGTTTTAATCAGTGGCTTTACTTATCACAGTGACCTGTTTTGGGCCTTTCAAAGTAGAGCAGGGACAGCTACTTTTCCCAAGTGACTCAGAATCTCTAATTAAAGACAGACGTGTTTTAGTCTCAGGTCATCCAGCTTTTGTTTAATATAAAAGTTATTATCTGTCAGAGCATTGACCATTTTTTTGACTTTTCTCTTTTTGTAAACATCTGTCTGTTTTCTGTAATGACTTCATAGTGGATTTGTTATTGGTGTTATTTAAGCAATGATTTGAATTCCTGTATTGAAGTCATCCCTACCATGAAGAACAGACCTCACTCAAGTTCCGTCAGGTGATGAGAGATGCACAGGGAAGGAGACCCCCAAATGATGTACAACATGAGGTACAGCAGTATAATTCCACCCAGTTGCCTCTCAGTTGCTGGTGTAGACATTAGTTTCTTTGCTGCCCTTGAAGCTAGGCATGATCATGTGACAAATTCTGGCCGATGGGGTAAGGATGTGCCCTCCATTTCTTTTTCTCCTTCTTGCTGACTGGGATATGCTGAGACTTGAAATAGCCATCTGGAATTAGAAATGGACACTACTCTTGCCTGGCCTGGTTACCTCTGAACTGTTAAATGTGAAGACATGAATATGTCTCTTGTTCAAGCCACTTTTCTTTTCAGTTTCGGTGTAATAGCACCTGACTCTATACCCCCAACTAATATACTCCAGTAGTTAGAGTTAGGTGAGGGCTATAGGTCTCCCACTGGTGGCCCCGCTCCCAGATATGAAAGCAAATGTTAATTTGTGAGAGGGTATAAAAATACATCTAAAGCCTATTTTGTAGCTTTAATAAAGTCTATGTCTCTGCCTTTTTTGGTGTCCCTCCCTTTGCTTAAGAGGTTCACTTGAGGAAAACATGATAATATTGTAGAGGCAGGATTCAGTTAAACTTAGAGTTAGCATTGGGCAACCACAGTCTTCCAAATAAACTGTGCCTCAGTGCAGAATCCAGCTGGGGCCAGGTTTCTGAGTCCAGCCTTGTGAGTGTGCTAGGTTATTCCCCTTCACGGAATTGTGGGGTGCCCCTGAAGTATTTCTAGCCAGTTCACAAGTCTTGACCATCTTAAATTTTAACAACAAAAACCGATTTCTAATGTCTGTTTTGATAGCAGACAACCTCAGCTCTTGAGTGGAGGTAAAGATGGTTGGAAAACTTACAGTAGCTGTCTTTTAATGTGGCCTTTTGATTAATTGGGTCTTCCAACTATATTGTAAAGGAAATTTCAGACCACATAATAGTAGCTGGAGTACTTTCCTGATACTTAGCTTCTTGCTGTGTTGTCTTCTTCTCTCTTTCTCTTCAGTCCTAGATACCTCCTTCTGCCTAGAGTCTTCAGAGCTTTTGATTATTCCTGGCATTTCCTGTTTTAGAGTTTGTTTTTATTTTCTCTAGATTTTTTTTTTTTTTTTTTGGTGTGTGTGTGTGTTTGCCTTTCTATTATATGACAACTTTCTCTGTACAAGTTGCATTCAAATACCCTGAGAAAGGATCTTATTGAGTTGCTCGATGACTGTTCAGGACATGTTATCCCTTCTGAGGTTGAGCTTTCATGGCTGGCCACTTGTAGGCCAGTGGCCTTTCTCATGTCTGGTCTGGAGCTGAAATCTTTGGGTCAGGCACCAAACCCTGGTCCAGATAGTTGTAGCCAGGGTTGCAGAATAAATTTTACAAAGGTTGAATGCTTGCGCACAAGAAACTGTATCTGGACCCTGTTCTTGAAGGGAGGGCAGACACCAAGCTTCTAAGACTCCCCTCCAGTACTTTCCTTGATGCTTGAAACTGAGTAGTGACATAAAGGTCACAAACCAGATATTCTGGTAAAAATCTGACACGTGTAAAATCCATTCAACTAATGTTTATAGAGCATCTGCTAGACACAGTGCTAGACTAGTCATGAAGTCATCCAAAGAGCTGAGTTTAGTGGGGGAGACGTAAACAAATGAGGACAACAGCTTGAGGAGAAAACAACTGTTTGCTTCTCTCTAAGGCATTGGTTAATTAGGACAAGGAACTGGGAAGTGGCACTGGTTGGGGGGGGGCCCTCAGAGAATCTAACCACAGACAGGATTTGTGTCTGAGTGGAAGAAGTAATACACTGCAGCCTTTATTTGCATAAAAATAGCTATAATAGGAGCTAAACTTACAAAGATACACACTTCTGTCTTGTCCTGTGAACTTCTTATAGAATTAAGCATAAACAACTCCTTGTAACTAAAACCATGTGGATTTAAAGAACCCACCTTAATCAAAGTATAAGAACTATGTGTTCACTTTAATTGAAAATATCATTGATGTATCCTGATAGTTGGAAAACCGTTGACTATGTAAGTTTGCTACAGTAAATGATTTTTTGATGCTAGAATTCACTGGAAGGAATCCATACCACTTAACCTGGAGGATTTATGAGTTCTCTTGGGTGCCATAGAAGTTAAAAATCTATTAAGTGGTTTTCTATTACTCTCAGTTCTTGGGATCCAGTGATGCATCACCTTAAGGACTGGGGAACTAGGGATATATGATTGCCCTCTGAGGGTTAAATGGAGCAGAGACAGAATGACTGCAGACCTGCCAGGTGGATTAGCCATATGAGCATGGTCTAAAAGAGAATGTGTCATTGCAAGTGAGGTTAGTCGGGTGTCAAAGGACAGACAGATGGCCAGGATGAGCCCTGGCCTGCCCTGGTGTAGACACAGATGCATTAAACCACTTGAAATGAATGCTGATTGAATATTCAAGTCCTATTATAAACTCTTCTTAGTCCAATTCCATTTTCTCTGTCAAAACTCTTATGTATTAATCAGGACTTCTTGTTGTTTGTGAGAGATAGAAATCCACCTCAAAGTGGCTCAAGCAAAGGAGGGAATTCACTGTTTCCAGTAAATGAAAAGTTCAAGGAGGATCCTGGTTGACTCTGATGTTTAACAATATTGTCAGGCAATGTCTCTTTCCACCTCTTTGTTTGGCTCACCTGTTGGGTTCATCTTCAGCCAGTGCTCTCTCCTTGGGGTGGCTCTCTGCATCTCCTAGCTCATATCCTCATGGTTTAGCAAACCTAACAATTGCTGGGGCAGTTTCAGCCATGACTGGCCAGACCTGGGACATGTGCCCACCCAACCATCTAAACCATAGATGTAATGGAGGGTGAGTCATTCTCAGAAGTAAAATTTTCAGGGTAAAGAGTAATGGATTTGGATAGGCAGAGATGGCAGTTTTCCTCTGTTGTTCTATTATTTGATTTCCATGTGATGTGTCTGTAAGGAAGAAAATGCATTTGCCTCCATGTTAATTGTTTCCAGGCACCTTGACAGAGTTTTCCCTGTAAATTAATGCACTGGCATTCTCTGTGGGTATGTGTTTACACACGTACACCCACGCATACACACATGTGGATCTTATGAGTTACAATAAGGTGAATTTGCCCCTGAGAGAAGGGTCTGCTCTGAATGTGGCAACCAAGAAATCAGGCTCCAAAGGCTTCCAGACTGAGAGGCAAAGTCTGGACTTGGGCAAAGACTGTGAGAGCAGTGTGAGACCCCGTGGAGGTCTCCTTTCCCTTGCTGTTTTCCCTTGCTTTTTTCTTTTGAATTCCCACACCATTTACCACACTGTGTGTGTGGCATGCCAATTTTAAAAAAGGGCACGGCAACAGGAAGACTGGAATTGCCACACCAGATCAGACCTGTCATCCAGCCAGCTTTGTATGTAACATAAACACTCTCTAGAGACCTCTGCTTTGACTTGCTGTTTGAGAAGTAGCACTATTATTTTTCCTGCTCCTACTTGATGCTGTGCGAATATGACTCTGGATGGAAATCATTTCCAGAAACGGTACCTGTGGAATCATGAGGTAATTTTGCAGCGGTGGGCTGAGACTTTCTGGGGGTTTGTTAGGTGGAGTTGTCAGAGGGGAGAGGAGGGGCGGGCTGAGGGGGAGTTGGTGTGTAAGCCGGGAGAGAAGGGGGCGGTGGCTGTTCAGGCCTAGCATCTCCCTCTTTCTCCCCGTCCTGTCCCTATAACAGTGAAGAACTCCTGTTCCTCAGCTCAGGGACAAATGGAACTTCTTCCCTAACCACTCTTGCCTGCCCCAGATGGTAAACATTTTCATCTGGTTTTTCAAGGTCCCATGAGGCTCCGGAGGGTGGCCAACTCTAGTTGGGTAATTCATCCTTCTGGGGACGGGGCTGGAGGCCTCGCCTTTGTTAGGGCATGGGCAAGGAGCAAGGCTGTTCTTCTGGTCTTGCTTTGATGGAGCTGTGCCAGTTCTTTTGAGGAAAACCAGTCTCTTTCCTTTCAGGCTGGCTGCAGTGTCTCTGGTGCCTGCTTTGAGAGCTGTTTTTGCCCCCTTCATCTTTGGCTCTCCTTTGCCTAGCAGAGTCCTGAAATCTGGGGGCACGGGGCTGCCTGGGTGGTAGATGGGTTCAATGCCATGGTAAGGTCTGCCTAAGGCTTTCCAGATATTTAGTTACCAATCTACCTGTCTTTCTGAAGAAACATTACTAACAGTGTCTTAGAATATGAAGGGCAGCGCACAAAGGTGAATGAAATACTGAGGAGGAGCGCAACATGAACGTTCAATTTCTGTCATCACCTGTGCTGTCAACAATAATACTAAGAGTTCACCTTTGTGTAGAGCCTTTTATGTTGGGTATATGACTTCTTTCTATGCACATTTATACATACATTAAAAATGTATTACAGTGTTTCTAGACCTATCATTTTGGGTTGATTATTAAAATGTACCTTAAATTTAAATTCTGGGAAGTTATGTGCATCTTAATTTGTAACACTCTTCACTTGTAAATTTGTACTTAACTATTAATGTCTAAAATAGTTTCTGACTATAGCAATATTTGATGACTAGAATTTGGAAAATATGGAAAGGTACAAAGAAATAATAAAAACCACTGAAACGCCACCTTCCAGTACACTGCAGCTCCTCACAGGCTTTCTTGCATAAGCTGCACCCACAGCGATTCCTCCATGCTCTCCTGCTCCAGTTTCTTCACTGGAGAAAGTACTTAGAGACCCTTGTGGAGCAGTCTGAGTGAGGAATTCTAGAATGTTAAGATTTCCCCCAATCCTTTGCTCATTCTTAATTTGACAGAAATATTTTTAGTATACTTGCCTTTACCAAATCTTTCTAAAGCATTTAACTTGGTTTCCATAGATACAATCAGTCTTTCTTTTTGGTCTTGAATTTCTGTGGCTTATGTAATATTTAATTAAATTATATAGTTATAATGACAAGTAGAACTGGCATAAACGGGTAGGGAACAAACACACTTGGCTTTTGGGGGCGCACAACTCAACTGGTCAGAACAGGGGCGCACAGGCCCCCGGAGGGCAGCCCCCCCAGGAGGTCCAAGGGCATGCATCACTCAGTATGTTTTACGGAGGAAATGAGGAGCATTGGCTGTTTGAGGTGCTTGATTAAGTGAAGGCTGGGTTAGAGGAGGCTGCTAAGAGAGTTTTTTTTTTTTTTTTTTGCGGTACGCGGGCCTCTCACTGTTGTGGCCTCTCCCGTTGCGGAGCACAGGCTCTGGACATGCAGGCTCAGTGGCCATGGCTCACGGGCTCAGCCGCTTCGCGGCATGTGGGATCCTCCCAGACCGGGGCATGAACCCGTGTCCTCTGCATCGGCAGGCAGACTGTCAACCACTGCGCCACCAGGGAAGCCCAAGAGAGTTTTTAATATAAAGATACTGAGGGATGGAAGGGCACGGATGAGCTGAAGATAATTTTATGTAGTTTCTTGCTACAATGCTAAATTTCCAAGTTTTCTTTTTTCTTTCTGGTTCCTGATACCCTCTGTCATGTAACTAGGGTGACCAGTTGTTTCCTTGTGTGATCATTCTATGGAGAAAGTGTAATGATTAAAAATATTGCACTTCCTCATATTTATTTTTATTCTTTGTTTCAGGAAAATGTATGATAAAAGAAGATGGTATTTGAGATTTAGGTACCTTAGGCACAAATATTCCTCCTCTCCTATACTTGATTACTATGTACTGAGCGATTTCATTGACGCTTACAGATTAGCATTGTAACTTAAAGATTAATGAGTAGGGCACATAGTTAATGGATAGAGCAAATAGTTGCTTTTTCGATTTTTAAAAGTCTTGAATAACAATCATGGTGATAAAAATATGTTAAAAATATTTGTTTGCTGACTAACATTTTACAGACAGTTCTTGCGTGTTTTCTGTCATTCAAGCCACACCACTTCCTATGTGGAGGGATGGCAGGGAATGTTACCCTCTCTTTATATGTTTGTAGAATGAGCCTCAGAGGTTAAGTGATTCACCCAAGGTCCTACAGTGGTTGAGCTCCTCAGACAAGAACTTAGGAATGTTCAGAGTTTCTCCAACCATCCATTTAGTCTCAGCTTGAGACTCTAGGGGACTTCTTGGACTTCTGCCAATATTCATGCCATTCATTGTCATTGGGCAATAGTTCCTTGCTTTTAGGACTAATAAAATTGAATAGGGTCTTCCTTTTCATACTACTACTTCTCACTGCGGGAAGGACTTGGTTTCTTTGTTCAGTGATATTTTTCTCACTTTCAAAGAGTATTTCAGCTCCAAGGAAACTGCCGTGGCAGTGGGCTGACTTGGTATAGAGGCAACAGCTGGTACCCAGGCAAGTTACTAAGCTTTTCCTTCTGGTAAGCTTTGATGAGAGGCTGGCAAGCTGGCCTCTGTTCTCTGTCATATTACCAGGGCTGTTCTTCATATAAAAATGAAGGGACCTGGGAGTAAAACTCACACAAGTTAAAACAAAACTGTCAGAACATGTTAGCTCATGATACCTTTGTATAGTTTTACAAACTCAAAGTTTTCGGAAACGTTTTTTTTATGGCTCAAGGTTGAGGGTGGAGGGGCACTGACTAATTCTGTGGTTAACTGAGCTACGAGGTAATTGCCTAGTAGAGGAGTGATCCAAGTTGGAGCCATAGCTCTCCCCTAAAGGTAAGGTGGGCCATTTTATAGAGCGTTGCCGTAATCTTTCCAAGGATTGTTGAGTGTGTGGGTACCTTTTACATTGCCGGAATGAATGTGAGGCTGCTGTGCTGCTTTTTTATTGCCTGTAACTAGAACTGCTTAGAAGTGCCTGTATCAGAATCTCTTGGGGGTGGGGCCTGGGATTCTTAATTTTTAACAACCTCCCCCAGTATTCATAGATATTCTAAAATTTGACAGCCACTCTCTCCTTTCTCATCTCCCTTGTTTGTCGTTCTCATGAGCAGTTGAGATGCACTCAGACAGGTCACTTTGTGGAAGGGGGTGGGAAGGATGCCAGGAAAGGATCTTGATCAGGCAGAGGAACAACTGGAGCTCTTGACCGTCTCTGTCAGTCTTTCTACTGAGTGCTGTTCAGCCACATCTCAGCCTGGTTCTCCGCCCTGGTTCAGGGTGTCCCTGGTTTTATGAGAAGCTTTTTCATAATTATAGTCATCTGTGTCTTGTCTGGTCTGCTTGGTAGGCCAAGAACTCTGCCACCTCCTGATCTCAGCTTCAATCGAATTTTAAATCTTTGGATTGAGCTAGCTGTCTCTAGGTTGGATGGTTGAATTTCTCTTGAATCTATTGCCTTCCACACACAGCCTTTCAATATTCCCACCTCTAAACCTGTCCCCATAAATACACAGCACATTCTTACATTTCCAACAGCTTTTCCCAGTACCCTTCTTTGTTTTTTTTTGTTTTTGTTTATGTCTAGGAGCACATTTTCCTGGAAATTCTATTATAGTGGTAAGGTGTTCAGGTTGTTCCGCTGAATGAAGCGGATTCATGTTATATGGTAACTGAATTGTCATTTCCTAGGAGCAGGAGGCCTATGCTATTGAGGGAGGAATAGTTTTCTTGCTTCTTCCTTGATTGGAATGACTTTAGGCAAAATTAAATAGGAGCTGGTTTTTGTCCTCTCCTTTCTTTTCACGAGTTCCACCTTTCTTGGCTTCTGTGTTTGGAGTTGGGTGATGGAGCTATGAGGTGGGTGATGGCTGTCCCACACGTATGAACTGGGTGATGTGTGGGGAGCTCTGGGCCTGTTCATTTACAGCTGCTGCTGCCTTCCGCCCACACCACCACTGATGCAGCCGTCAAAGACCCAGTGAGTTGCAGTGGATTCTGACATGATTGGATCAATGCTCAGTTTATTCATGTAGCACAGTGGCCACTCGGCAGACTGGAGGTAACTGGTTTGTCGCTCCCAGCTCGTAGTCCAGAAATTGGATCTTGTGCCTCCTGAAAATCATTTGCCATTTAACTTTTCAAGGTGTATAATCTCCTTTTCCCCTTCAAGCTGGAGATGAGTCCTGGGTGGGAGTGTATCCATCAAATGGCAAACTCTAATGGTTATCAAGAAATTTTTTCTGGGCTTCCCTGGTGGCGCAGTGGTTGAGAGTCCGCCTGCCGGTGCAGGGGACGCAGGTTCGTGCTCCGGTCCTGGAAGATCCCACATGCCGCAGAGCGGCTGGGCCCGTGAGCCATGGCCACTGAGCCTGCGCGTCCGGAGCCTGTGCTCCGCGGCGGGAGAGGCCACAACAGTGAGAGGCCCGCGTACCGCAAAAAAAAAAAAAAAAAAAAAAAAGAAATTATTTTTTCTCATTGCTCCTCTTCTTGCTTATCAACAGAAGAACTCTGGAAATCGATCGGGGCATAGATACACAGGTAGTAGGGGTTTTGCGAGGCTGCACACAGCAGCTTTTAAAATTTATGAGTTTAGACACATTCTCCGGAAAGCAAGTGCCCAGTGACGTTTCTGATCTTTCTAGTCTCGGTCTCTCATGTGGTCCTGTGACCCCAACAGTGGCCCCTTATTGAGAAAGCCGCCACGGCTGTCTCAGTTCCGAGTGACAAACCATGCAGCTGGGTGAACCAAGAAAGCTAATGAGTTCAGAACTGGACAAAGCCAGAGGCTTCACATACATTTTATAGGAGCATCAAAATGGTCTCAGATCAGGTTACTCCTCCACAAGATCTGTTAATCACTGACTTATTTAATGTGTCCTCTGTATCCAACCTTGGCCATTTAGAAAAAGAGAGCTTGAGCTTTTAGGATGTCATATAATTCCTAAGGGCTCACTTTACCTTTCCAGATTGTCCTAAAGTGCTTCCAAATTATGAAGCCTCATTCATCCATTTTTTTCCCTCTGAAACTGTTCTCTGATAGGTGTTAGAGTGGAAAGCAATCTGATTAAATTCTTCATAGTCTAGTGATTCCCCTGAAGTTAGTTGGATTTTTGTTTTTAACAAGCAGTGCTTGTTAACTCAAATCTCTCACTGATGACATCTGAGGCAGTGTATCCTAATAAAATGAGCAATTTCAGACATTCTGGACAAAAGTGAAATGACAACATAAAATAATTGATGGCAGTTTGTCCTCAATATCTATTCTTCCAAGCTGTTTCTGCTTTCTTGAATTTTTCTTCTGCTACTTTTGAACTTAGGCCATCTCTGCATTTCCAAAGTGACTACTAATTAAGGATAGGTGAGGTTGGGGAGGGAAGAATAGCCACATTTAGGGTTGACTTTGCCACAGACATTAGACCTAGAAAGGTATGTGGTAAGGGGATGTGCAGTGTTCTCACATATAAGCTGTGAGTGCTGTGTGCTTGAGACTTTAATGAAATTGCCCTATAATTGGCCTTTAGCCAGTCTCTTTATCTGGCATTACACCATGTCACACATGGCATTACACCAAATTCGCTAACCTCTCCGAGAGGCAGGTAAGTTTGATGTCAAACAGTATAAAATTTCTAAACATTGCTGTGTTTGAAATCTTCCTTTCCTATGCATTATGTTGGAAGCAGCACTTAGAAAATAACAAAACCAGCATGGTAAACAGTCTGTTTCTCACAGTGGTGGTAAGGACCAACCCGCATTTATTTTAGTACTGATCCTGATTTCGTGTTTCTTCAATTGGAGTCCTTACCAGCATTCTGAAAGCTGCCCTGATTTTCACAAACTGGGACGTCTATTTTCCCCGTTATGGGAGTGCTGCAAAAAATGAAGCCTAAAATGTGGCTTTTTTAGAGGCTACCTCGTTTAGCAGTTGAAGAAGAGTGTTTTTTAGTTAGATTGACAATTCATTTTCTGTTAGTCATTTCGTTGTAGAAATCCCTACAGACGGAAGGAGACTACATTCCTCGGGGAGTTAGCGGCTTTGTTAATTCAGGGTTTGCCATTTCAGAAGTTTCCCTGTTTAAATGTGAGGAGTTTGTGGCAGTTGAAATAGAATTTGATTTTGGTATCTCAGGTTTGTAGCAAGATGGTTTTCCCCTAATATGATTTGAGGCAAGAAATGCACAAGAAGTGACCTGTTCATGCTAGTTAAACCTACCCAGCCAGGTGGAGCCACTGGAGGAAGCTAAATGAGCACCATCTTGTTTCAAAGTAGAGACTGACAATAGAAATGCTGTCTGAGGCTGAGGCAGGGGTTTGTGTTAGCAGGCTCTTGGGAGCTACTTTTAGCTCTTTGAAAAATTTATGTCTCTGAGCCCCTAATCTCCCTCCCGCGTCACAGCAGCTGGCCTACATTCCCCAGAATATGCAGCCTCTCTTCTGATATGTATGGGAGGTGGAGTGAGGAATAAGAGAATAGAAGAGAATTTAGCCATCATTTCAACACTGCTTCTTACTTCTAAGGCCGAAAAGATTCTTCCATGGTCCTTGAGTGTATTCTTTAAAGAGGAGAAAAGTAACAAGTTCCCTCTTGATGTTTCACGCTCACTGAACTGAGATCTCAGAACTTGTTGCCACTAATAATTTATTCCTGTTTATTAATGCTGACATATGAGCGGTTTAGTGTGTGTGGCAGGGAAGAACTGAATAATTTAAGAACAAAGCAGAGTAAAGATTTCTTACGGCACAAGGACAGGGGGCCCTGACACATACTGAAGACGCACTTATAGCCAGACTGAACCTTTCCTGTGGTCCGGAAATACATCTGGGAAGTAGGACAATAAATAGCTGGATATTAAAATTTATACATATTACTTTCCAATTGATCTTATTTTGTGTAGGACACAGAGTTGGGACTTTTTAGCAGATGCATGTTATCAGTGAAAACAAATGAAATCAGAATTCTGGGAATAGTGTGCAACAGTAAATCAACAGTAAAAAAGAAAAAAAAAAAATCCCCAGCCCAGCAGATAGCTTCTGAACAATATCAAAATAACAGATGCACTGGGTTAGATAGTTCACAGGAATGAGGATGTAAATTATGTACAATAATCATTGTCCACAAGGCTAGTATTATATTTTAGTCTCAAAGCAAAATTTGATTTCTTGTTCTTGACACAAAGCAAGAATAGAAGAGAGTGTAAAGCTTTCATCTTAGGCATTTCATTAAATTATGGAATCTAGTATTGGTCTCATACGGTTTTATAGTAAGGTAAGTTGAGCTAGAAACAAGGCAGCCTAGTTTAAGGTGACAGTAACAGAGCTATGTGCCTCATTAAACACATCACTAATGGAAAATCAAGAATGAATGACATCTATATATTCCTTTTCCGGTGCCATGGACAAGGATACATACGATTTTGCTGAGAGTAGGGAATAGGAGCCTTTCTGTCTCATAATCTGCAAGTTGAAGGAGAGGCCAGGAGGGTGGAAAGGGAAGTGAGATACAAGGTAAGCCAAAAAAAAAAAAAGAGACATATTGTCTCTTGGTTGCTGTGATTTGAAGTAATTTAAAAGCTAAGGTTCATCTATGGTGATTGAGGCTGCTTCATATTATGGAAGGGCTGTGTCAATGATAGACATTAGTGTGCTAGAAACATAGCATTTTGGGAGTAAATCGAGGTCATTGATTGCTAATTCCCAACCAGCGTAGGGATCTTTCTCAGTTTCTCTGCGTGGGATAAGGTGACCTCAGTTTGGACATTTCCATAACATTATCGTTATTTGTTTACCAAAAGATTGATAAGCCTCCCGATTCCTGGTTTCCAGGAAGAATTAAAACATACTAGCAAAACATCATGACTTAGTCTTCAAACTAACATGGGTAAGATGCAACTGAAGTTCTATCCAAGGTAAAAAGATAGTAAGAGGGCACCCAGTTGGTTTCCACACTGGATAAATTAAATGCTATGGGCCTGAAAAAAATTATAGCTAAAGAAAATACAAGTTATTTAACTTTTTTCAACCTCCACATACTTTGAATGTATTTTTTAAACAAGTTGTTTTGGGGAGTAGCCTAGTCAGGAGGGTTCACAAAGCCATGCCAAATTTGCCAAACTATTCTCTCCTTCCTCCTCCCTCTCCTTTTTTCTTCCTCCTCCCCTTTCTTCTCTTTTTTAGTATTACTGTAAGTAAAATAAAGTATGGAGATAGGTCTAGACTATAGCAAGATAATTGGCAAGATCTCTCCAGATGGCATTGTGGCCAAGATGGAGTGATGTGCCCTGGATCATGATGTTAGGTGCCAGACACAGTACTAGGTGCTGCCAGGACAGCGGTAAACACATCAGAAGTGGCCCCTCCACAAGGAGCATATAGTGCATCTAAGGAAAGAGACTATTACAAAACGAAGGGCAGTAAATAAGAAGTAATGATAAGAGGGCTGCAGGGTCTTCTGTTGGATCTAATGGACCCATAGGTTAGGGAGTATTTCTCCAGAAAAGATGATCTTTAAGCTGCTATCTGGAGACTAATAGTTAGCTTGGTTAACATTAGGAGTTGGTAGAGTATTCCAGGTATAAGGAGTAGCATGTGTAAAGACTCAGAAGTGAGAGAGAACATGTTCCTTTCATAGACCTGAAAAACATTAAATATGGTAAGTGCATTTTTAAGGTACAAGCTAAGCTGCTGTAACAAAGCCACCCCAAATTACGGCAGCTCAAACAAGGCAGAAACTTAATTTCTCCCATTAAATTGTCTGGAATTGGTCAACAAGCCAGGGTGAATAAGCAGCTCTGCTCTGAAAGGTCATTCTGGAACTCAGGTTCTTTTTTCTTGATCACTCACTTCATCAATGAAAAACTGTTTCTAGTGTCCCTTCTACTAATTAGTGAACCACTGTGCAAAAAGTTTCTGAAAGTGAGAAAGAAGTCTGCTTTTGGAATACACGTCAAGGGGAATGGAAGCTGGTCTAAAGGTTAGGGATATTCTGAAAGGAAGTGAGAACTGAGGTAGAAGTTGGCCAGATGAAGGTTAGAAGGTGGGAAAGTTCCAGGCAGAGGGAAGAACATGTGCAAAGAACTCATGGGAAGAGGGAATGTGGTATACTTAAGGAACTGAAAAACACTGGTTATAGTGTTAGTGTTATAATTTCAGGTGCTGCAATAAAGAGGCCACAAATTATAATAACTCAAGCAAGGTTGAAGTTTATATCCCTCCCATAGAACAGTCAGGATTTGGTACAGCAGCTTCCAGAGGAGGGTGGACACCTGAATAGGGTCTTGGCAATGCTAAGAGGAGTGAATTCTTGATTTAGAGAACTTGAGCCATTAATTATATATTTCACCATCTCACTATATTTTATTTCATTTTATTTATTTTATTTTCGGTGCGTGGGCCTCTCACTGTCTTGGCCTCTCCCGTTGCGGAGCACAGGCTCCGGACGTGCAGGCGCAGTGGCCATGGCTCACGGGCCCAGCCGCTCCGCAGCATGTGGGATCTTCCCGGACCGGGGCACGAACCCGTGTCCCCTGCATCGGCACGCGGACTCCCAACCACTGCGCCACCAGCAAAGTCCTCTCACTATATTTTAAAGTAAATTACAGGACAGCTCCACAAACTATGTTAAGCAGTTTAGGATTTAACCAAAAGTAATTGTGAAACCACTGTAAAGAAAGGAATTAAGTTTGCAATTTAAGAAGGTGGTTCTGGTTTTAATGCTCTGAATGAATGCGTGGGCAAGATGGAAGGCTGGGAGGCCAGTAGGCTGTTGCTCTAATCCAAGTGAGAAAGGATATGGTGATATGGACTCTGCAGGGATGGATATCTATTAGACATAATATAGTTAATAGGCAGGACATCATGGAGCAGAGTTTGGCAGAAATTAACTGTTTTACTCTGTTGCTATCCAGGCCTGAAATTCATAGTGTTATATGAATCCCAAGAATTTTAAATGTCCACAAGTTTATTTAATGAGGGGTTGCAAAGTCAAACATTTATTAGGGCTTGAGAATAGGAAAACTAACTAAATGAAGCAGCCCTGTTATAATGGTGGGAGGTTATGGGGAATTAGATAGCACATGTCCTCTCTGAAAGGGACAAGTCTATTCAGTTCCAAGTGTTGCCATTTGTAAATAAAAATTCATTGTTGCCAGATCTTGTGATTTTTTCCCTTTTTCTAAAGACTTTTGGATTGTTATATGAAATCGTCTGATTTTGAAATGTTGATATCTAAGTAAAAATCAAACAAACATACAAACAAAGTACTGTACAGATGAACACTGTAAGGGCCAAGTGAAACAGCTCTGTAAGTGGGATTTGGTTTGCACAGATTCATTTTTGTGCTTAGGTCTTAATAACTGTATTAGTTAGGGTAGGCTACTGTAAAAAAGAAATCCAATACTATAGTGGCCAAAAGAGCAGAGATGTTTATTTCTCATTTGACAGTTCCAGTGTGAAAGGACAGGTGGCCGGACATCATTGCTTTTCATGGTCATTCAGGTTCTTCCCAAATGGTTGTTCCACCATCCCCAAGTGTAGTGTTGTTCATCTGCATGGTTAAAGTTAGGTCATCACATCTGGATTCCAGTCCTCATAAAGAGAGAAAGGGAGCATAGCTGAGGCATCCTCATTGTCTTAAGGCTCTGGCTGTGTATTCATAACAACTCTTAGTATTTACATGTTTTTTCCCAGCATACTTCCCTATTAATTTTTAAAATTCTTTTAGCCTTTTGAGCCTGGCATGATGGGTTATTATTTTTATTTGACAGATATAAAAATGAGGTTCAGGTAGGTTATGACTTGCCCAATATCATAAAGAGAATTAGTGGCAGGACTAGAGTGTATCTTGGCTCAGTTTTAATAATAATAAAATGCCTTTAAATGTATTTATAATAAATATTTAAAGTAAAACTCAACTTATTTGAGTTCCTGTTAGCAAACAAAATTTAGTCGCTTATCAAAGTGTGATGAGAGATGGC
Source organism: Mesoplodon densirostris (assembly GCF_025265405.1). Classification (NCBI taxonomy): domain Eukaryota; kingdom Metazoa; phylum Chordata; class Mammalia; order Artiodactyla; family Ziphiidae; genus Mesoplodon; species Mesoplodon densirostris. The sequence goes on from NC_082668.1 coordinate 39,985,055, forward strand.
AACATGTATTTTTTCCTCCTGGATGTGTTATCCTATTTTCCTTTGAAAATTATCATTCTTGATCACTCCTGGCATCAGATGAGGGGAATCCACAAAAGCCAACAGCCCTTTGAGTGCTTAGTAGGATGGTTTTGCTTTGGCAGTATCAGAAAATTCTTTTGTCTTAAATGTTAGAGTTTAATTACGTGCAGGAACATTGATTCCTTGTGGTGTGGTTTCTGTCTGTGGTTATAACCTTCATCCTCATTCAATATCTATTTCTGAAGGCTGTCATCAAAAAATCTACAAACAATAAATGCTGGAGAGGGTGTGGAGAAAAGGGAACCCTTTTGCACTATTGGTGGGAATGTAAATTGATACAGCCACTATGGAGAACAGTATGGAGGTTCCTTAAAAAACTAAAAATAGAACTACCATATGACCCAGCAATCCCACTACTGGGCATATACCCTGAGAAAATCATAATTCAAAAAGAGTCATGCAGGGCCTCCCTGGTGGCGCAAGTGGTTGAGAGTCCGCCTGCCGATGCAGGGGATACGGGTTCGTGCCCCGGTCTGGGAGGATCCCATATGCCGCGGAGCGGCTGGGCCCGTGAGCCATGGCCGCTGAGCCTGCGCGTCCGGAGCCTGCGCGTCCGGAGCCTGTGCTCCGCAACGGGGGAGGCCACGACAGTGAGAGGCCCGCATACCGCAAAAAAAAAAAAAAAAAAAGAGTCATGCAAAGTGAGAGAGTGGCATGGACATATATACACTACCAAATGTAAAATAGATAGCTAGTGGGAAGCAGCTGCATAGCACAGGGAGATCAGCTCGGTGCTTTGTGTCCACCTAGAGTGGTGGGAGGAAGGGAGACCCAAGAGGGAAGAGATATGGGGATATATGTATATGTATAGCTGATTCACTTCGTTATACAGCAGAAACTAACACACCATTGTAAAGCAATTATACTCCAATAAAGATGTTAAAAAAATTTCTATTTCTGAGAAAACCCTTAGTGTCTTGGCTAGAATTGCTCTCATTAGTCAAACCAGTCTTCTAGTTCTGGGTAACCATAACTCCCTGCACAGATAAGTGAAATCTCATTTCACAGTTTTTGGGGCACTTCACTAATACAGATCAGAGAAAACAACAGAGTTTCCAGATACTTGACTGCCCTCTTTCATTTTTACTCAAGTCATTGAATGAAACATTTCAATAGTGAATTTGGAGTTCTAGAGAATGAAAAGTTGTAGGGATGTGGAATTCTCTCTCCTCTGGCTTTTATTAGAGTTAGGAAAAGAACCAGGCCTGACCACATAATTGTGACTACTCTGATGAAGAATGGGCAGAACAATGAAGCAGTGATGTGTTGACAATGCCTTGGATGTGCACAATAGAACAGGCTTCTTTTTTGTTTTGTTTTGTTTTGCTTTTTTGAGGAGCATCATGTTCTGGTTGGTGGAGCCCGGGATTATAATGCCAGGATACCAGGGTTCTAGTCCTGGTGCTTCTGCCACTGACTCTCAGCACTGACTTTGGAAGTCTCTTAGCTTTTGGTTGCTTCAGGCAACAAATTGTTTTTAAATGGGGGAGGCTGAGTGTGTTCTACCTCCCATAAGAGGACAGGATGGTGGTAATGTTGCTTTTATGTAATTTAAAAAATTACATTTGTCTTTGTTTTCTATTTATTAGTCAATTTCCAGTCTTGTAGGCACCAATGTTACCTTAATATTTAAGTAATTGCTTGGTAATGCATTGGATAATTTAAAGATATTTATTTAAAAGTCTATGTCATAGGGCTTCCCTGGTGACGCAGTGGTTGAGAGTCCGCCTGCCAATGCAGGGGACACGGGTTCGTGCCCCGGTCTGGGAAGATCCCACATGCCGTGGAGCGGCTGGGCCCGTGAGCCATGGCCACCAAGCCTGCGCGTCCGGAGCCTGTGCTCTGCAACGGGAGAGGCCACAACAGTGACAGGCTCGCGTACTGCAAAAAAAAAAAAAAAAAAAAAGTCTATGTCATATTTATTGAGGGAAGAATTTGGCATATCAAGTAACGGCTTAAATGGTCCCCTGGAGATGTAGGTGAACATTAATCAAAGATACCATCATCAATACAATCACCATCACTTTCATCATCAACATCTACTGAACCCTTGCTTGTGGGACTCATTTTCTATAAGAGGAAAATGAAGCTTTGAGGAAAGTAACTCACTCAACCTTTATGATCTCTGTAAACAAAAATTTAAGGAATCTTTATCATTATATATTTTAAATGTTGAAATATTAAAAAATGGAAGCCTGAGAGTCTTCATGTCCATGAGCTTTCTTTAGGCATTAATTTACATGAGTGCTTGTGAAATTTTAACCAAGACATAAAAATCGTTTAATGTTTCTTAAACATTTTCACTTAAATACTTCTAGGAGAAATGTAAACCCCCAGGGGCTTGACGTACAGTTCAAAGTGTTGTGCTGCAAGTTTGAAGTTTCTCTGAAATGCATTGTTTTTAATATTCGTGCAGATGTAGCATTCTATTTTATACGTATCTCTTGTTTTAACATAAAAATACTGTTTTAAATTATTCCACATTAGGTAAACTTTGATACTCTGAGAAGGTTTTCCTGGCATTTGCAGTGCTTTTAGCATTGCCTCAAACCCTAACTGTGAGCTTCCAGGTTTGGCAGGTACAGCTTCTTGTGGATGGTGCCTGGGTTAAAATGATTTACTAATATTCATATATAAGTTTCTGAAACATTATTGTGAAGAGAATATTTTATAATTATCTCTGTTAGACGTTTTCTATATAAAAGCAGTTGTGAGTTGGCCACTAATGGTAGGTTTTTCTTTTTTGTTGCTCACTTTTCACAGTAGTGGTGACGTAAAAGGGAGACTGCAGGATTGGAGAAACTGCTTAGAAGTGACAGGCTTGGGTCTCACTCTGGGCCCACGACTTGGGCCAGTTAATACTTTACCTACAAGAGGAGGTCGAGTCTTCACATGTAAAATGGAATGATAGTATCTACTTACATTAGATTGTTGGGAATGTGAAATGAAATCAGTCATGCTTTTCTCCTTGTTCTTACCCTTTCCGGTGTGTTCATGTGCTCCACAGCCATTGGGTTTTGGCAGGGATACGAGCGATGTTAAGGAATGGATGGGAAACTTGAGTTGTTTGCATACTCACTTCTGTAGATCCTAAAACCACACTGTTCTATGTTTCAGCTAGCTTTCTGCTGTTCACAGTGTATTTTTTTTCTGACCTTATAAATAATTTTTTCTTATTTCTGGTGAATTACTCATGTATTTCCTCCTGTGAGACCTGCCTTGTCTCCTTGTCTCTATTTTGCTTACTCATGGGACATTCATGCACATCCACCATTAAAAGCTACAGTTGAAAAACTGTTTTGAGTATTGTATTACAAACCAATCTAAGCCATTCTGGTTATGCACAACTATTAGGCTTATTTGTTTTGGTAAACATCACTAACCCCCAGTACTTAGGAGTAGCTTTCTTACTGGGTAATAATGAAAGCAAGTTTTGGACTTCATTTCATTGCACATAAAAATGTTTATTAGCAAGAAGGTACAAAAGACTCATACAACCTGTTCTGTAAGCTCTATGAATTCCCAGCAATGTGTCCTTTTCGGTGCTTTTCAGTTGTACATTGAATGATAGGTTTTCCTGTGGCAATTGCAACGATGTTATAGCAGGAATACTTTGTTAGCTACCTAGTGTTGGGTGGACAGGAATCCATTGGAACGGAGACTATCCAGAGGGCTTTGAAGAATCAGACCTAAGTTGCTATTCTTAATGTCATGGTCTGCACGCTTATAGATTTTTATTTTTTGGTAATAATTTGACATTTACAGGAAAATTGCAGAGATAATACAGAGCTTCCATATTCCTCTTATCCAATTTCCCCTTTTGTTAACCTTCCACATTGCCATGGTCTATCTATCAAAACTGAGAAATAAACACTGGCACATTAATGTTAACTAAACCCCAGACTTTTCCCCACTGATATTCTTTTTCAATTCTAAGATCCAATCCAGAATACCACATTGCATTTAATCATTAGATTTTAGTACGAGGTTCATGAAAGAGATCAGTTCCCACATCTTCAACGCCCCTGAAATTTGACCAGTGAAAACTTGTCTCTAACATCTACAAGACCTATGATCAAAACCACCAGTGTTGATTGGAGAGAAAGGTAGAGTGGTTCTTTTGAGTCAGTGTCAGTTGACTGCCTTTGGAGTGTACAGTCCTAATTAGGATGGAGATTAAAACTAATACATGCATACATTTCATATTGCTCTGCCGTAGTATTTTAAGGTAAATTCCAGGTAATATAACACTTAGCTTATGTTCAAGTTCAGTTTAGGTTAATATGTGCTATAGATGATTGGTGAGAGGAAATCTTTAGTTCTTTTTAAAAATTATAACATTTTCCACCCTAATTGTAAAAAGTAGTACTTTTGTTTACTTGTAAGACATATAGAAAACATAGATAAGCATAACAAAGTAAATATGCCTAATTCACATAGTTCTCATCATTCTGATTTTCTTGGCTTAAACTTTAAATTTTCCCTTAAATCTAATTACCCCTGTGACCCCTAGAAACAAGGAAAATGTCAGAAATATGTGCAGTCTGAATCTGCATCCATCTTTCTCTAAGTGTTTCAGGGAAGCTTTTGCCCTTTTGCCATCAGGAATGGACTGGACTGATCTCAAAAACTGAGAAGCAATGAGACAAAATGCTTCTTAGCATAAATTATTACTTTTGTTTAAGCAAAGTTTATTATGGGACTTTACACTTATGTGTTTTCAAGAAATAAGAAAGTGTGCAAATGTTCCTCAGAACACATACTGATTAAGGTGCGGATGTCACAGCTGAGGCAAGCTGCCAGTGCTCTTTTCTGTTTATTTTCTGTTTATTTTGATCTTTTTTGGGGGTACAGTTGTTGAGTTACTGATGTGTTGCTGCGGGAGAGATTGTTGACAGTGGTTCTGCTGTACTGGTGAACCTGTGAAAGTGAAACTGGGTGGCAGAGGAAAGTCAGTTTCACATGAGGCGGGAGTTTGAATCCTGACTCCACCACCTTCTGAGGGTTTGAGATTTGACAGGGATGTGCTCCGTAGCCTCTCCCCACCTTGTTTCCTCACCTGTAGCACAGGGATAATGATAAGTACCTCAGAGGGCTGAAGGCTACGTTAACTGAGATGATGTATGTAAAGCACCTATGTAAGTGGTAGCTATTATTAATAGCTAATTAATAGCTATTATTAATATTAAATATGTTTTCTGTTTCTTTTTCTTGGTTGTAAATTGAATCAGTTCCAGTACCAAGGCAGACATCTGTGTGCCTAAGATCTGGGCATGGCGCTAGGGACACAGAGAAATGACATGTCCTGGTCCTCAAGGCGCTGCATGGGGTAGTGGAGACATATGCCAACACCATGGGACACTGTGGGACAGGCATGGTGGGAAGACTGGTAAGGAGCCAGAGAGGCCTGCCTGGGAGAGGCAGAGATACAGAGAGGACAACCATGTGGGCAAGAAGGCAGCAGGCACCAAGCTAAGGCTGGGTTTGACATTATTGGCATTACTGGCCTGCCAGAGTACTGGCATTCAGAGTATGATTCTTTTGTACCTACTTGCTAATAAACATTTTTATGTGCAGTGGAATGCACAGTAAGTGTCATTGCTGTGAATGCATGGCACAGAGGAGTTAAGGATCCTACCGAGCCTCTGAATGGGAACTCTCTAAGGGAGTTCTCTGAGATGATGCGCAGAAGCCTTTTGTAAAGTGAACTATCACCATGTAGGTCTTATAAATTTGGTTTTGTGTCCCATTTCCCATCACATTAGGCTCAGATGCCTCTGCATAATTTTTTCATTATATTTTACTTTTTCTTAACACATTTTTGGTTTAGAAGAGACCTATAATAACATTATAGAAAATATGGAAAAATAGATAAAGACAGGAGAAGGAGAAGAAAACAAACAAACAAAAAACAGCCCACAGTTCCATAGCTATGTTAGTGCAGTGCATTTCTGTCTTTCTTCATCTTATCCCAGTTGTGTATAAAAACTCTCTTCCTCCCCTTCCTATTTTATACTGCTAAAATTTGATTAACACAAACATTAGAGAAGCCGAATTGTAAGCCATACATTCTCTGTGGGGTGTTGAAGGAAAAAGGGTTGCAGGAAGGATGGATTACCCCATGGGATTTGCCTGAGTGATGCTTGATGTAGAATTATGGGAAATTAATGAGCTCCAGACCTTTTTAGCAATAGTTTCCCTCCCCAGTCACTGGTGAGCTGCTGTGTCCTAAAAGTGTGGGGAAGTGGGATTGGGGGTGCTTGGGTGTGTCCATAACTTAGGATGGAACAGTTTTCACAGATTTTCACCTTATGTGCCTCTACTATTGATTACCTGGTGTTTTCTATTTACTCACTTTTTTTTTTTTTTCCAAGATGTTGGGGGTAGGAGTTTATTAATTAATTTATTTATTTTTGCTGTGTTGGGTCTTCGTTTCTGTGCAAGGGCTTTCTCTAGTTGTGGCAAGCGGGGGCCACTCTTCATCGCGGTGCGCGGGCCTCTCACTATCGCGGCCTCTCCTGTTGCGGAGCACAGGCTCCAGACGTGCAGGCTCAGTAGTCGTGGCTCACGGGCCTAGTTGCTCCGCGGCATGTGGGATCCTCCCAGACCAGGGCTCGAACCCATGTCCCCTGCATTAGCAGGCAGATTCTCAACCACTGCGCCACCAGGGAAGCCCTATTTACTCACTTTTAACTTAAGGAAATTTATTTTAAAAGGTAGCTCATATATCATTATTACATGATCAAGAGAAGGTAACTGTAGTAGTCATTACAGTGAAAACAAACCAATGTAATTAACTTTTAGTCTGATACTGATACTTGCCAGAGGCTGTAAGCCAAATTTCTGCTCTGTTAAAATGGGAGGTTAGCAAGTGTTGAAGCTTTATTCACAGCACCCTATCATCAAAGAGAGACTTTAGTTCAGTAGAATTACTGGAATAAAATCCTTGTATTGTATGTGTGTCAATTTAGTCCAAAAGTGCCTCAGAATAAATGCCGTGATCCCTGCCTAATTTTCTTCTTAGAGGCTATTATTTCAGGTACCCTCATAAGGAATGAACACCTCAGTGCTGGATATTTAGAACTTCAAGTATTGTTATAGAAATCTATATCAGAGGATTTCATTACCTTAAGGATGTTAGGAGTAATTTTTCATCTGTGAAATGGGTGCCATTTGTATGAATGAGCTGTGGGAAGCCCGGGAGTCACTACTGGGGCAGGGTCCCGGGACAGTGGCTTGTCCTGCCATCAAGACACCCTGGTGTTTTTCTCAGAGTGTCTTTTGTCTGCGTACCAGAGGAAGAGAGTGGGACGTCCTTGAGTTACAAAACAGGTTTGATGCCTGCTTAACAGTAAGTGTACCTTTGGCTGAATTTAGTCTATGACTTAACATACTCCCCAGCAGCAAGCTCGTGAGGAGTGGGATATATAGCTTGTACCTACCTTAACCGATTAAAAGACCCAGACCTCTTCCGAAAAGGTCAGCTTGCAGAAACGTTCTTACTCTCTGATTCAACGTGATTTAATGCCTAGCCTATTACCAAGCAGCACATCCTGAATTTTGGAAAAGATAGCCCTTGGGAAAGCTATGTTTGCATAACTCTGGCTTGTTTTCTAGCAGCCTGGGGCTAGATCAGTATTTCTTTGGAGAAGGGCCAGTTTTTCTTTTTTAAAATTTTAATTTTCAATACATTATGGGCTGATACTGTGAGTTACTAGCAAAATAAAACAGAAACCATACATATAAAATATAAGCCCAAAGTCTTTATTATTAGATTCAACCAACAAAAGGCATTCCAATAAACAATAGCAAACATAACATAGGAAAAAAGAAGAAATTGCAGAACTTATAGGGCTGATGACCTGCTACTCACAAGGCATAATGTCTACCTAAAATGTTTCAGGTTTTGATTTGATAACACTCATAGTAGACAAACCATTCTTGCAGAGTCTGTGTTGACAGGAAGGGAAGAATAGATTTTTAAAGCAATCTCAGCAAAGTCAGAATATTCATTTAAAACGTTTATACAAAGTGAAGCAGGAACTTCCCTGGTGGTCCAGTGGTTAAGACTCTGCACTTCCACTGTAAGGCATGCGGGTTTGATCCCTGGTCAGGGCACTAAGATCCTGCATGCCACACAGTGTGGCCAAAAACAAACAAACAAATAAATAAATAAAATGAAAATAAAAATATGGAGAAGTTTTTGTTTTTTTAAACATCTTTACTGGAGTATAAATGCTTTACAATGGTGTGTTAGTTTCTGCTTTAAAACAAAGTGAATCAGCTATACATATACGTATATATCCATATCTCCTCCCTCTTGCGTCTCCCTCCCACCCTCCCTATCCCACCCCTCTAGGTGGTCACAAAGCACTGAGATGATCTCCCTGTGCTATGCAACTGCTTCCCACTAGCTATCTGTTTTACATTTAGTAGTGTATATATGTCAGTGCTACTCTCTCACTTCGTCCCAGCTTACCCTTCCCCCTTCCTTTGTCCTCAAGTCCATTCTCTACGTCTGTATCTTAATTCTTGTCTTGCCCCTAGGTTCTTCAGAACCTTTTTTTTTTAATTCCAAAAAATGTGTTAGCATACGGTATTTGTTTTTCTCTTTCTGACTTCACTCTGTATGACAGACTCTAGGTCCATCCACCACACTACAAATAACTCAATTTTGTTTCTTTTTATGGCTGATTAATATTCCATTGTATATATGTGCCACATCTTCTTTATCCATTCATCTGTCAGTGGACACTTAGGTTGCTCCCATGTCCTGGCTATTGTAAATAGAGCTGCAATGAACATTGTGGTACATGGCTCTTCTTGAATTATGGTTTTCTCAGGGTATATGCCCAGTAGTGGGACTCCTGGGTCGTATTGTAGTTCTATTTTTAGTTTTTTAAGGAACCTCCATACTGTTCTCCATAGTGACTGTATCAATTTACATTCCCACCAACAGTGCAAGAGGGTTCCCTTTTCTCCACACCCTCTCCAGCATTTATTGTTTGTAGATTTTTTTGATGATGGCCATTCTGATTGGTGTGAGGTGATACCTCATTGTAGTTTTGATTTGCATTTCTCTAATGATTAGTGATGTTGGACATTCTTTCATGTGTTTGTTGGCAGTCTGTATATCTTCTGTGGAGAAATGTCCGTTTAGGTCTTCTGCCCATTTTTGGATTGGGTTGTTTGTTTTTTTGATATTGAGTTGCGTGAGCTGCTTGTAAATTTTGGAGATTAATCCTTTGTCAGCTGCTTCATTTGCAAATATTTTCTCCCATTCTGAGGGTTGTCTTTTCATCTTGTTTATGGTTTCCTTTGCTGTGCTAAAGCTTTTAAGTGTCATTAGGTCCCATTTGTTTATTTTTGTTTTTATTTGCATTTCTCTAGGAGGTGGGTCAAAAAGGATCTTGCTGTGATTTATGTCATAGAGTGTTCTGCCTATGTTTTCCTCTAGGAGTTTGATAGTGTCTGGCCTTACATTTAGGTCTTTAATCCATTTTGAGCTTATTTTTGTGTATGGTGTTAGGGAGTGATCTAATCTCATACTTTTACATGTCCCTGTCCAGTTTTCCCAGCACCACTTAGTGAAGTGGCTGTCTTTTCTCCATTGTATATTCCTGCCTCCTTTATCAAAAATAAGGTGACCATATGTGCGTGGGTTTATCTCTGTGCTTTCTATCCTATTCCATTGACCTATATTTCTGTTTTTGTGTTAGTACCATACTGTCTTGATTACTGTAGCTTTGTAGTATAGTCTGAAGTCTGGGAGCCTGATTCCTACAGCTCCGTTTATCTTTCTCAAGATTGCTTTGGTTTTTGGGGGTCTTTTGTGTTTCCATACAAACTGTGAAATTTTTTGTTCTAGTTCTGTGAAAAATGCCATGGGTAATTTGATAGGGATTGCATTGAATCTGTAGATTGCCTTGGTAGTATAGTCATTTTGACAATATTGATTCTTCCAATCCAAGAACATAGTATATTTTTCCATCTGTGTGATCTTCAGTTTCCTTCATCGGTGTCTAATAGTTTTCAGAGTACAGTTCTTTTGCCTCCTTAGATAGGTTTATTCCTAGGTGTTTTATTCTTTTGAATGCAATGGTAAATGGGATTGTTACCTTAATTTCTCTTTCTGATCTTTCATTGTTAATATATAGAAATGCAACAGATTTCTTTGTCTTAGTTTTGTATCCTGTAATGTTACTGAATTCATTGATGAGCTCTAGGAGTTTTCTGGTAGCATCTTTAGGGTTTTCTATTTATAGTATTATGTCATCTGCAAACAGTGACAGTTTTACTTCTTCTTTTCCAATTTGGTTTCCTTTTATTTCTTTTTATTCTCTGATTGTCATGGCTAGGACTTCCGAAACTGTGTAGAATAAATGTGGTGAGAGTGGGCACCCTTGTCTTGTTCCTGATCTTAGAGGAAATGCTTCCAGCTTTTCATCGTTGAGTATGCTGTTAGCTGTAGGTTTGTCATATATGGCCTTTATTATGTTGAGGTAGGTTCCCTCTATGCCCACTTTCTGGAGAGTTGTTTTGTTTTATCATAAATAGGTGTTGAACTTTGTCAAAAGCTTTTTTTGCATCTATTGAGATGATCATATGATTTTTATTCTTCAATTTGTTGATGTGGTGTATCATACTAATTGATTTTCAGGTATTGAAAAATCCTTGCATCACTCGGATAAATCCGAATTGATCATGGTGTTTGATCCTTTTAACATATTGTTGGATTTGGTTTGCTAGTATTTTGTTGAGGATTTTTGCATCTTGTTCATCACTGATACTGGCTTGTAATTTTCTTTTCTGTGGTATCTTTGATTTTGGTATCAGGGTGATGGTGGCCTCAAAGAATGAGTTTGGGAGTGTCCTTCCTCTGCAATTTTTTGGAATAGTTTCAGAAGGATAGGTGGTAACTCTTCTCTAGATGTATGATAGAATTCGCCTGTGAAGCCATCTGGTCCTGGACTTTTGTTGGGAGTTTTTTAATCAGAGTTTTAATTTCAGTGCTTGTGATTGGTCTGTTCATATTTTCTATTTCTTTCTGGTTCAGTCTTGGGAGATTATACCTTTCTAATAATTTGTCCATTTCTTCTAGGTTGTCCATTTTATTGGCATATAGTTGCTTGTAGTAGTCTCTTATGATCCTTTGTATTTCTGCGGTGTCTGTTGTAACTTCTCCTTTTTCATTTCTAATTTTATTGATTGAGCCCTCTCCCTTTTTTTCTTGATGAGTCTGGCTAGTGGTTTATCAATTTTGTTTATTGTTTTCAAAAACCAGCTTTTAGTTTCATTGATCTTTTCTATTTTCTTTCTCTTTCATTTATTTCTGCTCTGATCTTTATGATATCTTTCCTTCTATTGGTACTAACTTTAGGTTTTGTTTGTTCTTCTTTCTCTAGTTGCTTTTGGGATAAGGTTAGGTTTTGTTTTTTTGTTTTTTTTTTTTTTTTGCTGTACGCGGGCCTCTCACTGCTGTGGCCTCTCCCGTTGCGGAGCACAGGCTCCGGACACACAGGCTCCGCGGCCATGGCTCGCGGGCCCAGCCTCTCCGCGGCATGTGGGATCTTCCGGGATCGGGGCACGAACCCATGTCCCCTGCATCGGCAGGCGGACTCTCAACCACTGCGCCACCGGGGAAGCCCCAAGGTTAGGTTTTTTAAGTTGAGATTTTTCTTGTTTCCTGATGTAAGATTGTATTGCTATAAACTTCCCTTTTAAAATTGCTTTTGCTGTTGCTTTTGCTGCATCCCATAGGTTTTGGATTGTCATGTTTCTATTTTCATTTGTCTCTGGGTATTTTTTGATTTCCTCTTTGATTTCTTCCATGATCCATTGGTTGTTTAGTAACATATTGTTTAACCTCCACGTGTTTTTATTACAGTTTTTTTTTCTTGTAGTTGATTTCTAATCTCATAATGTTGTGGTCAGAAAAGATGCTTGATATGATTTCAGTATCCTTAAATTTACCAAGGCTCGCTTTGTGGCCCACCATGTGATCAGTCCTGGAGAATGTTCCGTGTGCACTTGAGAAGAATGTAGTGTATTTTTCATTTCAGTTTTTGTGTTGTTCATCTCTGTTTGTTGTTTAAATCTTGTAGTTCTTTGTTAAACATTTCTTGTATCGTCTGCTGCTTTCAGATGGCATGTTCTATAACCATCAATTAAGTTCATCTGGTTTAATGTGTCATTTAAGGCCTGTATTTCCTCACTGATTTTCTGTTTGGATGATCTGTCCATTGATGTAAGTGGGGTGTTAAGGTTCCCCACTATTATTGTGTTACTGTCAATTTCTCCTTTTATGGCTGTTAGTGTTTGCCTTATATATTGAGGTGTTCCTATGTTGGGTGCATATATATTTACAATTGTTTTATCTTCTTGGATTGATTCCTTGATCATTATGTAGTGTCCTTCTTTGTCTCTTGTAACAGTCTTTATTTTAAAGTCTATTTTGTCTGATATGAGTATGGCTGCTCCAGCTTTCTTTTGATTTCCATTTGCATGGAATACCTTTTTTCCATCCCCTCACTTTCAGTCTGTGTGGGTCTCTGGATCTGAAATGGGTCTCCTGTAGACAACATATATATGGGACTTGTTTTTGTATCCATTCAGCCAGTCTATGTCTTTTGGTTGGAGCATTTAATCCACTTACATTTAAGGTAATTATCGATAGTATGTTCTTATTGCCATTTTGTTAATTGTTTTGGATTTGTTTTTGCAGCTCTTTTTTCTTTCCTTCCTCTTTTGTTCTCTTGTGATTTGATGAGTATCTTTAGAATTGTGTTTGGATTGGTTTTTCTTTCTTGTGTGTGTAGCTATTGTAGTTTTTGGTTTGCGGTTCCCATGACGTTTTGATATAGCAGTCTATATATACAAGATTGTTTTAAGTTGCTGGTCTCTTAATTTTCAGTGCATTTCCAATATCTTGCTATTGTACTCTCTTCTTACAGTTGCTGGTTTTGATATCATATTTGTGTGTGGATGATTTCCTACATTTACTGTATGTTTGCCTTTACCAGTGATCTTTCCCATTCATAATTTTCTTGTTTCTAGCTGTGGCCTCTTCTTTTCCACCTAGAGGTTCCTTTAGCATTTGTCGTAAAGCTGGTTTGGTGGTGCTGAATTCTCTTAGCTTTTGCTTGTCTGTAAAGCTTTTGATTTCTCCATCAAATCTAAATGAGAGCCTTGCTGGGTAGAGTATTCCTGATTATAGGTTTTTCCCTTTCATCACTTTATTTATAATTACTTAATTAAAAATTTTTTTTTTTATTTTGGCTGCACTGGGTCTTAGTTGTGGCATGCGGGATCTTCGTTGCTGCGTGTGGGATCTTTAGTTGTGGCTTGTGGGTCTTTTAGTCAGCATGTGGACTTCTTAGTTGCAGAATGCAGACTCTTAGTTGCGGCATGTGGGCTTCTTAGTTGCGGCATGCAGACTCTTAGTTGTGGCATGCGAACTCTTAGTTGTGGCATGCATGTGGGATCTAAGTCCCCAACAAGGGACCAAACCTGGGCCCCCTGCATTGGGAGCGTGGAGAATCTCACCCACCGGACCAGCAGGGAAGTCCCCCTTTCATCACTTTAACTATATTGTGCCACTCCCTTCTGACCTGCAGAGTTTCTGTTGAAAAATCAGTTGATAACCTTATGAGGATTCCATTGTATGTTATTTGTTGCTTTTCCCTTGTTGCTTTTTGTCTTTAATTTTTGTCCGTTTGATTAATATGTGACTCATTGTGTTCCTCCTTGGGTTAATCCTCTTTGGGACTCTCTGTGCTTTCTGGACTTGAGTGTTTCCTTTCCCATGTTAGGAAAGTTTTCAGCTATTATCTCTTGAAATACTTTCTCAGATCCTTTCTCTCTCTCTTCTCCTACTGGGACCCCTATAATGTGAATGTTGGTGGATTTAATGTCCCAGAAGTCCCTTAGACTGTCCTCATTTCTTTTCATTCTTTTTTCTTTATTCTGTTTCACAACAGTGACTTCTATCAGTCGATCTTCCAGCTCACTTATTTGTTCTTCTGCCTCATTTATTCTGCTATTGATTCTTTGTAGTGTATTTTTCATTTCAGTTTTTGTGTTGTTCATCTCTGTTTGTTGTTTAAATCTTGTAGTTCTTTGTTAAACATTTCTTGTATCTTCTCGGTCTGTGCCTCCATTCTTTTTCCGAGATCTTAGATCATCTTTACTGTCATTACCCTGAATTCTTTTTGAGGTAGATTGCCTGTCTCCACTTCATTTATTTGTTCTTCTGGGGTTTTATCTTGTTCTTTAATCTGGGACATATTCCTCTGCCATCTCATTTTGTCTAACTTTCTGTGTTTGTGGTCTCCATTCCACAGGCTGCAGGATTGTAATTCTTCTTGGTTCTGGTATCTGCCCCCTGGTGGGTGAAGTTGATCCAAGGCCTTGTGCTGGCTTCCTGGTGAGAGGGACTGGTGCTTTCCCACTGGCAGGTGGAGCTGGGTCTGTCCCTCTGGTAGGCAGGGCCATGTCAAGAGGTATGTTTATAGGCAACTGTTTTCTAAGGACAAATTTAGGCACCTGTCTGCTGATGGGTGGTGCTGTGTTCCCACCCTGATGGTTATTTGGCCTGAGGCTTCCCAGCACTGGAGCCTGCAGGCTTTTGGGTGGGTCCAGGTCTCTGTCAAAATGGCGACCTCCGTGAGAGCTCAGGCCGATGAGTATTCTCTGGGGCATCCACTACTAGTGTCTTTGCCCAAACAGTGAGCCACAGCTGACCCCACCTCCTCCAGAGACCCTCCAAGATCTGCAGGTAGGTCTGGCCCAGGCTTCTATGGAGTCACTGCTTTGCCCTGAGTCCCAGTGCACGTGAAACCTTGTTTGCACCCTGCAAGAGTGGAGTCTCTGTTTTCCCCAGTCCTGTGGAGCTCCTGCACTCAAGCCCTACTGGCCTTCAAAGCCAAATGCTCTGGGGGCTCCTCCTCCCAATGCCAGATCCCCAGGCTGGGGAGGCTGATGTGGGGCTCAGATCTCTTAACTCCTATGGGAGAACCTCTGTGATATAGTTATTTTCCAGTTTGTTGGTCACCCATCCAGTGGGTTTGGGATTTGATTATACCAGAAAAGCGCCCCTCCTACCATCTCATTGTGTCTTCTTTTTTGTCTTTGGGCCTAGAAGATCTTTTTTTGTAGGTTTGAGTCTTTTTTGTCAATGGTTGTTCACCAGTTAGTTGTGATTTTGGTGTTTTTGTGAGAGGAGGTGAACTCAAGTCCTATTCTGCTATCTGTGCAATTTCTAGAGACCATAGCTGTGCACCAGAGAACAGGAGATAAGTAGTTTCTCACAATTCCTGCCTTCAGAAATTCACATTCATTGTTCAGTAGTTATTTACTGAGTGCCTACTTCTTGCTAAAACTGGGCAATTGAGATTCAAAGAGGTTTTCTCACGTGGCGGAGGCCCAGTGCCTGTGGTATGGTAGATGGGAGGGGGATGGGGGGAGGAGTTGCCCCTACCCGCTCGGCTCTTGGTTGAAGGTGCCCTTCTGCCTATTAAGAGCCTGGAAACATCTATTGGTGTGTCTTTTAAAAAGCTAATAACTCGGGCCTCCCTGGTGGCGCAGTGGTTGAGAGTCCGCCTGCCGATGCAGGGGATACGGGTTCGTGCCCCGGTCTGGGAGGATCCCATATGCCGCGGAGCGGCTAGGCCCGTGAGCCATGGCCGCTGGGCCTGCGCATCCGGAGCCTGTGCTCCGCAACGGGAGAGGCCACAACAGTGAGAGGCCCGCATACCGCAAAAAGAAAAAATAAATAAATAAATAAATAAAATAAATAAAAAGCTAATAATTCATCATCCTCGCCCCATCCATGGGATCCTGAGAGCCACTTTATGCAATGAGATTCTTTTCTACTGGTCACAGTTGATTCAGCAGGGAGTCTGCCCCTGAACCAAGTTGGGCCAGTCAAGAGTTTACACCCTCCTTGCCTGGGAATTTTAGAATTGAGATAGAGCCTTTCTGTGGGACTGGAACTTGAGAGCTATGAGGACATTTTCTGCTTTCCTTGTGGGCCAACTAGAAGTTAACCCATTCCATTGACAAAAAGCCTGTGCATTAATAGAAGCAGAGATGAGAGATGGAGAGAGCACTCCCTGGGTCCCCAGAGACTTTCCAGTTCTCCATTCCCATCCTTTGTAAGGCTGCATTCTTACCCTTGGGTTCTTTCTGTAAGATAGCCCTGATTCTGTAATAAATTTCACGTTAAAATTTACACTAGCTTGAATTTGTCTGTTATGTGCACCCAGAAAAGTCCTAACTGATCCACGATTATTCCATCTTCATTTTCATTTAACATTCATGCTTTTCAGCTCTTTTCACAAGAGGGAAGGACATATAGCAACCAGGGATGATGTCACTGAATTGTAAGTAGTGTTATGAAGTCTAATCCACAACAGAGAGATTTTAAAAAACTTCAGAGCAATTACAGTAGGAATGTGCCTACCGTTTGGTGATGTAAAGTCAACATAACACCTTAGAATTGTCTGACCACTGTGCTTCTTATAGTAGTTAATTCTGTAAGAAGCATTACTACTCAACAGGGTAGAAAAGCATGGAAGAGAAGGGGTTAATGCCCAAGTAGTTAACAGTATGATATGGGATAACTATAAATGAGTTTCATCTCCAGGTCCATAGTCCCCAAAGCAATTGCTGTTATGCTCTGAAACTGCAAACTGTAATTTTTGAGGCATATTAAAGAAGAAAATCAGATGAACTGAATTTTTGAAACAGGCAAGAGGAGATAGATGCTGGAAACCATTTGAGCATGATATTGATGTGATTCTAGCCAATTTGTGTGCGTGGTCCCCTTTCCTTGGAAGGGGACTTGGTGGCTCAGGGGACTACCATAACTTCAATCTATCTGGATTTCAACAGTATTTGAGGAAGCCTGTGGTAATATGCTTGTGGATTGAATGGGGAAATGCGGCAGAATGACCAGACCTGAAGAATGAATCTTGATAGATTGATGTCAGCTGGAGAGAAATCACGAATGATAATATGCCACCAGGTTCCTTAACATCAACAATTTAGATGAAGATATAAGAGGTTGTCAAATATACATGTGAAAAAACTAAAAGTTATAATAAGTACCCATATGAATCAAGAATGAAAACTAAATGAACTACAAATAAGAGTTTAGAAAAAAATAAGCACTTAAGGTCAAGAACATCAATTTTAAAAATGCAGATTGTGGCTAGTTTACTAGTAGCTCATTAAAAGTAAGAGTCTCCTTCACTCTGATCAGATTCCACTTACACAAAATCTCTCCAGAAAATGACAAATAGGAAAGTGAGGGTTCTTTAAAATATAATAAATGGAGAACTCTAGAAAGAAATTAAGATGCCTAGCCTAGACTATAGAAGACTGAAAAGGAAACATGATAGTTATTTTCAAATAGTAAATGGCAGACATGTAGGAGGGTGATTATTCTTTTTTCTGGGTGACCCAGAATAAATAGTATTTCTCTTTTTTCTGAATCTAGCTCATAAGACATATCTACCTAATATTGTCCCTCATTTTCACCTGTACAATCACTGGCAAATGGCATCTGCCTAGCAGTAACATCTTTTTTGGATGACTATTAGCTCACACTTCCTCCCGCTATGGAAATGGCCCTCAATTAGTATTAAGTCCTCCTGGCCACTGCTAATTGAACTTGACTCAAGTTGGGCCAATCATATTCTTTCTTCCTGATATTTTGAAGCTCAGCCTTGAGAGATGATGGTGAAGTTCAGTGTCTTTGGAACTAAATTACACCAATGCGGTGCCTTAAGGGAAAGTCTGGCAGAGTCCTGTTGCTGAGACACCTGGAGTGCTTCTTCCTTCACAAGTGAATTCTTCATTTGATTCTCTAAGATAATTCTGTATCCTTCCAAGAGATTCTCTTTCTTACATAAGCTAGCATGCCAATTGCATTCTCTAGGAAGCAGGTGTTGAAAACGAAAGGTGTATTGATGAGTAACACTTGTGAGGAAAACAGGCCCAGGCCTGGGCAGGGGGAGCCATCAGACTTTGATGCAGACGACACGGTCTGAGCCAGCTCAATGGGAGCTCTGGAGCACAGATTGCCCATTGGAAGAGTTCCTTAATGGTGGACACGGCTAGGCCCTTGCATTCCAGCTTTGCTCAGTCATTGCCTAGAATTCAGCAGAGACGAGCATGATCTGGGTTATTTATCTCCACCTTGCTCAGTCATTGGCTGGGGGCCCCCGTGAGAAGAGCATGGCTTGGCTCCAAAGCTGAGGCATAGCTTGAAGTCGCTAAGAGCTGAAAACAGTCAACTAACTGGTCTACAGAGACACCCCAGAGGTTTCAAGATCAAAAAACAAAAAATCCAAAAAACCCAAAGACAGAAGCAAACCAAACAAAAAATAAAGCATAAACTCAAGACCACAGAGAATAAAAGACAGGCAGATGAAATAACTTTGGAAAGTAAAAAGCAAATAGGCAATTGGCAACTGAATATGCCAGAGGAAAATGAAAGCGAAGTGCCCACAGGAGGTGGTGGAGAGTCAGTCGGATGCCAGTTGATTCAAGCTCTGAGAGGCTCAGGCATTAGAGATGTCAGCAACCTCCAAAGACAGGTGAGGTGGGGCTAAAAATAGGTGGAGCAGTTAAAAGTCTGTTAAGCCATTAGATCTTCTCAGTTGCCCTATTCACCTCAGAGTAGGTTACCACTTCAACCCTGCCCTGCAGAACACCAGTGGTTTATTTTCTGGAGCTGTTGAATCGGGATCTCTGGATGCAGGAATACCAAGCATAGCTGAAGACAGAGTGTTACACCGAAAGCAGAGGATTAAGTAAAAGTCTACACACGGAACGGTGATCTCAGCATCCTTCTCCTATTAAACTGCCAGAAAGCTGGCAGCCAAGTTAATATCCTCCAAGCAGGGGATTAGAGGATTCCTCTCAGGAAAACCTGGCCCAAGATAAAAGACCTGTAGATACTGACAGCTGGGGGTTCCCAGTGAAACCTGCCAGTGGACAAACCCCTCCCACTTTCACTGTGCCCCAGTCAGCTTGGAGGTACCTTGATATTCATCTGAACAGGCAGCTAATGATCATTAGATGTTTGAAGAAAGCCTCTGAAATGACAGATTCATATAAGCGAATGGGTAGGGGATGGGGGGAAACTCAAGGGAACAGAACTAGTGCAGGAAGTAGAAAACTAAAGAAAATGTAATTAATATTCCCAGATGAGAAGATATTGTATACATGAAGAGAAAATGCTATAAAAAGGAATATTCAAAGAATAAAAGAGAGATTTATCAAATTAAAAATGTAACTGCCAGAATTAATTCCATGAAAGGGCTGGGGAAAATAGAATTTAAAAAAGACAAAAAGGAAAATTGAAGAGATGAGAAAATTTCAGATGAGAAAATTAAAGGTTACAAAAACAGTCTAATACAAGTTCTTTGCGGCAGTTACCATATCTTATAAATTCATTTATATTTCAAGGTATGTGATTGCTTGATTATAAATAATTCCAGTAGGAGGAGCAATGATTTTTTATATGCAGTAGATGGCCGTACATTTTATAAATTTAGAATTGTACTTCATCATTTCATTGTCTTAATACAGTTATGCCAGCTTTTAACATTTTTCTCCAAAATAAGCTTAATTATTTTTACTTGAAGAGAAAAAATTGCAAAATCACTCTCCACATTTGGGCAATCATCCCCAAAGCTCCGTCCCTTTGCACTGCTCTCCATCACCATGGAGGGGACAGCTGGAGCCCTAACATGTGTTTCTTGCTGCCCATTTTTCTGGCCTTGAGCAAAAGAATGTCTAGGAACTATCAAGGTACCCACACCATGCACGAAAAGAAATCTACCCGGTTTTTGGACTCAGGATAAGCAAACTAGGATCAGAGTGACCATTAGCAAGACCACTTGGCATTTTAGCAAAGACACTCAGGTGTTTGTATTTAGAAAAGGGAGTTCAAGCAAGCGAAAAGAGGAAAGAGAAAGCTGATAAACACAGCTCTGACTCAGCGGCCTGCAGCTGTGTCAAGAGGGCCGGAGGAAGTCACTCCTGGGATAGCGAGTTCTTAGGATGTCAGTTGTTGCCTCTTTTGAGAGCTAGGTAGTGGTGTAGACTAATTTCAGTTTCTAGTTTCAGAGGGGGTTGAATGCAGCAAAAAACGTGTCTCTTATTTAAGCCCACCTGCGTACCTACGGACAGTTGAAAGAGGTATTTTTCTAACAAACACTTTGCAGAATTAGTTCTGCCTTGTTAGGACAGAGATGCTTGGTAAATTTGTGCGTGGGTGAGGCGCGTCTTCCCCGTTTCAGGTGTTTCTCTTCCATGATTAAAGGAGGAGAAAGGTAGGGACTCTGACCGCTAGAGGGAGCATGGTATTCACAGACCTTCCCAACCGCGAGAATCTTGCAGCCGGAGCCGTGCTGATCACTTCGTCAGGCCTTGCGGAGGCCAGAGAATCCTGGAGCCGCCGGCGTGCCCTACAGATAGTGCCAGTTATCGTGTGCCACGACGTGGAAAAGGTTGGAGAGCACTACTTTCGTTTTTTTTTTTTTTTTAGCTAACTGGGCCTCTCACTGTTGTGGCCTCTCCCGTTGCGGAGCACAGGCTCCGGACGCGCAGGCTCAGCGGCCATGGCTCACGGGCCCAGCCGCTCCGTGGCATGTGGGATCTTCCCAGAACGGGGCACGAACCCGCGTTCCCTGCATCGGCAGGCGGACTCTCAACCACTGCGCCACCAGGGAAGCCCCTTTCGTGCCATTTTTGAGGCGCAGATTAAAACCAGCTTTGGATGAGTAAAGAACAATTCACATTGATTTTTATTGCTGGGAGATTATCAAAAGGTAAAAATATCCTGACAATTTCAGAAGTGTTAAATGACAGGACGGGGTTTTTCCCCTCTCCTTAATCTCTTCCCAGCCCTGCTTTTTTTCTAGAGGGTCTCTGGTAAGCCTGAGAAAAGACAGAGCCGGTTAGCATGTTAACACATTGAAGTTCTGCTGTGTCCGGAAAGACCTAGACTTTTCCTCTAAGGATGCAAAAGGCTTGTAGTTACTGATTTAACCCTTCCAGGGGAAAAAGAAAAGAACTGTGCTTGCCTCTCTGTGTATAGTCAGAATAGTCAGAATCTTCGGGTAAATGCTACCGAGCTGCACTCCCAGGTGGCTGTGTTGATTGTGCGAGGTTAGCTGTCTCCCATGCCCACTTCACACCCCATATTTTTTTCCCAATTGATAGGAGAAAAATGGTTGTTGCATTTGCTTACTACCAAGGTTGAAATCTATCGTCTCATGTTTATAAACCTTTGGATTTTTTTTCTTCTCTGAATTTTCTTCTCTGATTTTTTTCCTCTCTGAATTGTCATATCCTTTGCCCATTTAAAAAATTGGGTTCTATTTTTCTTATTTCATTGTAGGTATTCTTTAATCTGGAATTAAATATTTGTCTTTCACTTGTTTTTTTTCACTTTATGGTGTCTTTTTTTTAAATTGAAGTTTTAAGTTTTCAGCATAATCAAATTTATTATAATGTTTTCCTTTTATGGCCAACATGAAGCTTCAGAAGAAAGTTGGACTGTGTTTAGGAAAGTCAGGAAGATTCTGGAACATCAGGTGGGGTTCTTAGGAAGATCCCAGTAGAAGGCAGACTAACCCCACCTCCATCTGGACTGACAGGAAGTAGGGAACAAATGGTAGGACCACTGAAATAGCCTGGGTGGAAAGCTGGTGTGTTCTGGAAGCAGAAAGTGGGTGCTGGGGGAGGGATAGGCGTCTATAGAAACACGGCTAGACTTCTCAGAGACTAAGAGACAGAGGTGGCTTTTACAGGATTTACTAGGCCCTCCTGGAGATGTAAGAATTAAAAATACGGAGAGGGTACATGGCCCAGGTACTTGCCTGCTGAAGGGCTTTATAGCAAGCTTTGGCTTTGCCTTATACAAATGATTCTAGTCTCATCACAAGCCAGAGGTCTTCTCTAGGAAGAGTCAAGAACTTATATATGTTTTTAAAGGCAGTGGAGATGGGGAGGCCTACTGGCTTCTGTGGGCCAACTTCAGGCATCTCAGGAAGCAAAAGAAACTCCCGAGATTCTTCTAATTGTTAATTCTGAAGGAAGGAGGGAAAGCGGGGACTATACTACAGGGAATCAGAGAAAACAACACAGGGCAACTCCCATCAGCTAGCACCTTGGAGCAGGTGAGGCAGAATTGGCCTTGTAGGTGTGAGAAGAGTTGTTAATAATCCATTAAAGGCAGTAGGAATCAGAAACCTATAAGCCTCACCTGTCCAGAAGAGATCTTCCATTGTAGGTCATGGGGTTTTCTTTGGCGGGAATCCTTTATGACTGACTGGTGGCAGAGTCTACCTACCCAAAGGCTCACTCCCTTGGGAACTGGAAAAGGTGCAGAAGTGCTGAGAGGCTGCCAGGAATGGACTGGGGGTCCAGACTGACCCAGCATTACCTCAGTCTCTACTTGGCTCCAGGCCGTAAAGCAACTCCTGGCTGTCTTCTAGATGGGGTGGGGGGGTGGGGGTGAAAAGCTGTCACAAGGGGAGCCATGCCAAGAGTTGTTGGTCCCAAATAACTGCCTTTTACTAGTCATTCTATGAGCTAATACTTATAAGGTCTCTGTGGCTTGAAAATAGAAAGTCACTGATACTTGGGATACCCTGTGATGCGCTCGTTAATTTCCAAGCACTTTGCAGAGGTAAGAGAAGTTGTAGGCACACTGCATTGTCATACCAGGGATCCCTGGGCTCACAGCAACAGGGGAGCTGATTATAACCAGCTCCTAGAACTCGCTGTTGTTGGCAATAGGCTAAGGAAGGTATCATACACATGCTTATGTCCCCTTTTTATGGTACAGCCCTTCAGTGTTCCCCAGAATTCCTGGGAGTGGTGAGGTCAGGGTATTAAGAGCGGGGTAGTGCTTTGTGCTCCCCCAGCACCCAACCTAGAAATGGAAAGAAGGTTAATATGGAAGTTGAAGGCTAGGAACAGGCATGTCATCTCACTACACCTGGGAATTATAGAAGCACAGACATTTAATGAGTGCTGGAAAGAGTTTGGGCAGAGATCCATGGTTTAAGGTAGTGCTGTCCAATAGAATTTCCTGTGATGTCAATGTTCCATGTCTGTGCGGTCCAATTCGGTGGGCACTAGACATTACTGAGCTGTTGAAATGGGGCTAGTGCGACTAAGGAGCTGAATTTTAAATTGTACTTAATTTTAATTTATTTAAATTTAATTTAGATTAAAATTGAAATAGCTTTGGCAGCCATATTGGACTGTACAGATTTGAGGGACCATATTAAGACATTCTTAATTAATGCCATTATCTGAATTTTAAAGTTCTTAGGCATTTTAAAGAGTCTCCCAGTGGTAGAGGCTGTGTACGAATTACAGGTACTGAACAAGCAAACTTGAGTTTGTCCTGAGTTCAGGATGCCCTCAACTGCCAAACAGAACTAGCGTGTCAGGAATAGGGGTTCCCAGATGCTCACGGTGGAGAAGAAAGAGAAGACAGCTCACATTTGCCGGTACAGGGAGTCACTGGAGAGTGGTTGGGATATGAAGTAGTTGGTGGTGCTACTGTGGGTAACGATTCAATGATGTTGAAAGGGCTTTGGAAGAGCATGAGAAACAGGTCCCTGAACTGGTGGCTCTCCTGCAGGAAGTAAGGAGGGAAGAAATCTGTCACTTGAAAAGCATCATTTCTCTTGCATTTCAGAGAAGTATGTGAAACACATCATTTTTAATAAGCATCGGATTCAAATAGATTTCTTCCCTGGTCCATCAGCTGCTGAGAACTAAGGCTCTGTTTGGAGTTTAATGGGTATGATAGGTGGTTTGTTGGAGACAGTCCTGAAATCACCAACCATTCACCAATTTGACTCGTAACTTGGCAGCAGGAGGACCTCTTCTGGGGCTGGAAAGAGGGCAGAGCACCTGGCTGTGGATGAGGGGCAACCCCAGTGCTACCGGAGGCTTTGAAAACCCCCCAAAGTCTTGCTCATCACACATCTTTTTATTTCAGGAGGATTTGGGGGAAGGAAACCTGTCGCATTTGCCATGGTTGCTCATCTGACAGTGAGGAGGCCTTGTGTATCCTCTGTGAGGTTCAGACTGAAGTGGTCTCTCCCAGCTGTAAGCCAGGACCCGTGTGGATGCCAACTGCCTGCCCAGAGGTGGGGGCCTCATCACCATACCAGGTGGGCCACAGGTGCAAGACACAGGTAGATGAGGAGGAGAAAACTCAGTGGGTATGTTGTCGGCTTGTTAATTTTGTTTATAAAATAAAGGACTCTTTTTTCTAGTTGGTTTTTTAAAAATTTTATTTTATTTTTGGCTACGTTGGGTCTTTGTTGCTGCGTGTGGGCTTTCTCTAGTTGCGGCGAGCGGGGGCTACTCTTCGTTGCGGTGGTGGGCTTCTCATTGCAGTGGCTTTTCTTGTTGCAGAGCGCGGGCTCTAGGCGCACAGGTTTCAGTAGTTGTGGCTCGCGGACTGTAGAGCGCAAGCTCAGTAGTTGTGGCGCACGGGCTTAGTTGCTCTGTGGCATGTGAGATATTCCCGGATCAGGGATCAAACCTGTGTCCCCTGCATTGGCAGGCGGATTGTTAACCACTGTGCCATCAGGGAAGCCCTCTAGTCTTTCTTTTTTCCCTATAGGTTTTCTGTTTGGGGTGTCATTCTTAGAAATGTCTTTCCCTCCACAAGATGACAAAACTTTCCACTCATATAATCTAGTACTTTTATGGTTTTGTCCCCACCTCTTAAAAATGTGGTTAAATGTACTAACATGAAATTTACCATTTTAGCCATTTTTAAGCGTATGGTTCTGTGACATTAAGTACGTTGACATTTTTGTGCAACCATCACCACGATCATCTCCAGAACTTTTACAGCTTTCTCAACTGAAACGCTGTACCCGTTAAATGAGAGCTCTCTATTCTCTCTCCCCCAGCCCTTGGCAACTGTCATTCTACTTTCTCTCTCTATGAACTTGAATTTGACTACTCATAAGTGGAATCATACCGTTTTTGTCCTTTGTGACTGACTTATTTTACTTAGCATAATGTCTTCAAGGTTCATTCACGTTGTAGTATGTGTCAGAATTTCCTTCCTTTTGAAGGCTGAATAATATTCCATTCTGTTATATACCAACTTTTATTTATCCATTCATCCATTGATAGGCAGTTGGGTTGTTTCTACCTTTTGCTATTGTGAATAATGCAATGAACATTGGTGCACAAATTTCTGTTCAAGGTCCTGCTTTCAGTTCTTTTCAGTATATACCCAGATGTGGTGTTCTTCCCCTTTAAGTGTGAAATCCATCTGAATATAAAGGCTGGTACTGAGGTAGGATGAGGTGGAAACCCACCCTTGTTTTACTAAAAGGCTGACTAACCAGTCTGTGTCTCGACTGACTTTACGGAATAATTTTTTACCACTGTTTTGAAATGCCACCTGCAATGTCCGCTCTGCTTGACCAGCACAGTGACTCAGTCCAGTGAGACACTCACAGTCACAAGACCAATAGGCCACACCTGGCATCAGCCTCATTTACATCTATAGGAGGACACAGGACAGGAATTACAGCATGTCAGCAGAACAGCATCAGATGTGTCATCACTAGGGGTCCTTACAGAGTCCAGGAACTAGACTTTTGGCCTCCAAGGAGCAGCACAGGTATAACGGAACAAAGCCACACAAGAACCAAGACCACCATAGGAACCAATATTGTTTGTAAAAGCTCATGAACATCACTTCCAGGGCCCTGCATTGAAGTGTGCACTCGCTCACAGGGTGAACCTCATAGTGAAGCCCCAGGGCCCTGCTTCCCACCAGGCGTTAAAAGCCTCCCAGACTAGGTGCAATTTACTCATTAGGGGGTCATTTTTACTATAAGCAATGCTGCCTGGTAATACAGCTGACACCCTACCCTATTAGGTTTCCAGGCAAATAATGCTGGGAGAAAGTGAATCCAAGGTCTTTTCCTTTTGGAAAAGGAGAAAGGGTTTTGTTAACTCTTTATTCCCACTATCTTAATTACATAGCAAATTCAAATGGTGACTATTTCTGGACTTTCTGTTTTGTTCCATTGAACTGTTAGTTTCTGAGCCAGTACCAAATTATTTTAATGATTATAACTTTACAACACATTTAATTTCTTTTTTTTGAGCTTAATTTTTATTTTATATTGGGGTATAGTTGATGTACAATGCTGTGTTAGTTTCAGGTGTGCAGCAAAGTGATTCAGTTATACATATACATATATCCATTCTTTTTTAGATTCTTTTCCTGTATAGGTTATTACAGAATACTGAGTAGAGTTCCCTGTGCTTTTCAGTAGGTCCTTGTTGATTATTTTATATATAGTAGTGTGTATATGTTAATCCCAACTTTCTAAATTATCTCCCCCCTCCACATGTACCCTTTGGTAATCATAAGTTGGTTTTCAAAGTCTGTGAGTCTGTTTCTGTTTTGTAAATAAGTTCATTTGTATCATCTTTTTAGATTCCACATATAAGTGACATCATATGATATTTGTCTTTCTCTGTCTGACTTACTTCACTTAGTATAATAATCTCCAGGTCCATCCATGTTGCTTCAAATGGCATTATTTCATCCTTTTTTATGCCTGAGTAATATTCCACTGTTGTATATATGTACCACATCTTTATCCATTCCTCTGTCGATGGACATTTAGGTTGCTTCCATGTCTTGGGTCTTGTAAATAGTGCTGCAATGAACATTGGGGTACACGTATTTTTTCAAATTATGGTTTTCTCTGGATATCTGCCCAGGAGTGGGATTGCTGGATCATATGGTAGTTCTGTTTTTAGTTTTTTAAAGAACCTCCATATTGTTCTCCATAGTGGTTGTACCAATTTACCTTCCCACTCACAGTGTAGGAAGGTTCCCTTTCTCCACACCCTCTCCAGCATTTATTGTTTGTAGACTTTTTGATGATGGCCATTCTGACCAAAGTGAGCTGATACCTCATTGTAGTTTTGATTTGCATTTCTCTAATAATTAGTGATGTTAAGCAAATTTTCATGTGCTTTTTGGCCATCTGTATGTCTTCTGTTTTATTCCACTGAACTGTTTGTCTATTTATGAGCCAGTACCAAATTATTTTAATATTTATAACTTCATAACACATTTATTTTCTCTTTAAAAATGGCTTATTTAGTGAACGTATAATATACTTAGGGAAAAGGGCTCAGATCATAAGTGTAGGGGCCAGTGAATTATTTCAAAGTGAACACAACCATGAAATCACCACCCAAATCAAGAAATAGAATGTGACCAGCTCCCCTACAGGCCACCTATACTCATTGCTGGTCAGAATGTGCGGTTTGAACTGTGTCAGTCTAATTAAGGTGGAACTACATTTTCCAGAATTCCTTTCTCTGAGTGGTTCCATGTTAAGGTTGGCTTGGGGAGTTTGTGTGTGTTTATGTGTGTGTGTGTTTGTGTGTGTGTGTATAAAATTTATGTTTGTGCAGTTGACTGCTCCCCCTAACCCCACCCCACTGCATTAGAAAATCCATGTGCTGCTATTTCTGCCTCAAAGACAAAGGAATTGATAGATGCCTCACTCAAGGGCAGGAAGGTAAAACCGTTGGTATAGAATCAGTACTCAAATCCTAGTTTTTTTGATTCTACATATTGTGATCTCTAATTGAACACAGACTTTTCCCCACACTTAGTTAATTTAAAGTTTTGTAAAATGAAAATACAAGTGCTATATTTATTGAAAAAATTTGCATGCAAATGGACCTGTGCAGTTCAAACCCATATTGTTTAAGGATCACCTATGTGTATATATACATACATACATATATATGTATATATAATTTTATATATTTTATAAACATATATTTATAGATAAATAAAGTGAAATCTGTATTTTTATATATATTTGCTCTTGTTAAAAACTCAATTCCTATTTTCTTGAGTATTTTTATCTTCAGTGGATGTTGATTTTTATTGAAGGCTTTTTCAGCATCTATGAAAATAATTATGATTTTTCCCATAGATTTTTAATATTTTTCCCTTTTGGTTTTTAATATGGTATATGATATTAACAGATATCCTAATATTGAACCAACCTTGCATTCCTGGAATACATCCCACTTGGTTATAGTATATTACTTTCTTGGTATGGTGTTGAATTCTGTTTGTGGATTCTTTAGTATTTTTGCATGAATATTCATGAGTGATATTGCTCTGTAGTTTTTTTTTTATCATCTTTATCAGGTTTAGGTATCAATGTTATACTTGCCTTAAAAAAGGTATTAGGAAGTTTTCCTTCATTTTAATGCTCTGGAATAATGATGAAGCATTTGAGTACCAGTCTTTGAAGCTTTGGTAGAATTCCACATTTATGTTAGGTAATTTCTTAATAACTTTCTCTGTTTCTTCTACAGAAATTCGTCTGTTTAAGCTTTCTATAATTAAGGGCATCAATTTTTTTTTTTTTTCTGTCGTACGCGGGCCTCTCACTGTTGTGGCCTCTCCCGTTGCGGAGCACAGGCTCTGGACGCGCAGGCCCAGCGGCCATGGCTCACGGGCCTAGCCGCTCTGCGGCATGTGGGATCTTCCCAGACCGGGGCACGAACCCGTGTCCCCTGCATCGGCAGGCGGACTCTCAACCACTGTGCCACCAGGGAAGCCCAAGGGCATCAATTTTGATCAGCTGTATTTCCCTAGGAAATTATCCCTTTCATCTAAGTTTTCAAATTTATTTGCAGCAAGATGTGCAAACTAGTCTCTCATGACTTAAAATTTCTTCTGTTTCAATGGTTATTTCTACCTTGTCATTTTTCAGTATTTATGCTTTTTCCCTTTTTAATGATCAAATTAACTAGTGGTTTTGTCTATTTTGTTAATTTTTTAAAATAGGATTTTAATTTATTTACTAGATCTATTTTTAAATTCTCTATCATCAATTTCTGCTTTTATCTTTATTATTCCCTTCTTTGTATCTTCTTTTGGTTTACTTTTTTCTTTCACTAGTTTCTATGAGCTTGAAACTTGATTTATTGGTTTTCAGTTTTTCATTTTTATTGATAAAAATGTTTAGTGCTATGAATTCTGATCACTGCTAATATTTTGGTAAGAATTTTTGCATCTCTATTCATCAGGGATATTGGCTTGTAGTTTTATGGTATCCTTGTCTAGTTTGGTATCAGGGTAATGCTGGACTCGTCAAATGAGTTTTGGAAGTGTGCCTTCCTCTTGTATTTTTTGGGAGAGTTTGACAAGGATTGGTATTAATTATTCTTTGAATGTTTGGTAGAATTCACCAGTGAGGCCATCTGGTCCTGGACTTTATTTTGTTGGGAGGTTTTTGATTACTGATTCAATCTCCTTATTTCTCTTCAGTATATTCAGATTTTCTATTTTTCATGATTCAGTCTCAAGGGTTGTATATTTCTAAGAATTTATTTCTTCTAGGTTGTCAAATTGGTTGGTGTGTAATTCTTCATAGTAGTCTGTTATGATCTTTTGTATTTCTGTGGTATCTCTCTTTTTTTCTTGGTGGGTCTAGCTTAAAATTTGTCAGTGTTGTTTATCTTTTCAAAGAACCATCTCTTAGTTTCATTAATCTTTTATGCTGTCTTTTTAGTCTCTATTTCATTCATTTCTGCTCTATTCTTTATTTCTTTCCTTCTACTAACTTGGGCTTCATTTTTTTCTTTTCCTAATTTCTTGAGGTGTAGTGTTAGGTTGTTTGTTTGTGATTTTTCTCATGTCTTGAGGTAGGTGTTTATTGCTATAAACTTCCTTCTTAGAACTGCTTTTGCTGTATTCCATAAATTTTGGTGTGTTTTATTCCCATTTTCATTTGTCTTAGGTATTTTTTATTTCTCTTGTGATTCCTTCTTTGACCCACTGGTTGTTCCATAGCATGTTGTTTATTCTCCACATATATGTGAGCTTTCCAGTTTTCTTCTTGTAATTAATTTCTACTTTTATACCATTGTTGTTAGAAAAGATGCGTGATATGATTTCAGTCTTCTTAAATTTATTAAGACTTGTTTTTGGCCTAACATATGATCTATCCTAGAGAGTATTCCAAGCGCACTTGAGAAGAATGTGTATTCTGCTGCTTTTGGATGGAATGTTTTGTGTGTATCTGTTAAGTCTGTTTGATCTAATGTGTCATTTAAGGTCTATGTTTCCTTATTGATTTTTTGTCTGGATGATCTATACATTGATGTAAGTGAAGTATTGTAGTCCCCTACTATTATTGTATTGCTGTCTATTTCTCCTTCTTTTTAGCCTGTTAATATTTGCTGTATATATTTAGGTGGCTGTTATGTTGGGAACGTAAATATTTACACCTGGTATATCCTTTTGCTGGACTGACCCCTTTATCATTATCTCCTTCTTTGTCTCTTATTACAGTCTTTGTTTTAAAGACTATAATATTTTGTCTGATAAGTATAGGTAACTCAGCTTTCTTTTCGTTTCTGTTGCATGGAATATCTTTTTTTATCCCTTCACTTTCAGTCTGTGTTCTTACAGATGGAGTGTCTTGTGAACAGCATAGATGGGTCTTAGTTTTTATGTGTGTTTTTTAATGCATTTAGCCACTCTTTGTCTTTTGATTGGAAAATTTAGTTCATTTACATTTAAAGTAATTATTGATAGGTATGTATTTATTGCCATTTTGTTAATTGTTTTCTGGCTGTTTTGTACTTCTTCTCTGTTCCTTTCTTCTCTTGATCTCTTCCTTTGTGGATTGGTGACTTCCTTTAGTGGTATACTTAGATTCCTTTCTCATTATCTTTTGTGTATCTACCATAGGTTTTTGCTTTGTGGCTACCATGAGGCTTATATATAACAACTTATAACAGTCAATAAGTTGATAATAAGTTTGAACATATTTTGAAGTTCTACCTTTTTATGCACCCCCAACATTTTATATTTTTGATGTCACATTTTACATCTTTTAATCTTATGTATCCCTTAACTAATTATTATAGTTATTTTTACTACTTTTTTCTTTTTAGTTTTATAAGTGAATGATCCACTATATTTACCAGTGAGATTTATACTTTCATATGTTTTTCTGTTACTAATTAGTGCCCTTCCTTTTCAGCTTAAAGAAATCCCTTTAACATTTCTTTTAAGGCTGGCTTCATGGTAATGTTTCCCTTTAGTTTTTGCTTGCTTGGAAAACTCTTCATCTCTCCTTCAATTCTGAATAATAATTTTTCCAGGTAGAGTATTCTTGGTTGGAACATTTTTTTTCTTTTAGCACTTTAAATATATTGTGTCACTACCTTCTAGCCTGTGAAGTTCCTGCTGAAAAATCTGTTCAGAGTCTTATGGGAGGGTTCCCTTGTATGTAACAAACTATTTTTCTCTTGCTGTTTTTAAGATTTTTTCATTGTCTTTCAGTTTTGAAATTTTAATTGTAATGTGTTTCAGTGTGGATCTCTTTGGGTTCATCTTTTTTGGAACTCCCTAGACTTTCTGGATCTGGATGTCTATTTCCTTTCCCATGTTAGGGAAGTTTTAAGCCATTATTTCTGCAAATAAGTTTCCTGCCCTTTTCTCTCTCTCTTCTCCTTCTGGGACCCCTTTAATGTGAATGTTAATATGCTTGATGTCCCATAGTCACTTAGGGCATCTTAACTTTTTTCATTCTTTTTCTTTTTGCTGCTCTGATTGGGTGAGTTCCACTGCCTGGCCTTTGAGTTGATTGATCCTTTCTTCTGCTTCATCTACTCTGCTGTTGAAACCCTTTAGTATATTTTTCATTTCTGTTACTGTGTTCTTCAGTTCTGTGACTTCTATTTGGTACTTTCTTATATTTTTCATCTCTTTATTAAAGTTCTCACTAGGTTCATCCATTGTTCTCCCCAGTTTGGTGAGCATTTTTATGACCATTATTGAACTCTTTATCAGCTAAATTACTTATCTCTGTTTCATAGGTTTTATCTTCTTCCTTTATTTGGAACATATTCCTCAATTTCTTCATTTTACATGACTCTTTGTTGGTTTCTATATAGTAGACGAAACAACTACCTCTCTGTCTTGAAGGAGTGACCTTGTGTAGGAGATGAACCTTATCATTCAGCCCTGCCCCAGCTCTTCGTTGTCTCTCAATCCTTTGTGACTGTCCACACGGCCTATTTTATTTTTAATAGTTCCCAGTAGTTGAGGGTGTGCCAAGACCTGTCAGTGTTCCACAGAGGGGTATTTCAGTCAGCACCTTGATTCAGGCAGATTTAGAAGCCAGACCTTCAGGCAGCAGCTTTTAAAGCATGCAAATATATACAGTCCTATGGAACTGCAGGCATAAGTCCTGCTGGCCCCTAGAGCCAGGTGATCTGGAGGTGTTCCCTGGGCAACAGCTGCAAAAATCAAGGCTCCAGAGGAGTGTATAAGTTGCTTTTCTGGGAGTAAGGCAGAGGGAGAGAGTGTAGATGGTGTCCTCTTGCCCATATTTCTTGAGAGCACCTCCACATGCCTCTAAATGCATGCTATACCTGAATCCTGTCCCTTAGGCCAAAGCTCCAGGATAAGTAAATACCTCTTTCACAGAAAGACCAAAGGTGTGTTTCAGGCTTCTGTCTGTGCAGTGCCCTGGGGGTGGCAGTCTGCCAAGAATTCTCTCTTCTATTGTTACAGTCCTGTGGAACCCAGGAAGGTGAGCCCCTGTGGCTACCAGAGCCAGGTGATAAAGGGATGTTTCCTGGGTGGCAGCCACAGAAACCAGGGCACCAGAGGTAAAAACTGGGGCGCTAGACATGTGTAAGAGCTCCCGCCCAAGCAATACTGGCATTCTGGAGTGCCAGTACCTGCTCTGGAGGGAGAGCATGAAGGCTGTGCCTGCCCTCTGCAGTCTCTAGAAAGGTTTACAGTCAGCCCTTGGTGTGTTTTTAATTAGAAGCCTTGCCCCTATGCTGCATCAGTGATGCTAAACTTTTAGGCCTCTTTCATAAGAAGACTGAGCTCCTGGCTCTCCTGAGCTCCTTGCCTCTTGCTGTGCCCTAAGGGTGGTAGCTGTTTAAGAATTCTTTCTCCTGGCTATAGTTCTGTGGGACCCATAGTGTAAGCCACCAGAGCCAGAAAATGTAGAGGTGTTCCCTGGTGGCAGCTGCAAAAATTGGGGCACCAAACAAGTATATAAGCTCCTTTCTGGAATATACCAGCAAGCTGGAGTGAAGCAGGGGGAGAGCACAAAGATTGTGCCCACCAGCCTCTCTTACCCAAGATCACCTCCTAGAAGCGTGCCAGACCAGTAAAGCCTGCCGCTCAGGTCAGAGCTCCTGGACGAGCAAATAGGCCTCTTTCTCAGAAACTCTGTGATACGTATGTTTTAGTAGGCTATCTTTGCAGTGCCCTGGGGGTAGTAGTCTGCCAAGAACTGTCTCTGATTGTGACAGTCCTCTGGCACCCAGGAATGTAAGCCCCCAGGCCTCCAGAGCCAAGTGATCAAGGGGCATCCTGTGGCCGGCACCCACAAAAACCAGGCACCAGATGCATATAAAACCTCCCCTCTGGGAGATGCTGACACTCTGGAGCACAGTAGAGAGAGAGCACAAAGATGGAGCCCACCCCAAGCAGAGAAAACAAAGGTCTAGAGTGGGGAAAAGAGATGGCAACTCTAGGTTTAGCAAAATTAAAGTTTTAGTGAGGATGGCACTCCCTGGTTGGAGGGTGGAGATGACACCTGCCAAGGGGTGAGAATAAAAGGCACCCACTGGCTTTAGCAATGCAGAGGGAGAGTGTGAAAATGGTGCCCACCATCCTCCGTCCCTGGAGAGTATTGCAGCGCATCCCACCCTTCTGGTGGATGCTTTAAGATTAGCAGTTGAATCTCTTTCTTGTAAAGTCGAAGTGCTTTTCTAATGGCTGCTTCTGTGCTGGGCCCCATGGTGAGTTCATGCAAGCCCTTCAAGGGCCATTTCTCAGATTGCTGCAGCCCTTTGGGTCTCATGGACATGAGCCCTGTTGGATTTCAAAGCCAGATGTTTTGGAGGCTTGTCTCTCATGTGCAAATCTTAAAAGTTGGGGTGCCTTTTTTGGGGTACAAACCCTTCACTCCTCAGGGAGCAGCTCTGTGTTTATGTTTCCTCCTGATTGTGGGTTGCCATGCCAGGGATGGGGTTTGTGATGAAATTGGATCTCAGCCTCTCCTACCACTTTGATGTGGCCTTTTGCTCATTTTCCCCATGTAGAGATGCTCAGCTAGTTTTCAGAGGAAATTGTCCCATATATAGCTGTAGATTCAGTGTGTCCGTAGGAGGAGGTGGGTCCAGAATCTTCCTACATCATCGTCTTGAACTGCCTCCCTTGCTTGTACTTTTTAAAAAGCTGTTAGTCCAGTTTCCTTATTTAACCTTTGGCTATCTGGTTTATCAAGGTTTTTTTTATCCTTTAATGCCCTCCTGTGGCCTATATAACATTATTCTATTTTTGTATTTCCTTCTTCTTTTTGCCATTTTTGTAGTTGCATTTCTGCTTTGTCATAATATGTAACATTTGTACATCAGTTTTCCATTGTCATTCTGACCTTTGCTTCATATATTGCTTTATATATTTTTAAATGCTCACACCATCAGTCCTTTGCCTGAAATTTTCCCAGTTATCACTTGGTTGGATGAGGCTCATCCTTAATACAGAGGTTGTTCAAATAAGGCCCACAGGCAAATATGGCCCATAGCCCATTTTTATATGGCTTGTGAGCTAAGAATTTTTCTCCTTATTTTTAAAGGATTGTATAAAACACACACACACAAACCAAAAAATAATGAGTGACAGAAACCATATATGACCCTCAAAGCCCATAATATCTACCATCAGGCCCTTTACAGAGAAAGTTTGCTGACCTCTGCTATTGCAAATTCCTTAAGAAGGGCTGATGGGTACAGAATTCTCTAAGTTTTTATATGTTTCTAACCAATTTTCTTAGTCTTGCTATTTGAAGGACAATGTATCTGGATATAAAATCCTTGGTTCACACACATTCTTTGAGTTTTTTTTTTTAACACATTCTTAGAGTTTTAAAAAAATGCTACTTGTATTAACTTCTTTATTGCTGCTACCTTAAACCCTTAAAATAATACACACTTATTATTTCATAGTTTCTGTGCATCAGGAATACAGACACAGCGAGGCTAGAGTCTCACTCAGGGTTTCATAGGCTGAAAGCAAGGTATCAGCAAGGCTGTGCTTCTCTCTGGAGGTCTAGGGAAGAATTTGCTTTGAAGCTCAACCTGGTTGTTGGCAGAATTTTTTTTTTTTTGCAGTTTTAGGACTGAGGTCAACATTTCCTTGCTGGTTTTCAACCGGGGGCTGTTCTCAGCTCCTAGAGGACACCTGCATTCTTTGCCATGTGGCCTTCTCCATCTTCAAGGCAGCAAGGGCACGTGAAATCTTGTGCTTCAAATCTCTGACTTCCCCTTCTGTAACCAGGTGGGGAAAACAGTTTTTAAAAGACTCACGTGATTAGACCAGGATACTCTTCCTTTCTTAAAGTCAGTTGTAACATATAATTGAATCATGAGTAAAATCACCATTTTCACAGTCCCAGGGATGGTGTAGGCATGCATATCAGAGTGTAGGGAATCTCAGGGCCTTAGAATTCTGCCTACCACACTGCTGCGCTGTTGCTTTGCTTGGTGTGTTGGTTTTTAAATGTCTATTGCCAGTTTCTTTTGCCTTTTAAGTTATTTGATCTTTTTGCCTGTAGACTTTGATAACGTTTTGTCTTTGAAATCTAATAGTTTTATTAGAATATGTCTCAAAGTTGATCAGTTTTCCCAGGGTACCCACAGCATCCTTATAATGTAGATTCAGATATACATATTTTTTTCTAGTTTTGGAAAGTGTGCTTGGGCTGTAGGTTAAAATATTACTTCTATTCTACTGTTTTTTCTTCCTCAGGGCCTCCAATAACACAATTATTATTCCTTCTTTGCCTATTTTCCATTCCATTTACATTTTCTCTGAACTTCTTTATACAATTTTCATTTTCTTGGTTGTTTTCCTGCCTTTCTTCAATGACTGTTATTTTCATCTGAATCTGTTCTCCCTTGAGCATCTTGTAACTTATTCCTCATTTCTGAGACAATTTTGTCTTTTCCTTCCATTTCTTTCCTGAGTTTAAACAACTCTCCTTTTACTTCTGATTTTTGTCCATTTCTGGTCTCAGTTTTTGAATTTGTTTCCCAGTGGTTTATCGTGTCCTCAAAAGTTTGTCTGAAATACATTTGTTTGGAATGTTCACTTTTCGTGTCCTCCTCCATGAATGCCTATTGGAAATTTTCCTCAGTTGAAATGTAGGGAATTTCACTTCCTGACTTTCTGCAGTAGCTCTGTACGGACTTAACTTTCCTCTTGTTCACAGGTGTGATATTTTATGCTTGTCTTTTTTCTTACTGGCCCTAAAATTTTCCTTTTTTCTCTTTCCCCTTAACACTTTCGAAAGAGGGCTTCTCCCTTTTGCCTTTTTTACTCCTCCAGAATCTATGCATTTTGATGACTGCCCCCTTAAATCATGCCTGTACCTTTTAAATCATGTATGTACTTTGAAGTCCCTTTCCTGTAGTTCATGCTCTGATCTGCCTGGACACTTTTTAGTATTTCCAGATTTAGGGTGCATTTAGTCTTTGTGGTGGCAGTTCCAGATCAACCTTAGACTCCTTCCTTAGTTTCCTTTTTCTGTCTTCACTGCAGTTATTTTGGTCTACCTTTGTCTGCCACAGAGCCTTTTATTGAGGGAGGTGGGGCAGAAGTGGGAGAGAGCCATGCATGGGGATTTGGTGATTTTTTTTTTCTCCTCATTTTACTTAATTATTTTGAAGATTTGACATTATCTGCCTTCGAGTTACATAGAGTATGGTTTTGTGTAGAATTTACTTTTTCTTTCTTGTTTCATATTGCTTGTGAAGGGAATATTAGGAGGCAGACAGCTAAGTAGCTGCCATGTCTTTAGTTACCTGAAAGCCCCTATACATAGGTTACTAATGAAATAGTTTTAAAAGCTTCGGGAAGAACTTGACAGCTTGTGGCTGTCCATTAGTGCTCTGGAGGAAAACGAGTGTCAGTATGAGGACCCTATCCGCTACTCAAAGCTTTCTGGCTGCAGTGTAAATGAAGTTCACTAGTGACCTTGGTGTATTTTCTCCACTTACAAACTTTTGACATCTATGGTTTTGATCTGGTCCACCTCCATTTCCCCTTTCTTCTGGAAATATCACTTAGATTTCCTTTGGGGACCACCCTCAGTTTCAGAGATGGACACATCTCACATAGAGACCTAACCAGTCAGTATACAATTCATCTTTCAAGTCACAGTGATTCTTTGAGGGTGGCATTGGACCAATCCTTCCAATGAGACTCAATCCTGATCTCTTATTAGAATTATATAAGAAAAGAAAAGCACTCTGCTGGGGCTGGTAATCAGGAAATATTCCAGTCTGTTTTAGTCTTCTATGTATTGTTCATCGTTTCTGACCATTTAGAAAAGGGATTACATTAGCAAATGGTTTACAGAGTCCCTATTGCCCAAGGAAATCCAAGGTGGAGAAAACATTATAGTGTGGTGCCACCATAGAGCCATCTCACTCAATGAAGTGAGAGATCACCAGAGATAAAAGCCCAGAATAAACACTCTTGAGAAGAGAGATGTCAAATATTATCAAATAGTCAAATTTCTTAGAAAACCTCCTCTTTTTTCGAAAGTATTCTGGGGTAGACCCCACAGCTGAAGTAAAGGAGGACTAGTCCTCCCTTTTTTAAAACAGGCTCAAATATAAACTAGAGAACTTATTAAGAAAAAAATTGAAATGTGAAACTATTTTTAGAAAATATATAATATGTGGCCAGCTGTTTTTAGAGAGGCTTAGAGAGTAAACAAGCTATGGCTCTCTAGATAAAAATTGACCCCTGAGATAAAAACTAGACCAAAAGGTCTTCTGTTAAGAATTGGAAGCCTGTAGGTAAAGAAGCCAGGAGAATAGTGCAAGTGAAAGGAGCACTGAAATAACAATTGTTCAATTCTGGCTAAGAAGCTGAAGGACAATCCAAAATCTGTCTAATCATGGCCGCTCTGAGGGAGACCTGAGCCCACAACAGTTCCTTGTCCTTCCTCTAAACTACCAAGTGGAACAATATAGCATTCTTGTTGATATTAGTGTTCTCTACCCTTAATCCTGCTACTCTGGAACATCAGATCCTCAGAGGAGTTTTGAGGTTGTCTAAAAAGCAAAATGACTTACAGTGAGAGAGAGAGAGAGAATTTTGTCTTAATGTAAAAATGACTGACATGATAAAAGATGATGAAGAATTTGAAAATGTAATCATAGAAGCTTGAGAAGAAATAAACTTGATTTGATTTGGTCTACTAGAACCGCTCTGAAAACTGAGAATTTACAACAATTCTAAGTCTCAGCCCATACCTGATACTTTGGGATCTCTGCTGGAGAAATATTCCTTTCTTCTTTGTGGCACCTACAGAGTTAATAGGCAGGATCTACTTCCAGAGAAAATATACTGCAGCCCTTTCATATTATCAAATTATAGCTGATGTGACATTAGATTACCTACACTAGCCTAAAGAAATGACTCAAGGAATTACCAAAGATACTTACATGTGGAATCCCCCCAAAAAAGGTCAAACTCATAGAAACAGAGATTAGAAAAGTGATTTCCAGGGGTTGGGAG
This sequence comes from Mesoplodon densirostris, assembly GCF_025265405.1. Lineage (NCBI taxonomy): Eukaryota > Metazoa > Chordata > Mammalia > Artiodactyla > Ziphiidae > Mesoplodon > Mesoplodon densirostris. The sequence continues at coordinate 40,023,834 of NC_082668.1, forward strand.
GTAGAGGAAATAGGAAGCAGTTGGGAAAAGGGTACAAACTTTCAGTTATAAGATAACGTATAACATGATGATTGTGGTTGAAAATACTGTCTTGTATAACTAAAATTTACTAACAGAGTAGAAATTAAATGCTGTCACCACATTTTTTTTAAGAAAGATGTGAGGTGATGGATGTGTTAATTAGCAAGTTGAGAAGAATCTTTCACAGTGAATATCAAATTATTACAATGTATACTTTAAATATCTTATAATTTAATGTCAGTTATACCTCAATAAAGCTGACCAAAAAATTACCAAAGAAATAGCTATGGTCTCAGAATCCCCAAGGGTAAAAGACTTTACAGACAGGCTAACTGGAACAAAGTCAATTAGAGTTCAGATTGATTCTTCCTAGATTTTCATAAATCTCTTTTTGTACTGACATGAAATGGTTAGGCCGTGCTCTAGGGGTGTTAGAAACATGGCACTGCCTGTCCCTTAAATCAGTAGAAGCCATGGCTTAGTCTCCTTGCTTCAGAACAATTACAGTCTTCAAGAAATTAGTCAAAGCATCTTCAGGTCTTGTGTTAGTCTCACCTTTAAATCTGATGTTACCACAGGCAGTAAATCTCTATTGCTAAAGGAAATCTCTCATCATTTTTCTACTAGTTAACTAAATAATTATAAACTATTGCCACTTTCTTTTTCTCATATTACCATCTACTGATATAATATTCTTTGAATATATAGAATAGTTACAATAATTGTTTTAATGTCCTTGTCTGTCAACTCTAATGTTTGTGTTAGTTCTGGGTCAATTTTGATTTTCTCATTATGGGCCCTATTTTCCTGCTTCTTTGCATGCCTGATAATTTTGCCAGAAATCGTGATTCTACCTTGATGGGTACCATATTTTTTTGTATCCTTCTAAATATTCTTAAGCTCTGTTTTGGAACACAGTTACTTGGAAATGGGTCACTTGGGGCCATGCTGTTAGGCCGTGTTAGGAGCAGAGCTGTGTTGACTCCAGGGCTCACTATCCACTACCACTGAGGCCAGGCCCTGTTGGATACTACCCAGTGCCCGGAAATCACCAGGTTGCCAATTCTGGCTGGTGAGAACTGGTACTGCATGCACGCACGTGTGCGTGCACGTGCATGCTGGGCACTGTCACTTCTAACCCTTTTGGATGGCCTTTTCTCCAGCCTTAGGTAGATTCCCCAAAGGCATGTGCTGCCCAGTACTCAGCTCAGTACTCAGAGAGGACCTTGTGGGCGTCTCTGACGTGCTCCCTCTGTGCGGCTCTCTCCTCTCCCATCCTCTGTCCTGGAACGCTTGCAGCCTGTGTCTCCCCGGACTCTCAATTCTCATTCCTTAACCCAGGGAACCCATCCTGATTTCCACTCCTTGCATCACAGCCTGAACTCCCTCAAGGCTGTAAGTCGTGGAGGCAACAATAGGGCTCACCTCACTTGTTCCCTTTCTTTCAGGGATGAGAGTGCTTTGTTGCTTGATGTCCAGTCTCTTAAAAACCATTGTTTCATATTTTGTCTGTTTTTTTGTTATTTCAAATGAAAGTAGAGGGTCACAATAGAAGCTAGTATATATGATAGATACTCTAAACGTACTATAGAAACACTTCTAAAGTATCATAGAAATGCTTTAACAAATCATCACACTAATTAGGCTGTTTTAACTATCATCTTGACTAGAAATGATCACCAGTCTAACTCTGTAATTCTCCTCTTGTTCTGGATGAGGATATTAATATTCTTGGCATGTGACTCACGACAACACTCATTTGCAACCCATTAAGATTGATCATCTCTCCTGTGCAGCAATTGGGATCTTTGTTCCTATGCATATTTCAGGACCAAGGTTTTCAGTGCCACCCCAGGACCAGGTTAATTGTTCTCTGGGGCTCTTAGTTAGGCTGTTTCAAGATTCTGACTCCCCAATACCATCAAATTGGCAATACCTCCTTACCTCCAAAGGGATAAATACTATAGGAGTTAGACAACTTAAGGAGGCTTTTACCAGCCTGCCAATCAGTGAGTCCCTCACTCTTGAAAGTCAGACACAGAAATGGATGCCCTCCAGGAAACTTGCCTCTGAATGTCAATTAATCAACAATAGTCTCACTCAAGTACTACACATCTGCAGATGATGCCAACCCACTTAAACCTCTGAAACTCTTCCAGTGCTTGAACTCCATGCTTCCTCAAAACCCTATATAAGATCAGCAGTTTGCTCTGATCAGGGAGGCCACTGTCTGACTAACTTATCTCTCCCCTACCACAGGTAAGCAATAAATTCAGCTGTGTTTTTTTATTTTTTAGTATTTTGTTCTATTTTTATTTATTTATTTATTTGGGGCTGCCTTGGGTATTCGTTGCTGCACGTGGCTTTCTCTAGTTGCAGAGAGCAGGGGCTACTCTTTGTTGCAGTGCGTGGGCTTCTCATTGTGGTGACTTCTCTTGTTGCGGAGCATGGGCTCGTGGGCTTCTCATTGTGGTGACTTCTCTTGTTGCGGAGCATGGGCTCTAGGTGCGCGGGCTGCAGTAGTTGCAGCATGCGGGCTCAGTAGTTGCAGCACGCAGGCCCTAGAGTGCAGGCTTCAGTAGTTGTGGCACATGGGCTTAGTTGCTCTGCGGCATGTGGGATCTTCCTGGACCAGGGATTGAACCTATGTCTCCTGCATTGGCAGGTGGATTCTTAAACACTGCACCACCAGGGAAGTCCCCAGCTGTGTTTTTTTTTTATATTAGATATTGAGTGGTGGGCTCATCAACCTCTGAGTCTTATATTTGATATTCTAATTTTATAATTGCTCATTTGATTTAGGTCCTAATACTATTATCAGCAGCTACCATTACTTGAGCATCAATTAAGCCAGGTATTATGCCAGCTGTTTACATACTTTAAATCTGGATTACTTAATCTGAAATGAGAAGATAAAGCTGAATTTATTGCTTACTATAGTAAGGGAGAGCTACATTGGTCAGGCATAATCTCCTGGAACAGAGTTGAATAAACTTCTTTGTAAATGTCCAAGGAACCTGCAAATACAACCTCTGAGATATCTTATATACGAACAGAGATATGGTCTTATAAAAGGTGTGCTAGTAATTACCCAGCATAGAAGGGTATATGTTTACTAGACAGTGGGAGAGTTTTTACCACTTTTCAGGTGATCGTATTTCCAGGGAGTATCTACTAGATGTTAGACCAGGACATTTCACTGAAATAAAGTATCATATCATTTAGTTGCCAAATCATCCAGTACCTCATTAAATGCTTTTTGATAAAATTTACTTAAAACAATAGCCAACAGCATCTCCTATCATACAACACATTAATATAAACTTACTGGGTGGAAAATGGGGAAAGGGACAAAAAAGATGGGGTGGTTCTGTATTGATATCAAAGAGTTCATAAAAGGATAAACTCAGGTCCAAAATCTTCAGTCCGCATCAAAGACTTCATGTCCTGATGACGGTGGAAACAGCCCAGCCCTAGTTGCTGGGCTCAGGGAATCAGGGTGATGTAGCTGTTCTAAGTGAAGAAGCTCCTCTGTCAAGGACACCACCTTCTCTTTACTTCAGAATCTCACTTCTTGGGCACAAGTCTAAGATTCTGTTTATTCTCCCATCAATGTAGAGCAGACTGATCGGATATGCTGCTGTGCCTTTTATCTTGGTCCTATTGGAAAGAAAACACACCCCAAAACTGTTAGAAACTAAATGCAGAGCTGAGGGCCTATTTTGTCTTTATGGATGTCATTTTTTTTTCAAGATAGGTGGTTCTAAACTAGACAGCTTGGGAGAGGTAGAACTTTTAAGAAAGAAATTCAGTTCATTGGTTTTCCAAACAGTAGTTTAAAGAAATCTACAGATTAGTGGAGAGTAGCTGGATGAAGAGAGAATTTGTGTAATTAGAAATCTGAGAAGGAACAAATCCAGAATTGCTTAAGACACACAAATATTCCACCTCTTTCCGCCACCTGTCTTCCCTCTGCAACGGGTTTTTGATCAGCTCAAGTTGTGGGCCATCGCATTTGCACTTAAACCAGAGCCAAGCTTCTTGCACTTTAGCTGTTACCTGCACATACAAATGTTCTCATTAAAATTTACAACAAAGGAACACTTAATCTTTTTGTGTATTAGTTCAAGAGACTCTTTTTTTTTTTTTTTTTTTTTTTGCGGTACACGAGCCTCTCACTGTTGTGGCCTCTCCCGTTGCGGAGCACAGGCTCCGGACGCGCAGGCTCAGCGGCCATGGCTCACGGGCCCAGCTGCTCCGCAGCGTGTGGGATCTTCCCGGACCAGGGCACGAACCCGTGTCCCCTGCATCAGCAGGCGGACTCTCAACCACTGCGCCACCAGGGAAGCCCGAGACTCTTTCCTTTTACACTGTATAATTTAAAAGCTTTATTTCCCCCCACAATTAGCAAATGGGCTTCATATTAGTTAAACTGGAAGTTTTCTTCCCATAGTTGCCAGTTCAAGAGACTTTACCTAGATATTAAAAGACTCAAATTCTAACTGCATGGTCTTTGCAACCTGTTTGCATAATACATATCCTCCTATAGATGAGAGAATAATTTCTGAATATGGAGTTAAACAATGAATGCAAACCTGCTGATTTTCATGCATTTGTTAATATTTCCTGGATGTGAACTGAGGTGAGAGGGCTTGGGAGAAAGTTAAGATAGGAGTGAAAGTACAAGATGGCACTGAACATTCATGTGGTAGTTCAAACCACACTTTGAGTTCTGTTCTCTAAGACTAAACACTTCTCCAAAGTCCCTGAACTGTAAAGCCTAGATTTTCCTGCTGTGCTTTATAAAGGTAATAGAATGAATTAGTAAAAACACTGGGCCAGCTTAGTGTAAATGGTATTTTTTATTTCCTTTATCAAAATATTTTATACTTTAGTTCCTAAGCACAAACTTCCAAATGATCTGTTAGACTTGAAAACAGTCCCTCTAATAGTCTGCCTTTGAAGATTATCTAGAATCAGTATTCATTTACTTGACAAATATTTATTGAGTGCCTATATGTGCCTAGCACTTTTCTATGTATTTGGGATATTTTGTGATTTTGAAGGTAGAGCCAACAGGTTTTTATTATATATAAAGGTTGCTTCAAAATAGCTGTAGAACATATCCTCTAGAATAAAAAGTAAAATGACTGGTTTTCCCCCTTTGATTATTTATGGTTCATGGACAGCATTTTCATGTTTTGACGCTGAGGTCTCAGAGACGAGTGTATTTCTCTCTTGCTTGGGAGAAGGCAAGCTTGATGAGAGCAGGGGCTTCTTCTGGCTTCTTCACCCTGTAGCTCCATCACCTAGCACGGCACCAGCCATATAATAGGTCCTTTATAAATTTGTGCTACTATGTACTTGTCCTGTATTAACCAGGTCACAGTGTGAGTACAAAATAGTGAGATAAGAAAATAGAGCTCTGCTTGTCATTTAACTTTTAGAAAGCTACAAAGCTGAAGTATTTTCCAGGTCTGTTTGTGCATCCTGACGACAGACACACTCCCATCCACCCCCAAACCAAACCCCACTTTTCTCTTTATCGGAAGTGGAGGGAAAGATGCTTGAAATGACATTCATTGTACATCATGTCTCCTCTTGTATGGTGAATGAGAATGGAGCCAACGTTTATTGAAACTTACTCCAAGCCATCTATCAGAGTAACAGTGGTAGGTAATAACTTCCTGACTATTATAGAAGTGGTAACTGATGAGTCACAGAAAGTAAATGTAACTTCCTTAAGGGCCCAGTAAGTGTCACTGTTGGCAAACTCACAAGAGACGAGTCCATATTCCTTTTAATTAATTAATTAATTATTTAAAACATCTTTATTGGAGTATAATTGCTTTACAATGGTGTGTTAGGTTCTGCTTTATAACAAAGTGAATCCGTTATACATATACATATGTTCCCGTATCTCTTCCCTCTTACGTCTCCCTCCCTGCCACCCTCCCTATCCCACCCCTCTAGGTGGTCGCAAAGCACCGAGCTGATCTCCCTGTGCTATGCGGCTGCTTCCCACTAGCTATCTAGTTTACGTTTGGTAGTGTGTATATGTCCATGCCGCTCTCTCACTTCGTCCCAGCTTACCCTTCCCCCTCCCTTTATCCTCAAGTCCATTCTCTAGTAGGTCTGTGTCTTTATTCCCGTCTTGCCCTTAGGTTCTTCATGACCTTTTTTGTTCTTTTTTTTTTTTTAGATTCCATATATATGTTAGCATACGGTATCTGATTTTCTCTTTCTGACTTACTTCACTCTTTATGACAGACTCTAGGTCCATTCACCTCAGTACAAATAACTCAATTTCGTTTACTTTTATGGCGAGTAATATTCCATTGTATATGTGTGCCACATCTTTGTCCATTCATCTGTTGATGGACACTTAGGTTGCTACATGTCCTGGCTATTGTAAATAGAGCTGCAGTGAACATTGTGGTACATGACTCTTTTTGAATTACGGTTTTCTCAGGGTGTATGCCCAATAGTGGGATTGCTGGGTCGTATGCTAGTTCTATTTTTAGTTTTTTAAGGAAACTCCATACTGTTCTCTATAGTGGCTGTATCAATTTACATTCCCACCAACAGTGCAAGAGGGTTCCCTTTTCTCCACACACTCTCCAGCATTTATTGTTTGTAGATTTTTTTTTTTTTTTTTTTTTTTTTGCAGTACGCAGGCCTCTCACTGTTGTGGCCTCTCCCGTTGCGGAGCACAGGCTCTGGACGTGCAGGCTCAGTGGCCATGGCTCACGGGCCCAGATGCTCCGCGGCATGTGGGGTCTTCCCGGACCGGGGCATGAACCCGTGTCCCCTGTATCGGCAGGTGGACTCTCAACCACTGCGCCACCAGGGAAGCCCAGTTGTTTGTAGATTTTTTGATGATGGCCATTCAGACTGGTGTGAGGTGATACCTCATTGTAGTTTTGACTTGCATTTCTCTAATGATTAGTGATGTTGAGCATCTTTTCATGTGTTTGTTCGCCATCTGTATCTCCTTAGGAGAAATGTCTCTTTAGGTCTTCTGCCCATTTTTGGATTGGGTTTTCTGTTTTTTGATATTGAGCTGCATGAGCTGCTTGTGTATTTTGGAGATTAATCCTTTGTCAGTTGCTTCATTTGCAAATATTTTCTCCCATTCTGAGGGTGGTCTTTTCATCTTGTTTATGGTTTCCTTTGTTGTGCAAAAGATTTTAAGTTTCATTAGGTCCCATTTGTTTTTGTTTCTATTTCCATTTCTCTAGGAGGTGGGTCAAAAAGGATCTTGCTGTGATTTATGTCATAGAGTGTTCTGCCTATGTTTTCCTCTAAGAGTTTGGTAGTGTCTGGCCTTACATTTAGATCTTTAATCCATTTTGAGTTTATTTTTGTGTATGGTGTTAGGGAGTGTTCTAATTTCATTCTTTTACATGAAGCTCTCCAGTTTTCCCAGCACCACTTATTGAAGAGGCTGTCTTTTATCCATTGTATATTCTTGCCTCCTTTATCAAAGATAAGGTGACCATATGTGAGTGGATTTATCTCTGGGCCTCCTATCCTGTTCCATTGATCTATATTTCTGTTTTTGTGCCAGTACCATACTGTCTTGATAACTGTAGCTTTAAGTATAGTCTGAAGTCTGGGAGCCTGATTCCTCCAGCTCTGTCTTTCTTTCTAAAGATTGCTTTGGTTATTCGGGGTCTTTTGTGTTTCCATACAAATTGTGAAATTTGTAAGTTGCTTTGGGTAGTATAGTCATATTCACAAATGTTGATTCTTCCAATCCAAGAACATGGTATACCTCTCCATCCGTTTGTATCATCTTTAACTTCTTTCATCAGTGTCTTACAGTTTTCTGCATACAGGTCTTTTTTCTCCTTAGGTAGGTTTCTTCCTAGGTATTTTATTCTTTTTGTTGCAATGGTAAATGGGAGTGTTTCCTTAATTTCACTTTCAGATTTTTCATCATTAGTGTATAGGAATGCAAGAGATTTCTGTGCATTAATTTTGTATCCTGCTACACTACCAAATTCATTGATTAGCTCTAATAGTTTTCTGGTAGCATCTTTAGGATTCTCTATGTATAGTATCATGTCATCTGCAAACAGTGAAAGTTTTACTTCTTTTTTTTTCTGATTTGCATTCCCTTTATTTCTTTTTCTTCTCTGATAGCTGTGGCTAAAACTTCCAAAACTATGCTGAATAATAGTGGTAAGAGTGGGCAACCTTGTCTTCTTCCTGATCTTAGAGGAAATGGTTTCAGTTTTTCATCATTGAGGACAATATGCCTACTTTCTGGAAGGTTTTTATCATAAATGGGTTTTGAATTTTGTCAAAAGCTTTCTCTGCATCTATTGAGATGGTCATATGGTTTTTCTCCTTCAGTTTGTTAATATGTTGTATCACATGATTGATTTGTGTATATTGAAGAATCCTTGCATTCCTGGGATAAACCCCACTTGATCATGGTGTATGATCCTTTTAATGTGCTGTAGGGATTCTGTTTGCTAGTATTTTGTTGAGGATTTTTGCATCTATGTTCATGAGCAATATTGGCCTGTAGTTTTCTTTCTTTGTGACATCTTTGTCTGGTTTTGATATCAGGGTGATGGTGGCCTCATAGAATGAGTTTGGGCGTGTTCCTCCCTCTGCTATATTTTGGAAGAATTTCAGAAGGATAGGTGTTAGCTCTTCTCTAAATGTTTGATAGAATTCACCTGTGAATCCATCTGGTCCTGGGCTTTTGTTTGTTGGAAGATTTTTATCACAGTTTCAATTTCAGTGCTTGTGATCGGACTGTTCATATTTTCTCTTTCTTCCTGGTTCAGTCTCGGAAGGTTGTACATTTCTAATAATTTGTCCATTTCTTCCAGGTTGTCCATTTCATTGGCATAGAGTTGCTTGTAGTAATCTCTCATGATCCTTTGTATTTCTGCAGTGTCAGTTGTTACTTCTCCTTTTTCATTTCTAATTCTATTGATTTGAGGCTTCTTTTTTTTTTCTTGATGAGTCTGGCTAATGGTTTATCAATTTTGTTTATCTTCTCAAAGAACCAGCTTTTAGTTTTATTGATCTTTGCTATTGTTTCCTTCATTTCTTTTTCATTTATTTCTGATCTTTATGATTTCTTTCCTTCTGCTAACTTTGGGGTTATTTTGTTCTTCCTTCTCTAATTGCTTTAGGTGTAAGGTTAAGTCGTTTATTTGAGATGTTTCTTGTTTCTTGAGGTAGGATTTTTTTGCTATAAACTTCACTCTTAGCACTGCTTCTGCTGCATCCCATAGGTTTTGTGTCGCCGTTTTCATTGTCATTTGTTTCTAGGTATTTTTTTGATTTACTCTTTGATTTCTTCAGTGATCTCTTGGTTATTTAGCTGTGTACTGTTTAGCCTCCATGTATTTGTATTTCCTACAGATATTTTCCTGTAGTTAATCGATATCCAGTCTCATAGCGTTGTGGTCAGAAAAGATACTTGATACGATTTCAATTTTCTTAAATTTACTGAGGATTGATTTGTGACCCAAGGTATGATCTATTCTGAGTGTTCCATGAGCACCTGAGAAGAAAGTATATTCTGTTGTTTTTGGATGGAATGTTCTATAAATGTCAATTAAGTCCATCTTGTTTAATGTATCATTTGAAGCTTGTGTTTCCTTATTTCTTTCCAGTTTGGATGATCTGTTCATTGGTGAAAGTGGGGTGTTAAAGTCCCCTGCTGTGATTGTGTTGCTGTTGATTTCCCCCTTTTATGGCTGTTAGCATTTGCCTTATGTTTTGAGGTGCTCCTATGTTGGGTGCATAAATATTTACAATTGTTATATCTTCTTCTTGGATCAATCCCTTGATCATTATGTAGTGTCTTGTCTCTTGTAATAGTCTTGATTTTAAAGTCTATTTTGTCTGATATGAGAATTGCTACTCCAGCTTTCTTTTGCTTTCCAGTTGCATGCAATATCTTTTTCTATCCCCTCACTTTCAGTCTGTATGTGTCCCTAGGTCTGAAGTGGGTCTCTTGTAGATAGCATATATATGGGTCTTGTTTTTGTATCCATTCAGCCAGTCTGTGTCTTTTGGTTGGAGCACTTAATCCATTTACATTTAAGGTAATTATTGATATGTATGCTACTATTACCATTTTCTTAATTGTTTGGGGTTTGTTATTGTAGGTCTTTTCCTTCTCTTGTGTTTCCTGCCTAGAGAAGTTCCTTTAGCATTTGTTGTAAAGCTGGTTTGGTGGTGCTGAGTTCTCTTAGCTTTTGCTTATCTGTAAAGGTTTTAATTTCTCTGTTGAATCTGAATGAGATCCTTGCTGGGTAGAGTAATATTGGTTGTAGGTTTTTCCCTTTCATCACTTTAAATATGTTCTGCCACTCCCTTTTGGGTTGCAGAGTTTCTGCTGAAAAATCAGCTGTTAACCTTATGGGGATTCCCCTTGTATGTTATTTGTGCTTTTCCTTTGCTGCTTTTAACATTTTTTCCTTGTATTTAATTTTTGATAGTTTGATTAATGTGTCTCGGCGCGTTTCTCTTTGGGTTTATCCTGTGTGGTACTCTCTGTGCTTCCTGGGCTTGATTGACTATTTCATTTCCCATGTTAGGGAAGTTTTCAACTATAATCTCTTCAAATCTTTTCTGAGTCCCTTTCTTTTTCTCTTCTTCTTCTGGGACCCCTATATTTCGAATGTTGGTGTGTTTAATGTTGTCCCAGAAGTCTCTGAGACTGCCCTCAATTCTTTTCATTCTTTTATTCTGCTCCCTGGCAGTTATTTCCACCATCTTATCTTCCAGCTCACTTATCCATTCTTTTGCCTCAGTTATTCTTCTACTGATTTCTTCTAGAGTATTTCTAATTTCAGTAACTGTTTGTTTGTTTGCTCTTTAATTCTTCTAGATCCTTGTTAAATGTTTCTTGTAATTTCTCCATTCTGTTTCTGAGATTTTGGATCACCTTTACTATCATTACTCTGAATTCTTTTTCAGGTAGCTTGCCTATTTCGTCTTCAATTATTTGTGTTTTAGGTTTTCACCTTGTTCCTTCATCTGTAACATTTTTTTTTTTGGTCGTTTCATTTTTTTTTTTTTTTGATGGGTGGTGCTGTATTCCTATCTATCATCTTACTGGTTGTCTGGCCTGAGACGTCCAGCACTGGAGTTTGCAGGAAGTTGGATAGAGCCGGGTCTTGGTGCTGAGATGAGGACCTCCAGGATGCCTCACTCCCATTAATATTCCCTGGGGTTTGAGGTTCTCTGTTAGTGCAGCAGACTTGGAGCCCCCACCACAGGAGCTCGGGCCTGACCTCTGTCCTGGGAACCAAGATCTTGCAAGTTTTGTGGCATTGTAAAAAATAAAAAGAAAAAGGAAAAAAAGGACCAGAGCAGCACAATATCAAAGAATAGAAAAGAAAATAAAATTAGAAAGATAAAAAATATATTAGGAAATATAAAACTATAATTGAAACAACTGCAACAAGGTAAAATAAAACCACAACAGATAAAAGAAAAAGAAAAGGGGGGGTACAAGCCAAAAGGAGAGAATGATAACAAAGTATAAAGAATAAAATAAAATTAGAAAAATAAAAGATTAGGAAATATAAAAATATAAGAGAATCAACAATTAGTCAACAAGGTAAAACAGAACCCCAATCTAAGAGAGGAAAAAAAAAAAAAGCCTTAGCTATGGGGGGGGTGGGGTTTAGGCAGGGGTGGAACTTAGGCAGGGGTGGGGTTTAAGGTGGGGCAGGGCCTCTGCTTAGGACCTGGGTGGAAGGAAGGGAGGGCCTCTGCAGTGTGGAGTTCTGGAGTTTGGAGGTAAGGCCCTGAATGAGGGTGTGTGGGTAGGGTTTAGGCCCAGTGCCTTGGAGGGGGTCTCTGAGTGTAGAGGTGGGGCCCTGGGTGGGGGGTGTAGGGGCAGGGCTTGGGCTCTGCGTAGTAGGGGGGAGGCTCCGAGGATTAGGCCCAGGAGCCCAACAGGGAAAGCGCTGGCCCTGTTTCCTTCCATTCCTCTGTGCCCTCCCCCACTGTCTCCTCCAGGGTCTCCCCCCGTTGCTGCTGGACCCCTAACCGTGGGTGGGTCCCGCTGGGTGTAGGAACTCCTCCCCTCCCCCAGCCACCCCTCAGGGGTGCCAGTCCCACAGGTCCAGCCTTTACTTTTGTTCCCCCTTCCCTCCCACTCCCTCAGGACCCACACAGCTGGAGGGGGCCTCAGTGGGCAGAGGGTCAGGCCCGGGATCTCAGCAGGCTCCCAGGGGCCCAAGTGGGCAGGGGAAACCTGGCCCTGCTCCCTTTTGATCCTCTGCCCTCCCAGTGGTACCCAAATTTCCCCCTTCAGGCATGGAATCCCTTCCCCTCCCCTAGCTGCCCGTCAGGTGCCAGTCCTGTCCCACCTCAGCTTCTCCTCCCCCCTCACTCCCCCCCACACCCCAGGTCCTACCTGGTCTCTGGGGGTTCCTCCCGTCCCCTTAGGTGTCCGTGGTCCCCCAGGTGCCCTCGTTGTGAGCAGACGCGGATTCCGCATCCTCCTAGTGCCCCGTCTTCACCCCGCCCCCCCATATTCCTTTTAATATACCATTCTGACAGTCATATTATCATGTAACTTAATGGCTACAAAAGGGATAAACTGGCAGCAATGTCACTGTGATACCTTTAGCTTAAGAATCTCTTCTTCTTTGAATTTTATTTATTTATTATACAGCAGGTTCTTATTGGTTATCTATTTTATACATATTAGTGTAGATATGTCAATCCCAATTCCAGGGATTTCTGGAATTTCAGGGGCTTGGACGACCAAGTTAATATTAGTCAATGTCAATCAATCTTTTAGCATTCTATGATGTCTCATCAAGACACAGAATCTTAATCTAAAACTATTCTTTATAACGGAGGCTATACTAAGGTATTGGTTCTTGCCTTTTGCACTCCTGACAACTGTGTTACTGAAGGATATTACACGGACTTGTGTTTCAGGGTCATCGTGTCTGAGGAAGCTTGTCTAAGTCTTCATGTCTGTGGGTCTCGCTTACCTGTTCTGATTCCACACTAGCTTCTTTCAGTTTATCCTCTGTTGCCTCTTTACATTTCTTCAGGTGTCTAACTGTTTCTTCCAATTCCTGAAAACGTGATACAAAGATTTTTGACAAACTCCCAATGTACTATATATGGAAGAAAAAGCTTCAATATTGTAATAAATGAGCAACCAAATTATGAAAGTATGATGGGGTACTTTCTAACTCCGAGTGCTACCAGACTATAAGATAAAAACTATTATTTTCAGTTTAACCTACAGTATACATTTGTGTATATGATTATAGATTTTGATTTACAGATTCTCCTGAGAAAAGATGATTAACATCTCTTTCCAGAATTGGGGAATACTTTTCATAGCAGATAATCTCTGTTGGAAGGCAAGAGCTTGATGGTCTCTTGAAGTCCCTTTTCGGTAATAAAATGTGCTTTTCATTAGGTTGGGAGTAGATAAAAGTCCTGTAACGGCAACAGATGTATCTGAGCTATGGGGAAGAACCAAGGGGTGTAAAGTTCCTGAAAGACTATGAAGTTCACAAGTTTTGCTTAGTAACTAGTACTTTGCATATGTGAGCTTTAGCCGTTCTTTAAAAATGAGTATCATTTTTATTAAGTTGAACATGAAGACGAGGTGCCATAGTCAAAGCTCCAGGCTTCATTCCTACATATGATTCTAAGGACTTAGCTAAGATGAACGACTTGTAAGTTTGTCTTCTTCTATAGAGCCTAGAAAAGCCAGGTGCCCTCATGCTGGGTTTTGCACATGGCCTTTGCTGGTAATCTCTGAGATGAATCTTAGGAACCCTTTTACCTGGCACCGATGCTCCAGCTCCCACCTCCTCTTCTGCTCTGCCTCGAGTTGCAGCTCTTGCTGTTTATTCTGAGCTGACAGATCATGTTGGCTCTTGGCCAACAGCTGCATCTCCTGCTGTAGGTTAGTCATTTCAGATACACATTTCTGGATACTCAGTGCCTGGTAGGGCACAAAGAGGGAGACGGTCGGTGAACCTGTCCAAGTTTGGGACTTCATGTGAATGGTAAACAGAGTGTGTGGAAATCATCTACCTGTTCATAGCTTTTTTTCAGATACTGATCCTTAATTAGCTCCACTTGCCTCAATTCTGTTTCTGTTTGCTGAAAGTAAATGTGGAAATAACATAGAAAGATGATCAGTGGAAAAACTGGCTTGCTCTTTTTGCCTATAGGCTGACAGAAAGAATCCCACATGAGATCCACAGTTACCAGTTCCTGCTGGGCTCTCCTTCCCATCCAGCCCCCTGACCCCGAAAGAGCTAAGTCTTGTACAATCACTGTGGAAGAGACAGCTGGGGAGCCAGAATGTGACACTGGCAGCTAATGAGAAACCAAACACTGATGCAGCAGTATCTCTGCGGGACAAAGAGTCTCCCCCCACCTCCCCCCAGGCAATCTGCCCACTTCCCAGGTGTAGCTGTAATTCCCAGAGAACACATGGTGGTGGGGGGGCTCTGAAACCATCTTCCCCAGACACCACTGCCTGCCTGGATCCTCATCAGATACTAAGGAGGAGAGGAGAGTCAGGGTTTCTCATACAACCTTCCTCCTCTCTATGTTCTGAGCATTATTCGCCCTAGCTGACAAGTGGAACTTAATTTGGGCCTTTTGATCCTTTATTTTCTCCTTGCTGCTGTTCAGTATCTTTTCCAACTCTGTCAGTTTCTGCCGCAGCTCCTGGTTGGTCCGGGATACTTCCACTGATCTGAAGTTGCTTTCATCAAGGGCTTTCTTCAGCTGTGGGATACAAAGGGAAAATTAGAACATTTTAACCTTCCATTCAGTAAGAGAAGCTTATGTTTAGCTGTGTCCCTATATTTTGTTCTCTTTGGACCTTTCTTTTAAAAAGGAGGTTAAGTGATGGGACTTCCCTGGTGGTCCAGTGGCTAAGACTCTGTGCTCCCAATGCATGGGGGCCGGGTTTGATCCCTGGTCAGGGAACGAGATCCTGTGTGCCACAACTAAAGATCCTGTGTGCTGCAACTAAGACCTGGCACAGCCAAATAAATAGATATTTAAAAAAGGAGGGTAAGTGAGGCAATAATAATAAGTAGATTTGTGGAGAAACACTCTCAGTGATTTTCATAATTTTTAACACTAAAGAACACAGTTTTTCTTAGAACAGATAATGTAAATGTATGTTCGTCATTTGCTTTCTAAGAGCATGGCTTTGGAATCAGACAGAAGTTAAAATCTCAGCTTCACCACACACTAGTCAAGTAATTTCAGATAATTAACTTCCCTAAGCTTCAGGTTCATCATTGGAAAAGTATGTGAATAGCCTACTTCATAGGATTCATGTAACAGTTAAACAAGAGGAGGCAGAGAAGGAATATAGAGCCTGGCACACACTAATTGCTCAGTGCTCATTGCTGTGCTTTAAAGGTTTTTTTTTTTTTTTTTTTTTTTTTAAAGCTTAAGCTCGTCTCTTTCTGTCACTTGTGACCTCATGTATGGAGAAGTGAAAATAAATTATATGGAGTTTATGTAAATACACCTATCGGTTATTGACTATCCTTGCATGTATTTTTATAATATTGCTTTTTTTCTATTGAGGTATAGTTGATTTATGATATTATATTAGTTTTAGGTGTATGACATAGTGATTAAAAATTTTTATAGATTATACTCCAGTTATTATAAAATACTGGCTATATTCCCTGTGCTGTACAATATATCCTTGTAGCTTATTTACATAGTAGTTTATACTTCTTATGAATACTGCTTTTTGTTTAGAAATTTTAATAAACTTGTCTAGTGGAAAAATAACATAGTGATTACTATTAAAAACAAGACAACAGGCCCACAATGAAGTCACTTATGCTAAACCTTATGTCACCAAACTGAGACTTAATTACAGTTTTGGCTCTCCCAGAAAAGGACTCTTAAACCAGTCAATCAGGAATGGCCTGATCAGCATTAGGTGAGTAATCTGCCTGACAGACCCCTGCCATCCCTTAAAGGAAGTAACTCTGCTACTACTAACTAATCTACTTTTTTGCCTAGTATAACTTCCTTGTTCCTGCTCCCCTCTGCCTATAAAAGTCTTTCATTTTATACAACTCCTCAGAGCGCCTGTCTATTGCAATCAGTTGCATACTGCCTGATTCAAATTGATTTTTGTTCAAATAAACTTAATTTTATTATTCCTCAATTTATCTTTTAACATTACTTAAATCATTTTACAGAGTTCCCTCCTATGCCCTTAAATGAGTACCACTGGATTTTTAGGAAGAAGAGACGGCAGCTGAGGAGGGAGACGATAGGAGGGTGGTATTCTCTGTGGCTGGTATTTAACATGTCAAAGAAAAAAGTCAAAATTATTTGTTACCTTTTCTCTTTATACTAGCTCATTCCCTCAGATCCTAACCTCACACTACAGTGTTAGTCTTTTATTATCACCCAACTAAATTTCTGTTAGATATTCCACCATTACCTCAATCACAGCTTTGTCAAAACTGGGTAAGCCCTAAAAACTAACCCTCAAAACCACCCTGGAAAGCAGTTGTGATGATTTCCATTTTGATTGAGGAAACTGAGACTCAAAAGTGAAGTCATCTGCACAGATAGTAAATTTACACATTGCTAATAAGAGGCAGCGCTGGGAGTCTTAAACAGTGCACCCTGAGCCCACCCCTGCCACTGACTGCTCAAGACATCACACTCATACTGTTCCTTGGTCTCTCCTGCACAAGTTCACCATCTTTACTGATCCCTGTTAAAAGGATTTAAACTTTTAAATATTCTGAACAACTCTCTCTGAATAAAGGTACTTTTAATTTCAGTGCCCATTTTTGTTTCCCACAGAAATTATTTCTGTAATATTTTTAACACTTATACAGTGCTTTGTCAATTTACAAAGCATCATATAAACGGTTGAATCTGATTTTGTGACTGTGCGCTGTCAAGTGCAATTGCTAAATACGCTAAATTTGGCAAAATACAGACTGGCCACCCCAACCAAGTCTTGGAATTATTTTAATTACTCCCTCCCCTTTGCTTATGATACATTTAGTGTCTGATTTTTCTATTAATTAAAATGGATTTTTGATTTGATTGTTCTCTATTTTCAACAGAAACACTTTGCTTGGCTCTAATCATCTGAAGCCCAGAGTAAATGCTCTAGTTCCCCTTAGCCTCCATGTTTCCAGTTTCTCTTCATTCTTACCTACTCTCCACTGCTAACAGACTAACTGACCTAACATTGTGCTCACAGCCTTCTCAGAAACCTACAGTGCTCTACTGTTACCTAATACTTTCCATCCAACATTCTGGGAGTCAAGGCCATCTACCAGCTGGTCTCATCTAAGCTAACCCCCTTTTCTCAGAAATTTCCTAAAGTCTCTGCTCTGACCAAGAGAGGCAAATCCTTTTTCTTTGCTCACATGTCCTATTTATTTCTGTAACTAAGCTTTGTTCATCCTCTTACATAGAGTGTCACAGCCCTGTCAGCTCTGCCAGTCTCAACCCTGTAGAATTGCGTCAAGCTTCCCCTCTTCTTCGATCACCCAACCAGCCTAAAGCAAACTTTCCCTTACTTCTGAATTCCTTTAAAATTGTACACAGCTTCTAGCTATCCAGGAAACATCTTCTGATGTCTTCCTAGTTGTCTCATGTAAAGAGTGGAGATGACAATTAAATAAGGGGTAATTTAGCACGGACCACATCTTCTGCTGTTTTTACTTGTGCCTCTTAGGAGGAGATAGGTGCATGATGGATGCTAGTTAAGTGAATTGAGGAGACAGGTGATTTGCCATCTGTCTAGCAGATGGCGGTCTCCTCCTTCCCACTCAGTTATTATTCTCCAATGGGAAGGCTGTCACCAAGGCATTCCTTCATTGGGCAGATAACTGTATATCAGAAACTTTTTGTGTGTTAATTTACAAACAGCATAGAGACGTATCTGGCTTGCTGGCAAAAGGGGGATTAGAAGGACCAAAGAACAACTGTAGCCATTCTCGGAACTCCTGTAGCTGGTTCTCCTCTTCAAAGGCATTCACCTAGAGGGAGACTTTTCTCGCTTGCCTCCATACCTCAGTCACTTCCCGTTGTGCTGCTTTGTTTGCAGTTTCTCTCTCAATTTGAAACTGCTTTCTTAGAGCATTTAGGCGTTGAGCATGCAACTCTGCTTCTATTTTGGATTCTTCACTCATCCGTTCTCTGTTTTGAAAAAGAGACATGATAAATCACCTTTAGAAAACATCTTAGTAGGCGTCATTTACCAATGAGAAGCAGATCAGCCACCAGGTAAAAATCACTGATCTGGAACTCATTAACAGAAAGAAGAAGAAATAAGCATTTACCTACAGCATTAAAAAACAAAAAGTTATTCAATATAAAGAGATCCACCCAAAAGAGTGAAACACATGCTCTTGTTTTAACCAATACTGAGTAGTCTTGAGCCAGCAACATTTCACCAGAATATAAAATTTGTACAGATTACAAATATGAAAAATACCTTCTTTGCTTTAGCTTATACTTGTCTGCTATATCAGTATGTTCACTACGTGAAAGGAATAAAGATCCACGTGCACAATGCATTTCCCTTGGGTATAAATTTTCATGGGATGTTATTAATATCTAAATCCTTTGCCTAGATAAAGTTTAACCAAAAACTTTAGTGGCTTGACCTGAACTTGATGGGTTTGACCTAACTAATCTCAGGAAAAAAATGGAAAACAATGAATGGTTTAGCAGCTGCTTAAATGGAATTATCCCACTCCTGGAGGGGTTATTCCCATCCATGCTTCTGTTCCTCCTTTTCCAAATCATGCTTTTAAAGGACACATAAGCTTCTGATAGAAAAGGTTTGGCAGAAACATGTAAGTATCCCTTCCAACTTGGTTTAAACCTTCATGTACAGAAGAAGACCGACACTATATGAGGGAAGAGCTGAAAAGGAGCGTACCCCAGCCAGCTAATATCTGCTCTGCTCAACTATGCCTGCTTCCTTCACATGGCTCTGCTGGGAGTACTAGCTCAAAGTAGGGAAAAAGGGTTTAACGGGTTTATGTGAATTAGCCAAACTTTCTCTCCCAGAGGCTCTTCCCTAATTCCACTGTGACTATACTGCCCTTACATGAAGGTTTCCAAATTCCGTCGCTCACGTTCTTTGCTTTCCAATTTCTCCTGAACAGGATAAAGCTTTGTTTGCAGCTGATGATTTGTCTGGAGAGCTTGCTCCAGGCTCTTAGCCAGTTTCCTGTGTTCTTCTCTAGCTACATCTAGAGCTTTTTGTAGAGCCTCTATCTGAAAGAGAGAAGAAAGAAGATTGTTTTTAATTCCACTGTAAGAGATACAAGAAGTCCATAACACTGTATATTCACTCTTTAAACTCTGAAACAATAATTATTTGGAACCAGAACCAAAGACTCCAGATGCCTGGAATATATATATGTGAGAACTTATTACAGACAGTCCTTAGGAGACTCTTAGAAGGTGGTGGGAAGGGTATGCTCCACTGGTCACTAGAGAGTTTTGGAAAATAGAGCCAACTTATTTATCCTAATTTCTAAGGTTTTAAACCAGTTAAACTCCCCTTCCTGATCCTATGACCCTCTGGTCTCACTGCCTAGAGAGATAAGAAGTGGCAACTGTTCCTTGTATATCCTTCTAGAAAAAGCTTTTTATAGGAAATATCTCTATTTTATATGTGTGCATACGTGTAGATACATATTCATGTGTGTATACACCTATAAACATGTGAGTGTGCCTCCTTATTAAGTGGGATCACTCTAGCTACTTCTGACTAAAGTTATGTTGTTTTCTAAGCCCTTTAACTTCACTTATGCATTAATACATGAAAAGAATGCAGACCATATAAGATAGAGAGTTAGGCATAATTATGGTCCTGGTTTGCCAATAAATGGTTCACTGTAAGATCACAGACCCATTCCCCATTTGGAAATATGTCACTGTACAAAACTCAGACTTGAATGGAAAGGAAATTTACCCGATTGTTTTACTCCATTTTTCCAAAATAGCAATATCCCAATAAAATAAAAAATATCAACATTATCATCTATAAAAACCTGGCTTCTACCTTAGTGTTGTGCTGGAAATCCATGACAAGGATTCTGGCCTGCCACTGGTCCACTTCTGCTTCCAGCTTCTGTACCTGCTCTTGATTTAGAGCCCTGTAAATGAAGGGCACAGGGAGAGTGACCATAGAAAAGTACCATCTAGGAATGATACCACTGGGAGTTACAGGGCACCTTCCAGGAAGCCCAAATGGCATATGCAGTGGGCTACAGATGCTCAGAATATCTGAGAGTTGGCAGGTGACAATTAGTAGCCTCAGCTTCAGGTTAAGAAACTAATTTTCCTATGGATTAAAAACTTGTCCCATTTATGATTCAGTTTGGCTTTATATATTAAAGTATCAGTACATGTTAATGACTAACATGGGCTGGTAACTTTATACTATATATATTACTAGTACAAAAATATATCACCTCTGTATGGACTGGCTTGCTGTTGAGATTTCTGCTTTTTACCCAGAATTTTATTGTGAATAGTAAACTATTTTTAATACCATCCCCTTGACTTTTTTTAAGTTCAGAGGTAATACAGATTCATAATATGTAAAAAAACAAGCACAATGAAGAATATGAAACTCACTTGTTCTCCCACAACACAGAGGCAATATGCACCACTACTGTATTAAAATATGTCTTAGAGGTCTGATTAAACTCAAACCATTTGTTCATTAACCTAAAAGGGAAACTTTTATGTAATTTTTGAAACATTTAAAGGAGTTCACTTATAAAACATGGCTAAAAGTAGTTCTCAGAATGATTCATCTAAAATAAATAGGATACTAATAAATGGATAATTAATTCAAACAGAAGTAGACACTTGGCTTTAATCTTGACAATTACCATTCTGTAGACCCAAGGGCAGGTATAAATGGTGTAGGAAACAGCAAGGATAAAACAGCATATATCACATGAATTTCTAGAATACATACTTATTTACATCACTACAAAATATGAGAATTTTTGGATATCATTTTTATTTATAATTCCAGATTTTCCTGAATTTGCTAGTTCTTTAAATACGATTTTACTACTTTATTTTCACAAGGGAATCAATAGAAAATGACTGTTTCTTGACTGCACTCTGTTCTTTACTACAAGGCAGCAGAAAAATACAAGTACAAAGACAGAAAAATAATCTCTGGTACCTTTCTTTCTTGAGGCCTGCAATCTCTGCATCCCTCTGCCCAAGCTCTATTTGCACTTTTTCCAGAGCGCCTCGCATCTTACTGTGAGAAGCCAACACATTCTCCAACATGATTGTAACTTTGCAGTTGTCTTCTTTAGCTTCTGCCAGTTGTTGCTGAAATTTTCCCACCTAATGGAAAATGAAATAAGACAAAGATATTTGATCCTTTCTGGTTATTCTTCTGCTGAGTCCCATGACTTCTAGAAGAGTATGGAAACCAGGTCTGGTAGAATGCTAAGAGGAATAATTAAATTATATTTTATATTTATTTTGTTTCTTAAGTTATTCTGACTTTGAGAAAAAGAAAACTAGACCCTAGATCATATGGATCCTATGAAGAACTCTGCAGTGCATCCTAACTATTGTCGTGTCACAGCACATATATTAACTAGAGACATAAGGACCAACAGCTTCTTGGGTCTAGAGGTGGTTCCAGACTGGCCTGTGCTAGCCCTCCTCAGCTATCTTACCATGGGGTCAGAAGAAGATAACACATTTGAAGCCCATCAGAATTATCTGAGGAAAGAGGACCATAAGTGGAAGCTGCTGAAGAATGATGTGACTCACAGCCCTCTTCAGAGGGGCAAAATCTAGCACCTGCTGTCAAGAAGTTTGGGATGTTACCTCTCTTCCCACTAAGTACACACACTGTTAAGCAGAAAGCATTTGGTAATTTGACTTAACATAAAATCTTAACAGTGTTATATCACATTAATAATACATAAGTAGGTGGTTATTATTACCAAGGTCAGATGTGTTTCAACAGAAAAAAATAGGACTTTTGATTATTTTAAGACAGGAAGAAAAAAAAACATTGGGAGCTAAATCATGTATTTTTAAAGGAAATATTTTAGAGCTCTTCTAAAGTTATCCTTTCTTTAGGGAAAAAAAAATCCTCCTCTGATCAATCCTCATTCTTTTTTACTAAAGGTAACAAGAAAAGAAAGAATATGGCTCATGAAAGATTTCAGAAGCGCTTCATTTCAGTAACAGACTTCAGGAAGGACTGATGTCTTGCCTTCTTGTTCTCCCTGCCCTCCAAAGCTTCGAGGTCACGTTTCAACTTCTGACTCTCTTTCAGGGCTGCAGCCCGACCCTTCACAACTCGTGAGAGCTCCCCTTCTTTCTTTTCAAGAATGGATTTCACCTTAGTAGAAAAAAAGAAATGATAAATGATTCTCCCAAAGCACAGTCAAATCAGCAATTAGAATAAGACACAGCAATTTAGAAACCAAATTTAAAATGTTTAATTAAATATGCTTATATACTATTGTAAATAAAAACTAGCTTTAGTAGCTGTTTTTCCCCTTAAAACTACAAAGCAAAAAAAAATCTGTTAATAAACATGGGCAAATCTCTAATATATGTCAATCTCTATGAAAGCGCAGAATGAAGGTAAGGGAGATAAGACAATGATGCTAAGATGAAAAACGGGGGAGAAACTGATTATCACAGAATTTGAAAATACAACGTAAATTAATATCATAAAAGCAAAGGTGAATAAGTACTAAATAGTGTCAAGAAAACAGTGTTACAGAAGTGTTCTAAATAGTGTCCTAATCCTAGTTAGAAGTATTAGAATTTTACATCTCTGAAACACTTTTAGTATATCTACACAGTTGTTTCAGATTCATCATACTATTCTAAATACCACTCTTTTAAAAAATACTTTATCTTGAAATACAGACTCACAGGAGTTTATAAAATTAGTGCAGAGTCCCCATGCACTCTTTTCCCTGCTTCTAATGATGACATCTTATATTGTAGTTCAACATTAAAACCAGGAAATTGACTTTAATGAGATTAACTAGACTACAAAACTTACAATTTTCACTTTTTTTTTTTTTTTTGCAGTATGCGGGCCTCTCACTGTTGTGGCCTCTCCCGTTGCGGAGCACAGGCTCCGGACGCGCAGGCTCAGTGGCCATGGCTCTCGGGCCCAGCCGCTCTGCGGCATGTGGGATCTTCCCGGACCGGGGCACAAACCCGTGTCCCCTGCATCGGCAGGCGGACTCTTAGCCACTGCGCCACCAGGGAAGCCCTTCACCATTTTTTTTAACCTGCATTCATCTGTGTATGCACACATGCACATAGCTCTATGTAATTTGACCCCATGCACATATTCCTGTCATCACGACAATCAAGATACAGAACTGCTCCACTGCCGCAAAGAACTCACTTGTGCTACTTCTCTGTGTTCACACCCTCCCCCAAACTCATCCCATGTCCCCTGGCAACCAGTAATTTGTTCTCTATCGCTACAGTTTTTGTCATTTCAAGAATGTTATTTTAAACATTTAAAAATAATTAATTTTAGTATAATACATTCACATTTTTAAAAACAGCCTTACTGAGATATAGCTGAAATACAATAAGCTATGTATATTTAAAGTGTACAATTTTGATATATGTATAAACCATAATCATGATAATGAACACTTCCATTATCCCAAAAGTTCCCTTATGCCTTTTTGTAATTTCCCCCACTTCTATCTCTCCCTGTTCCTACACATCCACCCAAGGCTACCACTGACCTGTTTTCTGTCACAATCAATTCACTTTTATTTCCTAGAATTTTATATAAATGAAATCATATTTTATGTACTCATTTTTGAATGATTTTCCACTCAGCACAATTATTTTGAGATTCACTCACTCTTCTTTATATATCAATACTTCTTCCTTTCTGTTGCTGAATAGTGTTCTGCTGAACACTTGAGTTGTTCCAGTTTTAAGCTGTTACAAGTAGAGCTGCTCTGGGCAGTTGTATACAGATCTTTGTGTAGATATATGCTTTCATTTATCTTTGGTGAATGCATAGGAGTGGACTGGCTGGGTTGTATGGTAGTAGTATGTCTCACTTTTAAAGAAAATACCAAACTATTTTCCAGAGTGGCTGAGTGATTTTACATTCCCTTCAGCAATGTATGAGAGTTCCTCCACATCTTCACTAACACTTGGGGTAATCAGTTTTTCAATTTTAGACATTCTAATAGTGTGTGGTAGTATCTCACTGCAGTTTTAATTTGCATTTCCCTAATGACTGATGTTTAACATCTTTTCAGGTGCTTATTTATCATCCGTATATCTTTTTTGGTGAAACGTGTGTTCACCAAATAAATAAAATACTTTGCGCCTTTTTTTTTCGGGTTGTTTTTCCTTCTTAGTGAGTTTTGAGAGTTTTTAATAAACTGTGGAGACAAGACCTTTATCAGATATGTGATTTGCAAATGTTTTTTTCCCCCAGCCTGTAGCTTTTCATTTTCTTAACAATGTCTTTGAAGAGCATACATTGTCAATGTTACATTTTTTCTTTATGGATCATGCTTTTGATGTCAAATCTAAGAAATCTTTGTGTAATCCAAGGTCACAATGGTTTCATCCTATGTTTCAGAAGTTTTACAGTTTTAGGTTTTACCTTTAGGGCTTTCATCCATTTTGAGTTAATTTTTATATATGGTAAGAGGTATGGATCAAAGGTATTTTGTTTTTTTGTTTCTGCATATGATACCCAATTGCTTTAGCACATTTGTTGAAAAGACCATCCTTTCTCTACTTTTACTTCTGTTGAAAATAAAATGTTCATAAAATTATTCTGGAAGGGTAGCACATTCACATTACTCTTAAGGTACAAAAGGATAAAGTGAAAAATCTCCCAGCCACTCAGTTTCCTTCCTCGAAAATAATGTTGCCAATTTATTACGATTCATTTTAGAGAGACTCTATTCAAAAGTGAATACATATGTATACTTCATCGCCCCAACCCTTTTGCACACAAATAGTAAAATACTCTGTATACTCTTCTGAACCTTGACTGTTTTAACCTAATAGTAGATATGTTATGATTAAGATAAATATATCTTCAAACAGTATTCCAAACTATGGATATACCATGATTTATTTAGCCAGCCTCTTACTGATGGAATTTTGGTTGTTTCTAGTCTTTTGCTAATAACAAACAATACTTCAGAAAGTAACCTTGTAAACATGTCTTATGTACAAGCTAGTGTATCTGTAGGAAAAAGTACAACTGTGGGTGTAGAGTGATAAAGCCAAATTGTCCTCCACAGGAAAAGGGCACTCCAAACAGCAGCAAAGAAGAATGCCTTTTCCCCACATCTTCCTCAATATTATACTTCCTTAAAACTTTTAACCTGTAACATTAAAAATACTTTAACATCTTCTGTAAGGATTCAAGAATAGTACCAAAGATGCTAACTTATAAGGTTTTGAAAACCTATTGGACTTTGTTCTAGAAAAGTACATTAGGAAGCATATAGTTTTTTATAATTTTACCAGTGTTTATAAAATATTTATAAAAATGAAAAGGCCACTAGCAAAAGTGCTTACAGAAAGGGTCTAAATTGTAGTTAACTCTAGAAGACAAGCTATAGTACTTCCTATTTTTAAATACCAAACAAAGATGGATGCTCTAGTAAGTTTTCTTTGGAAAGTATTTTCCAGTGTTCAAGTTCTCAGGGCTTCTATTTATGTATTTCTACTTTAAAATCAGGCTTTACCCATTTTACGGTAAATGTTAAGACTATTAGCATTAATTTTTAAAGTGAAAATTAGATTAAAAATCTCAATGGTTACTCTTAAGCCAAATATGACATTTCTGTGTCCAAAACAAAAACTAAGTATGCAATAGCCAGAATGATGGTTTTGATCTACGTCATCAGTTTTTCCTGTTTGTGAAGAAGTTCTTTCCATGTTGTTACTCACACCTCCAAACGTTATCTTTCTAGATGTTACTACTTTTCTTCACTGTTGTATAAATCTGAAATTTCCTTATGATTTAATTTGTGGCCTTCACTTACCGAATCCCGGTGAAGAAAATTTGGTGACTCATCATTTTCTAATGGTCTTGAGGCAAGAATGTCTATTTTACCTTCCAGTCTTCCCTCCATGGTTTTAATGGCATTCAAAAGAGTCTTTAGAGAGATCTCAGAGTCTCCGATCTCCTGAGAAGACCTCACAGAAGTCAGGGTAGGTGCAAAGGTCACATGGTGTGTAGGGTTTGGCCTAACCCTGGGCAAAACAACTGATAAACTTCGTTTCTTTACATTGTTGACACGGGGCCTATGGCTTTCAAGTAATTTTGAAGATGCAGGTCTCTCTGGAAACTTCCTTCTTCTTGGAGGCATCACCAATTTAAAAAGACAAAATCCACTAAACCTAGAATTATTTTTCAGTGAGTGCCCCCTTTACTATGAGAAACAACACAATATTCTAAATGAAGCTGGGATGGAAAATATACTTAAAAATGTGTTCCTTTGCTTTCAGAATGAAGAAAATACTAGTGTAAAGTATGTCCTCATGAAGAAACAAAGCTTGTCTAATGAGGTCCCCTTTACCAGTATAGTCAGACTGTTAGAACCCTAGCAGCATTCCATTTGAAGACACATTCTAGTTGCTTGGTTACCAAGGGTATACATACACAAACGTTATAGTTAAAGAAGTTACACATGCTTACACTGTTAAAAATTAAAATTAAATAATGTGATAAATTTGTAAGTCATTGAAATGAATCACTTTCTTTTAGTAACATATTCCTGGATTATTTTCTTCACTAAATGTTTTAGATATCTTCTTTGTCTAATTTTCTCTGTTCATGTTAAATTGTTATGTGACCTATGAACAGTTTTAATAGTCTCAATAGTCTCAGTCTCAATAGCCACCATGCTAACAAGTAAGCACCTTCACTACTAATACCTCTTTCAAGTGCGCTATTGCAGGTATATCTTGTTGGCAATGAGTTCTGCGTTCGCCTGTAATTAAAAACCCAAAGATACTTGTTCCTCACGTCTGCCGAAAGTTTTAAGGCTCAAATTGAAAAACCACTTCCTCTATGATAGAGATTCTCGATGCTTTCATCATGATGATGTTCCCTATGCATGCTCACAATACAATCTATTTTGTTTCTGAAAGGCATAACCTTCTATTCTATAATAAAGTCTGCCGAGTACATTACTAATCCTGCAATTAGAGCATGCAAGTTGAATGTCCCAATACTGCTTCAGGCATCTTTATGAATTCTTCTGTGGATGAGTGGAACCTTGTACATCGAGGGTGTTTAAAATATTTTTGATAAATTGAGTCAAGTGAGAGAATATTCATCTTTCTGGGATCATATGGTGAGGTGGGGAGAAAGTCACCAATTTCTTAAAAGCTAATTAAAACAACATAGAAGCAATCTGTTTTATAGCTATTAATCACACCTGAGCATATTTGCCCTCTAGTGCCTTATTCAACTTGCGTAGATGGTCGTTCTGTGAACTAGTTTCAGTAAAAGAACGTAGATGTTCTTCTAGCTGCTTAACTTTTATCTAGAGGAAAAACAGAAGAATAAAAAAACAAGTCTCATTAACGAAATATATATATATACTCCAAAACAGAAAAAAAAAAGATGTCACAAGCTTTGCAGAAAAAAAAAAAAAACCCTTAAAACTTGTAAAAAGCGATCCTGTTTTTCTAATGACGCTATTTCAACTAAAATTGCTATTTCAACAAATAAAATAGGCTATAGCCCTATAGATGTACTGAGTAATTCATTTGGTTTATAGCATTTATGGAAACTCCAAATTAACATGACTCATGAATATAACAGTGAGACTTTGTGGGTAAAATATTTCAATTTTAAAGAAATTGTGGTATCTAGTATTCAAAACCCTTTCTGAGTACGGATAATTAGAATTGTCAATATGTAAGGAGACAAGAGTCTTGTGTTTACCCACAGAGAATTACGAAAGTTGAATTAACAGAATTCTTATAGGCTGAATTATTATTTGAAAACTAACTCATAAAGCTGACTACTCACATCTTTCACTTTAAAGAAAAGATGATTTGGGGGAATAAAATCATTAATATTTACTCACAAATCTCCAAATTGTGTGTTTTTCTACATTTTCTTCCTCTTATTCCCAACCCTCTCAATACAAATAGACAATTAACATTACTGAACCTATCTCTGAATCAGAAAAAATTTCATCCAAAATTTTTAATTTAAATCAACTTTTTCCTCTCTCAGTATCTTTTCTTGTTTCCCACCTCTGAAGGGCAAACTCCTCTTGGTGGTAGCCACTAATTGTTTTCAAGAACTGTTAAAATTTGAGTGCTAATACTTAGTTTTTTTTAGAAACACATGAAAACACATTTTGTCTTAGGAAATCTCTCTTGTTCCATCAGCAGAATCCTTTTTCTCATCTTTGCCTGTTTCTGGTGCTCTTTTCCACAGTGTACAGTATAAAACATGTTCCATGGCTCCCCCTTAAGTGTATTCACTTAAGGTTCAGAATTAGAATGGCTTCCTCTAAAGAGAGGTATTGATGCAACACTTATTCTCATTTTAAACGTAAGCAAACTGCTGTTAACCTTAGAACTCAGTGGAAAATACTGATGAACACTCAAGAATTTTAGATTTGCCTCTCTTCAAACAAAACACAGAATATCCTTATTCCACAATATTTCTCAGGTAACTTATGCTACCCCCAGCCTCAGAGTACTCAATAAAATGCCCTGAAACTTGTCAGATGGCATGTTCTCATCTATAAAGCACTTTACTTTTTATACTGGGTTTCTTTTTTGGAAGAATTTCTAATTCAGGACACTGAAATGGGGAAGAACACAGAAGCAAATAAATCCTGCTGCCCTCAGAGATCTGATGTTTCTGTGTCATTAAAATCCAAGTAGCTTCCAAAGCTAGCTTACCAGGCAGTCTCGGAAATACCAGTATTTAGGTCAAGGTCATATCCTCCTATTGTTTCAAATGATCTAAATATATAGAGATACATATTTTTAAAAATTGAGGTATAGTTGATTTATAATATTATGTAAGTTTCAACTATACAACATAGGGATTCACAATTTTTAAAGATTATACTCCATTTATAGTTATTATAAAATATTGGCTATATTCCATGTAATGTACAATATATCCTTGTAGCTTATTTTATACACAGTAGTACTTCTTAATCTCCTACCCTAATATTGCCCCTTACATATATTTTCTAATATAAAACTATAAAAACATAACACTATAGAAACTGTGAGACACCTAAGAAATGGATGAAAAGGAAATTTTTTTTTTTTTTTTTTGTGGTACGCGGGCCTCTCACTGTTGTGGCCTCTCCCGTTGCGGAGCACAGACTCCGGACGCGCAGGCTCAGCGGCCATGGCTCACGGTCCCAACCACTCCGCAGCATGTGGGATCTTCCCGGACCGGGGCACGAACCCGCGTCCCCTGCATCAGCAGGCGGACTCTCAACCACTGCGCCACCAGGGAAGCCCTTATTTTTATGTGTTTTATAATGCAAGTATTCTAAATTAATGCTATTAATAAATTTCCTAAGTTTTTTCTTCTTCGATACATATGATAAGTTGGAAATAAAGTAGGACAAGCCTACAACGTTACCCCGAAGTTTGAAATGAGCTACAGAGTTGAAACAACCTAAACTGCCAGAGTTATGTATTTTGACTAGAAGTATGAAAATACATTCATAAAACTGATCATTTCAGCACAGCACCCTTAATAATAGTCATATAATTCCATGAAGCAATTCAAATCAAAGAAGTACAACAACAATCAACATGGATGGATCTCTCAATTATAATGCTGGGTGAAAGAAACAAGACACAAAAACTATATACTGTATTATTATATAAAGTTCAAAAATTAATCTGGGGTATTAGAAGTCAGGATGATGGATAGTAACATCATGGGGGATAGTGACTGAAAAAGGCTATGAAATGGGTTCTGGGTGCTGGGAATATTCTGTGTGCCGGTCACATGGTTACCTCTACTTTGTGAAAATCCATTAACTGTATCCTGTGTACTTTTCTGTATAATATGTTATAGTTCAATAAAAATTTATTAAAACAAAACAAACAAAACCTTTAAATAATCTCTAAATTAAGATCACAAATGCAGCTGCTCCTAAGGGGCTAGGCAGCTAACATAATATTTGAATCTAGTTGGTATAAGAGTGATGGGGCCAGTGGTAGATTAAAGTGAGCATAAAGCACTAACGTATGTTTAAAGACAAGAAAAAGGTGTGGGGCTTCCCTGGTGGTGCAGTGGTTAAGAATCCTCCTGCCAATGCAGGGGACATGGGTTCGATCCCTGGTCCAGGAAGATCCCCTATGCTGCAGAGCAACTAAGCCTGTGCGCCACAACTACTGAGCCTGCGCTCTAGAACCTGTGAGCCACAACTACTGAAGCCCGCGGGCCTACAGCCCGTGCTCTGCAACGAGAAGCCACCGCAGTGAAAAGCCCATGCACCGCAACGAAGAGTAGCCCCAGCTCACAGCAACTAGAGACAGCCCTGCATGCAGCAATGAAGACCCAATGCAGCCAAAAATAAATAAAATAAATTTATTTTTAAAAAATGTTGGAAATCTTTCAGGCATATATAGCAACATCCCTTCTATTCATCACTCAACTTAAAAAGAATAAAACATTACTAATATAGTTGAAACCCTCTGTGTAGCCTAATCCAACTAAATCTCTTCCATCCCGGAGTTAACTACTATCCTGAATTCGGTGTTTTATCATCCCTATTCCTTTTAAATAATTTTACTATAAATGTATCCCTCAACAGTATGTAGTATTATTTTATGAGATTCATCCATGTTAACACATGTCACTCTACATCCTCTTATATAGACTGCTTTCTAAACTGGTATAATTACTTTTCGGAGAAATTTGAAAAACTCCAGTAAATTTCAATTTATGTACATCATGCAACCCAGCAATTCTCCTAAGAATTATACCTAGAATAGAGAATATTTTGGATGAGTACAAAGACATGTGCAAGAATTAATCATATCAGCATTATTTGCAAACAACTGAAAACTGCCTAAATTTCCATCGACATAAGAAAGGATAGATACATTTGGGCATATTTAGATAATGCAATAGTATACAGCACCATATATGAAACTGAAATCATGTTTGAGTGTGAGGTGACAGTTTCTGACAGTCTGCATTAACACGTAAAACCCGGTATTTACATCATTAAGTCAATTTTGACAATACAATATTTTATCTAATATGGTTCATATGTAATATTTTAATCGATTATAATCCAATTGAGAGAACACACAGCAGACTATTGTTTTGATTACATTTAATATGTAGCTCTTCTTTTAGATTATCTTGTGAGAGTAATATGCTATACATTTACAATAGCCAAGACATAGAAGCAACCAAGATATGCATCGATAGAGGAATGGATAAAGAAGATGAGTGTGTGTGTATATGTATGTGTGTGTGTGTGTGTGTGTATATATATATATATATATATATATATATATATATACACACACACACAATGGTCTATTACTCAGCCATAAAAAAGAATGAACTAATGCCATTTGCAGCAACATGGATGGCCCTAGAGATTATCATACTAAGTGAAGTAAGTCAGAGAAAGAAAAATACCATATGATATCACTTATATGTGGACTCTAAAATATGATACAAATGAACTTATTTACAAAACAGAAACAGACTCACAGGCATAAAAAACAAACTTATGGTTGCCAAAGGAGAAAGTGGGGGGGGGGGGGGAGATAAATTAGGAGTTTGGGAGTGGCAGATGCAAGCTACTGTGTATAAAATAAACAACAAGGTCCTACTATGTAGCACAGGGAGCTATATTTAATATTTTTAAATAAAGTATAATGGAAAAGAATATGAAAAAGAACATATATACACACACACACATATATATAAAACTGAACCACTTTGCTGTACACCAGCAACTAACACAAGATTGTCAATTAAAAAAGAAAATAATGTGCTATATAAGAGCACTTTCCCTTGGGCTGATGAGGTCAGTGCCTTTTGGAATGTGCCAACCCAAGGCATGACATAAAAACACCAGTGAATCAATAGTTTCAAAAGTGTTTCACCTTTCAAAGGCTATCAAAAAGGTTCAGCCCTTATTACAGGAATATGGACAGAAAAAAAGGCATGTATTTTCCTTAAGATTATAAGGATGATCTCTAACATGTAATCAAGGTTTAAAAGGTTAGATAGGTAACACCAGACTCACTAATAAATCTTAAAATGTATTCAACTCCCAGCTAAAGTTTGGCATCAAGGGTTTAAGATTTGGCTATGAGTATTTAAGAGTTTTCTCACCCACTTAAAAATATACTTCATTTCTCTTGGGAAAGCTAAAAGCAGGTCAAAATCATGGGCCACAGCTTCTACGAGATGATTAGTTTCACAAAGGAGAAAGTATATACCCAGCCTATTACACTGATCACTTTTCCCAGTGAGAAGTAAATAAGAGAGGTGTACTTCCCCAGCTCATTTCATAGGTGAATAAGATGAAACAAGAAAATTAAGACTTGTGCAAGGTTACACAAGTATAGATGATTATATTTAAGTGCATCGCTGCCTCTGGAAAATATTAATTAAAAGCACACAAATAGTGGCCAAATAGCTTTATCTTTTTTTTTTTTTTTTTGCGGTACGCGGGCCTCTCACTGTTGTGGCCTCTCCCATTGCGGAGCACAGGCTCTGGACACGCAGGCTCAGCGGCCATGGCTCACGGGCACAGCCGCTCTGAGGCATGTGGGATCTTCCCGGACCGGGGCACGAACCCGTGTCCCCTGCATCGGCAGGCGGACTCTCAACCACTGCACCACCAGGGAAGCCCAGCTTTATCTTTTTACTGGACAACATACTGTTTCACAACCATGGTTTATCAACTGCCTTTCAGATCACCTGCCATTTCTGGGCTGGATCTTGTCTGCTAACCCTATGGTAAGTCCTTTGGGAAGATGAGATAAGATTAACACTGAGGTGTTTGGCAAATCTCTAGGGAGATTACTTATTCAGTCAGCTCTATAGCTGCCAAGGCTAACCAGACTTCACTTCATACCATTCAGTCCAGTGGTGCTCAACTATGGGTGCACATTGGAATCACCGGGGATTTAAAAAGTATTGAAGCCTATGACTTATTTCCTGAGATTCTGATTTAATTGCTCTGGGGTGCAAGCCCAGTCATGGGGAGTTTTCCCTTTATATTTTATTATGAAAAAATTTATATATACAGAAAAATTGAAATGTGCATACACCTGCCATTCAAATTCAACCATTAACATTTTTATACTTACTTATCATATATCCATCCATCATTTCCTGTATCAATC
Source organism: Mesoplodon densirostris (assembly GCF_025265405.1). Taxonomy (NCBI): domain Eukaryota; kingdom Metazoa; phylum Chordata; class Mammalia; order Artiodactyla; family Ziphiidae; genus Mesoplodon; species Mesoplodon densirostris. The sequence goes on from NC_082668.1 coordinate 40,057,275, forward strand.
TACCAAACTATTTTCTTTTTTCTTTTTTTGATGATTCATTTCAAAGTAAATGGCAGACATCATATACTTCCTAGCATGAAGAGTTTTTAAAATTCCCCAGGGGAGCCTACTGTGTAGGTAAGGCTGAGAACCACTAATTTAGACTTCAGTGTTTCTACTGAAGTTGGTTTAAGGCAGGTCTACCCTTATTAGTGGCAAGCTTCCTGCTCTGAGGATACTTTAGGGACAAAACTCACATGGAGTGAAAGAACAGTATCATCTCATGCACAAGTCAATTCTATTGCCTTGCCTCTCAATTTCCAGGGTTATTTCTTTTTAGGAATGTTATAAAAATTCTGCAAAAAGGAAAACATATGCGATGGAGGGAATCAAGATGGTGGAGTAGGATGATGCTGAGCTCACCTACCCCTACAAACAAATCAAAAACACATCTATATGTGTAGCAGCTCTCAGTGAAAACAAACTGGAGACTGGCAGGAAGATGTCTACAACCAAGGCTGCAAAGAAAGATCCACAGAGTTTGGTAGGAAGGGAGAAGTGATCAGGTCAGGACCTATGTCCCTAGTAGGGATACAGAAGAGGAGGGGATATCACAGGTTCAGAGATCCTCCCTGGGGATTTTGGGGCTTGAACCACATATTAGGAACCCCAGTCCTGGGGACCAACAATGGAAAGATGAATCCCACTAGCTGGTTTGAAAATCAGTGGGACATACCAGAGAGCTGTAAGAACCTGAGACTCTGCTCCTGAAGAGTGCACACACGCTTGCTTACTCCCAGGAACAAGGTAGAGGAAACAGATTAAAAATGGCCTGGGGCTCTGGCCGGTTTCCCAAGACCACCCCAACAGCTGCCCTAGCCTGCACGGATGCCAGCTCCAGCCCCTCTTGCTGTGGAGCAGCTCCCCACTAGGTAAAGGCTGCCATTGTCAAGGAGGATAAGCACTTGGGAGAGATGGAGCAGTTCAGACTGGGCCCTACATCTGAATAGGGTGAGGGCAATCATTACCAGTGTGTGCAGAAGTGGTGGGGCAGGAGCTACCTGGAACTCCTACTGACGTGCTGGGACCATCCCAGTGCATACCCCAGCCCATGCCAGGCACCTACTCTGGACCCTTTTGCTCTGATGCAGCTGCCCACTAGGGCAAAGGCTGCCATTGCTGGAGGGGAGAGGGAGTGCACACTTAAGAGGGAACAAAACCAGCCTGGACCTGACCCTTAGGGCTTCTGCTCCAGCACCCTGATACCTGGCCCTACACCTGATAGGGTGGCTACAGCCATTGAGCAGAGGAGAAATGCCAGCTCACACCTGGCTCTGGCTCTAGCCCCTCCGTCTCTGGCCCTACCTCCCACTAAGGTGGTAACTGCCAGCACACCCTGGGGGAAGATGTAACCTGTGCTCACTTCAGATTCAGCTCTCCCAACAAAGCCACTGGACACGAGCAGACTGCACAGGGACACTCCCACACAAGGACACCCCTTTAAGTTTGGGATAAGTAACTTTTACCTAGAGATACAGAAAGTAAAACAAAATGAGAAGATAAAAGAATTTATTTCAAACAAAAGAACAAAAAAACCCCTGAAAAAACAACTAATGAAATAGAGATAAATAATTTACCAGATATAGAGGTCAAAGCATTAGTAATAAGAATGCTAACTGAACTTGGGAAAAGAATAGATGAACAGAGTAAGAATTTTAACAAGGGACTAGAAAATATAAAAAAGAACCAGTTGGAGCTGAAGATCATAATAACTGAAATGAAAAGTACACTAAAAGGAATTAATAACAGACTAGGAGATACAGAAGAATGCATAAGTAATCAGGAAGATACAATATTGGAAATCACCAATTCAGAAGAGCAAAAAGGAAAACAAATTTTAAAAAATGAGGATAGTTGAAGGAACCTCTGGGACAACATTCCCATTTTAGGGGTCCTAGAAGGAGAAGAGCAAGAGAAGAAGGTTAAAAATGTATTTGATGAAATTATGGCTGAAAAAAATTATTCCTGAGGATGAAGAAAGAAACAGATTTCTAGGTATAGGAAGTACAAAGAGTTCCAAAAAAGATGAACCTAAAAAGACCCACACCAAGACATATAATTAAAACGGCAAAAGTTAACAAGAGCATTTTAAAGGCAGCAAGAAAAAAAAATAAAGAGTAACACACAAAGGAACCTCCGTAAGGCTATCAGCTGATTTTTCCATAGAAACTTGGCAGGTCAGAAGGGAGTGGCATGATATATTTAAAGTATTGAAAGGGAAAAACCTACAAGCCAGAATACTCTACCCAGCAAAATTATTATTCAGAATTGAAAGAGAGTTGAAGAACTTCTCAGAGAAGCAAAAACTAAGAGAGCTCATCTAACTGATGTTACAAGTGTTAAAGGGTCTTCTCTAAGTGGAAAAGGCTACAAGAAGAATTTATAGGAAAGGAAAATCCCACTAGTAAAGGCAAATATAAGATAAAGGTTGTGGATCAACTACTTAAATAAGCTAGTACAAGATTAAGAGACAAAAATTATAAAATCAACCATAACTACAATAAATAGTTAAGGGATAGACATGAATATGTAAAATATGACATTGAAAACACAAAATGTGGGGGGGGGGATAAAAAATGTAGCTTTTAAAAAGTGTATAAATGTATCTGAACTTAAATGACTACCAGTTTAAAATAAGCACATAAAGTTCTAGGTCAACATATATGAACTCCACAGTAACCACAAATAAAAAACCTACAATAGATACACAGAAACTAGAGAAAAGAATACAAGCACACCACTAAAGAAAATCATCAAACCACAAGGGAAGGAAGTAAAAGAAGAAGATAACAGAGAAGAACTATAAAAACAACCAGAAAACTAGTGACAAAATGGCAATAAGTACACACTTATCAATAATCACTTTAAATATCAATGGGCTAAATGCTCCAGTCAAAAGACATAGGGTGGCTGACTGGATAAAAATGAAGACCCATCTATATGCTGCCTGCAAGAGACTCATCTCAGAGACACACACACAGCCTGAAAGTGAGGGGATGGAAAAAGATAGTTCATGTAAATGGAAGAAGAAAAAAATGCTGAGGTAGCAATACTCATATCAGACAAAGTAGACTTTAAAATAAAGTCTATAACAAAAGACAACAAATAGCATTATATAATAATAAAGGGATCTGTACAAGAATAGGATTAACTTTCATTAACATATATGTACATAAAACAGGTGAACCTAATCAGGAGCATCTAAACATATAGAGCAAATATTAACAGACATAAAGGGAGAAAATGACAACAATACAATAATAGTACGGGACTTTAACACTCCACTTGTATCAATGGACAGAAAATCAATAAGGAAACAGTGGTCTTAAATGGCACATTAGACCAGTTGGACTTAATAGATATCTACTGGACTTTCGTCCAAAAACAAGAATACACATTCTTTTTAAATGCATATGGGGGTTTCCCTGGTGGCACAGTGGTTGGGAGTCCACCTGCCAATGCAGGGGACACAGGTTCGAGCCCTGGCCTGGGAAGATCCCACATGCCACGGAGCAAATAAGCCCATGTGCCACAACTGCTGAGCCTGCGCTCTGGAGCTCGCATGCCACAACTACTGAAGGCCGTGCACCTAGAGCCCGTGCTCCACAACAAGAGAAGCCACTGCAATGAGAAGCCTGCGCACCGCAATGAAGAACAGCCCCTGCGTGCCACAACCAGAGAAAGCCTGCACACAGCAATGAAGACCCAATGCAGCCAAAAATTTTAAAAAATAAAAAATAAAATTTAAATGCACATGGAATGTTTTCCAGGATAGATCACATGCTAGGCCATAAAACAAGTCTCAACAAATTTAAGAGAACAGAAATTATATCAAGCATTTTTTTATGAACACAATGGTATGTAACTAGAAATCAACTACAGGAAGAAAAATGGGAAAACCACAAGCATGTGGAGACTACACAACATGCTATTAAAACCTATGGGTAGGTAAAGAAATCAAAGAGGAAATCAGAAAATACCTTGAAACAAACGAAAATAAAAACACAACTTTCCAAAATCTACAAGATGCAGCAAAAACAGTCCTAAGAGGGAAGTTTATGGCGACACAGGACTACCTCAAGAAAAAAGAAAAATTTCAAATGAACAACCTAACATACCATCTAAAGGAATTAGAAAAAGAACAAAGCCCAAAGTCAGCAAAAGGAAGGAAATAATAAAGATCAGAGAGGAAATAAATGAAAAGGAGACTAAAAAAAAAAACACCAATAGAAAAGATCAATGAAACTAAGAGCTGTTTTTTTTTAAAAGATAAATAAAATCAATAAGCCTTTAGCCAGGCACTTTAAGAAAAAAAGACAGAGGACACAAATGAACAAAATAATAACTGAAAGAGGAGAAATTACAACTGATATCACAGAGGTACAAAAAAACATCAGAAGAGAATACTATGAATAGCTATATGCCAACAAATTGGAAAACCTAGAAGAAATGGATAAATTTCTAGAAACATACAATCTTCCAAGACTGAATGAGGAAGAAAGAGATAATCTGAACAGACTGATCACTAGTAGTGGAATTGAATTAGTAATCAAAAAACTCCCAGCAAACAAAAGTCCAGGACCTGACAGCTTCACAGGGAAATTCTATCAATAACAAACATATAAAGAAGAGCTGATACCTATCCTTCTCAAACTACTCCAAAAAACTGAAGAGGAGGGAACACTCCCAAATTCATTCTATGAGCCTACGATTATCCTGATACCAAAATCAGACAAAGACACCACACAAAAAGAGAAAATTACAGGCCAACATCTCTGATTAATATAGTTGCAAAAATCCTCAACAAAATATTAGAAAACTGAATTCAACAATTATAAAAAGGATTATATACCGTGATCAAGCGGGATTTATTCCAGGGATGCAAGGATGGTTTAATACCTACAAATTAATCAATGTGATACACCACATTAACAAAACAAAGGATAAAAATCACATGATCATCTCAACAGATGTAGAAAAAGCATTTGACAAACTTCAACAAACATTCATGATACAAACTTTCATCAAAGTTGGCATAGATGAGGGCCTCCCTGGTGGCGCAAGTGGTTGAGAGTCCGCCTGCCGATGCAGGGGATACGGGTTCGTGCCCCGGTCTGGGAGGATCCCATGTGCCGCGGAGCGGCTGGGCCCGTGAGCCATGGCCGCTGAGCCTGCGCGTCCGGAGCCTGCGCGTCCGGAGCCTGTGCTCCGCAACGGGGGAGGCCACAACAGTGAGAGGCCCGCATACCGCAAAAAAAAAAAAAAAAAATTTGGCATAGATGAAACATATCTCAACATAAATAAAGGCCATTTATGACAAACCGACAGCTAACATCATACGCAATGTTGGAAAGCTGAAAGCTTTTCCTCTAAAATCAGAAACAAGACAAGGATGCCTACTCTTCCCATTTATATTTTACACAGTATTGGAAACCCTAGACACAGGAATCAGACAAGAAAAAGAAATAAAAGGCATCAAACTGGAAGGGAAAAGGTAAATCTGTCACTATTTGCAGATGACATTATACTTATATATAAAACCCTAAAGTCTCCACCAAAAAACTATTAGAATAAATTAATTCAGTAAAGTTGCAGGATACAAGATTAATATACAGAAATCTGTTGCTTTTCTATACTCTTACAATGAACAATCACAAAGAGAAAGCAAAACAATCCTGTTTAAAATCACACCAAAAGAATAAAATACCTAGGAATGATCTTAACCAAGAAGGTGAAAGACCTATACTCTCCAAAACTATAAAACACTGGTGAAGGAAATTAAAGATGATATAAGGAAATGGAAAGATATCCCATGTTCACAGAAATTTTGGTAAAATGTCCATACTACACAAAGCAATCTACAGATTTAATACAATCCCTATCAAAAACGCATGACATTTTTCACAAAACTAGAATAATCATAAAATTTATATTGAACCACAAAAGATCCTGAATAGCCAAAGCAATCTTGAGAAAAATGAACAAAGTTGGAGTTCACATATGCTCCCTGACTTCAGACTATACTACAAAGCTACAGTAATCAAAATAGTATGGTACTGGAATAAAAAGAGACACATAGATCAATGGAACAAAACAGAGAGTCCAGAAAGAAACCCACACATATATGGTCAATTATTTTACAACAAAGGAACCAAGAATATACAATGGGAAAAAGGTAGTCTCTTCAATAAACTGTGTTGGGGAAATTGGACAGGCACTTGACAAAGAAAGAAAATGGACCACTAATTTATACCATTTACAAAAATTAACTTGAAATGGATTAAAGACTTGAATTAAGACCTGAAACCACAAAACTCCTAGAAGAAAACACAGAACACTCTTTGACATACATTGTAGCAATCTTTCTTTGGTTCTTTCTCCTAAGGCAAAGGAAACAAAAGCAAAAATAAAACAAATGGGACCTAATTAAGCTTAAAACCTTTTGCACAGCAAAGAAAACCACTGACAAAATGAAAAGACAACCTACTGAGTGGGAGAAAATGTTTGCAAATGGAATGACTGATAAGGGGTTAATATCTAAACTACATAAACAGCTAATACAACTCAATATCAAAAAACCCAAACACCCCAATTAAAAAAAATGGTCAGAAAACCTGAATAGACATTTCTTCAAAGAAGATGTACAGAGGGCCAACATGCACATGAAAAGATGCTCAACACTGCTTATCATCAGGGAAATGCAAATCAAAACCACAATGAGATATCACCTCACACCTGTCAGAATGGCTATCATCAAAAAGACCACAAATAACAAACATTGGCAAGGATGTGGAGAAAAGGGAACCCTAGTGCAATGTTGGTGGGAATGTAAATTGTTGCAGCCATATGGAAAACAGTATGGAGGTTCCTCAAAAAACTAAAAATAGAACTACCATATGATCCAGCAATTTCTCCCAAGTATATATCTGAAGAAAATGAAAATACTAATTCAAAAACCCCAATGTTCAATAATAGTGGGGGACTTTAACACCTCACTTACACCAATGGACAGATCATCCAAACAGAAAATTAATAAGGAAACACAAGCGTTAAATGACACAATAGACCAGATAGATTTAATTGATATTTAGAGGACATTCGATCCAAAAACAGCAGATTACACTTTCTTCTCAAGTGCGCATGGAACATTCTTCAGGATAGATCACATCTTGGTTCACAAATCAAGCCTCAGTAAATTTAAGAAAATTGCAAAGATCAATAAAACTAAAAAGCTGGTTCTTTGAAAAGATAAACAAAATTGATAAACCATTAGCCAGACTCATCAAGAAAAGGAGGGAGAGGACTCAAATCAATAAGATTAGAAATGACAAAGGAGAAGTTAGTTACAACAGACACCGCAGAAATACAAAGTATCCTAAGAGACTACTACAAGCAACTCTATGCCAATAAAATGGACAACCTGGAAGAAATGGACAAATTCTTCAAAAGGTATAACCTTCCAAGTCTGAACCAGGAAGAAATAGAAAATATGAACAGACCAATCACAAGTAATGAAATTGAAACTGTGATTAAAAATCTTCCAACAAACTAAAGTCCAGGACCAGATGGCATCACAGGTGAATTCTATCAAACATGTAGAGAAGAGCTAACACACATCCTTCTCAAACTCTTCCAAAAATTGCAGAGGAAGGAACACTCCCAAACTCATTCTATGAGGCCACTATCACCCTGATAACAAAACCAGACAAAGATACTACCAAAAAAAGAAAATTTCAGACCAATATCACTGATGAATATAGATGCAAAAATCCTCAACAAAATACTAGCAAACAGAATCCAACAACACATTAAAAGGATCATACACCACAATCAAGTTGGATTTATCCCAGGGATGAAAGGATTCTTCAATATATGCAAATCAATCAATGTGATACACCATATTAAAAATCTGAAGAATAAAAACCATATGATCATCTCAATAGATGCAGAAAAAGCTTCTGACAAAATTCAACGCACATTTAAGATAAAAACTCTCCAGAAAGTGGGCAGAGAGGGAAATTTCCTCAACGTAATAAAAGCCATATATGACAAACCCACAGCAAACATCATTCTCAGTGGTGAAAAACTGAAAGCATTTCCTCTAAGATCAGGAACAAGGATGTCCACTCTCACCACTATTATTCAACATTGTTTTGGAAGTCCTAGCCACAGCAATCAGAGAAGAAAAAGAAATAAAAGGAATACAAATTGGAAAAGAAGTAAAACTGTCACTGTTTGCAGATGACATGATACTATATAGAGAAAATCCTAAAGATGCCACCAGAAAACTACTACAGCTAATCAATGAATTTGGTAAAGTTGCAGGATACAAAATTAATGCACAGAAATCTCTTGCATTCCTATACACTAATGATGAAAAATCTGAAAGAGAAATTAAGGAAACACTCCTATTTACCACTGCAACAAAAAGAATAAAATACCTAGGAATAAATCTACCTAGGGAGACAAAAGACCTGTATGCAGAAAACTATTAAGACACTGATGAAAGAAATTAAAGATGATACAAACAGATGGAGAGATATACCATGTTCTTGGATTGGAAGAATCAATATTGTGAAAATGACTGCAACACAAAGCAATCTACAGATTCAATGCTATCGCTATCAAATTACCAATGGCGTTTTTTACAGAACTAGAACAAAAAATCTTAAAATTTGTATGGAGACACAAAAGACCCTGAATAGCCAAAGCAGTCTTGGGGGAAAAAAACGGAGCTGGAGGAATAGACTCCCTGACTTCAGACTATACTACAAAGCTATAGTAATCAAGACAATATGGTACTGGCACAAAAACAGAAATATAGATCAATGGAACAAGATAGAAAGCCCAGAGATAAACCCATGCACCTATGGTCAACTAATCTATCACAAAGGAGGCATGGATATACAATGGAGAAAAGACAGTCTCTTCAATAAGTGTTGCTGGTAAAACTGGACAGCTACATGTAAAAGAATGAACTTAGAACACTCCCTAACACAAAAATAAACTCAAAATGGATTCGAGACCTAAATGTAAGACCAGACACTATAAAACTCTTAGAGGAAAACCTAGGCAGAACACTCTGACATAAATCACAGCAAGCTGTTTTTTGATCCACCTCCTAGAGTAATGGAAATAAAAACAAAAATTAACAAATGGGACCTAATGAAACTTAAAAGCTTTTGCACAGCAAAGGAAACCATAAACAAGAAGAAAAGACAACCCTCAAAACGGGAGAACAAATCAACAGACAAAAGATTAATCTCCAAAATATATAAATAGCTCATGCAGTTCAATATTAAAAAAAACAAACAAACAACCCAATCCAAAAATGGGCAGAAGACCTAAATAGACATTTCTCCAAAGAAGACATACAGATGGCCAAGAAGCACATGAAAAGCTGCTCAACATCACTAATTATTAGAGAAATGCAAGTCAAAACTACAATGACAGGGCTTCCCTGGTGACGCAGTGGTTGAGAGTCTGCCTGCCGATGCAGGGGACACAGGTTCTTGCCCCAGTCCGGGAAGATCCCACATACCACAGAGCAGCTGGGATCGTGAGCCATGGCTGCTGAGCCTGCACGTCTGGAGCCTGTGCTCCACAATGGGAGAGGCCACAACAGTGAGAGGCCCGCGTACCACAAAAAAAAAAAAAAAAAAAAAACTACAATGACATATCACCTCACACCAGTTAGAATGGGCATCATCAGAAAATCTACGAACAACAAATGCTGGAGAGGGTGTGGAGAAAAGGGAACCCTCTTGCACTGTTGGTGGGAATGCAAATTGATACAGCCACTATGGAGAACAGTATGGAGGTTCCTTAAAAAACTAAAAATAGAATTACCATATGATCCAGCAATCCCACTACTGGGCATATACCCAGAGAAAACCATAATTCAAAAAGACACATGCACCCCAATTTCATTGCAGCACTATTTACCATAGCCAGGTCATGGAAGCAACCTAAATGCCCATTGAGAGACGAATGGATAAAGATGTGGCATGTTTAAACAATGGAATATTACTCAGCCATAAAAATGAACGAAATTGGGTCATTTGTAGAGACGTGGATGGACTTGGAGACTGTCATACAGAGTGAAGTTAAGTCAGAAGGAGAAAAGCAAATACCGTATATTAACACATATATGTGGAACCTAGAAAAATGGTACAGATGAACCAGTTTGCAGGGTAGAAATAGAGACACAGATGTAGAGAACAAACGTATGGACACCAAGGGGGGAAAGCAGCTGGGGGGGGTGGTAAAAAAAAACAGAAAAAAAAAGAATTCTTTTTTACACTTCAAAAAAGTTAAACATGGTCCCAAATAGGAATATCTATAGAAACAGAGAGTAAATTAGTGGTTGCCAGAGGCTAGGGAAGGGGAGAATGGGGAATGACTGCTAGTGGGTACAGGGCTTCTTTTTGTCACGATGAAAATGTTCTGGAATTAGACAGTGGTAATGATTCCACAACTTTGTGAATGTACTATAAACCACTAAATTTTACACTTTAAACGTGAATTATATCTCAATAAACCCATTATTTTAGGGGGAAAAAAACCCCAACCTTCATAGCAGCATTATTTACAATAGCCAAGATATGGAATCAACCTAAGGGTCTATCAACAGATGACTGGATAAAGAAGATGTGAGAATATATATATATATTCTCTCTCTTTCTCTCTCTCTATATATACATATACATACGTGTACGTATATATACACAGACACACACACATATATATAGAGAGAGAGAATATTAGTCAGCCATAAAAAGGAATGAAATCTTGCCATTTGCAACAACATAGATAGACCTGAAAGGTATTATACTTAGTGAAATAAGTCAGACAAAGAAAGACAAATATTATATGTTAGCACTTATATGTGGAATCTAAAGAATAAAACAAAGCAATGAAAATAACAAAACAGAGACAGACTCACAGAAATAGAGAATAAACTAGGGGTTATCAGTGGGGGAAAGGAAGGTGGGAGGGGCAAAACAGGGGTAGGGGATTAAGAGGTACAAACTACTATGTATAAAATAAACAAGCTACAAGGACTGATTGTTCAGTACAGGGAATATAGCCAATATTTTATAATAACTTTAAATGGAATATGATCTATAAAAGTATTGAGTCACTCTGTTGTACACCTGAAACTAATGTAAAACTGTAAATCAACTATACTTCGATAAAGAAAGAGAGAACATAGGCTTTCTACATTGGCAGCAAATGACCATGCATAAAATAATTATAATAAAGTTTTATACTGTCACAGAATGAGCCTTGGCTTCACAATTTTAGGTTTCAGTATTATATTATAGGTGTGTAAATAGAAGTCACCTGGATTTGAATGAGGGACCAAACTTAGGGAGGCTTAAAAACTTGTCCAAAGTTATAGAATTAGTAAATGACAGAGCTAAGTCCTCTCAAAATCCAGCAAAATTTAGCTTGACAACTGGCATTAAGAAATTAGAAAACAAAAATCAAAAAACAAAATCTCATACCTGTAGTCTTCCCTTTTCATAGGCCAGTTTATTTTTACTCTCAGTAATTTTTCCCAAGACATTTTCCACCTGCTGTTGGGCAAGCTGATAAAGCAAACACAGGTATCAGTACCTCTAGGCATAGAATGAATAATCATTTTCTTTCTTAAGTATTTATACCCTTACTAATTCTAAAGTTATGAATCCAGGATTCATATTTATTTGCTACTGCTATCTCTTAGTCTGTCTTTAGACAGCTGATCATAGTGTAATATGAAACATGTAGAGAGACTGCTAATGAAAATATGAGTGCTTTAGGACTCACTGTTGTTCTTTGTTTCCTAATTCTGTTTTTGTTATGTCAAGTATTCCTTTGTAGTTGCAACCTAACCCAGATGTGGGGTGGTTTTATCAGTGGTTGCAGGTATGCAGTTTGAGGATTATATGCAGTCGGCCCTCTGTATCCACAGGTTCCACATCCACTGGTTAAACCAACTGTGGATCAAAAATATTCAGGAAAAATTAATTTTCAGTAAGTTCCAAAAGGCAAAACTTGAATTTGCCACACACGGGCAACTGACAACTATTTAAATAGCATTACATTGTGTTAGGTATTATAAGTAATCTAGAGATGATTTAAAGTATATGGAAGAATGTGCATAGATTATATGCAAATATCACACCATTTTATATAAGGGACTTGAGCATCCACAGATTTTGGTATCTGGGGGGTCCTGGAACCAATCCCCCACAGATACTGAGGGATGACTGTAGTTATTTAAGACAATGGGAGCTACAAATGATCACAACCATTTGGTCAATAACAGACACCTCAGTTACCATAGTAAAAGGCAGTAAAAAAAGAAAAAAAAACTGAAAAAAAAACAAAAGAAATGTTTGTCAGAAACTCCAACATTGTTTGATCAAGTACTCAACATAATGTTATCTAGGACAAACATTACTGAAGTCTCTATATTTCATGAAATTACATATTTAATCATTCAAACAGCCTTTAATAATGAGAGGTCTTTGTTTTTTTGTTTTTGGCGGTACGCAGGCCTCTCACTGTTGTGGCCTCTCCCGTTGTGGAGCACAGGCTCCGGATGCTCAGGCTCAGCAGCCATGGCTCACGGGCCCAGCCGCTCCACGGCATGTGGGATCTTCCTGGACCGGGGCACAAACCCGTATCCCCTGCATCGGCAGGCGGACTCTCAACCACTGCACCACCAGGGAAGCCCTGGGATTATGTTTTGATCAAGTCTTCAGCAGAAAATATATGACAAGGATGGCCAATAATGCTACAAAAACAAAGCTACACCATAACCATAAAAGCTGAATTATTTAAAACTTAAAATTCAGTTCCAAGTCCTATAAATCAAGGTGCCCAATGTGCTGCAAAATGTAGGTATAGCTTATAAAAAGTCAAGAGCCAGATTTAACCAAAAATATGCTAGCTATTACAAATAAAAACACTCAAAAATAACTTTGCTTGCCTTCTTGGAATGTGGAAGGCTTTTTATTTTTTTAAATAACTTGGATAGTCTGGGTCTCTTATAAAATGTGTCCAAGAATTTTTAAAATAATGGCACTTTTTTCCTCAATAACATTCCCTCTTTTAGGCAAAGGCATAAAGAATTCTATTACTCTTTCAAATACACTTTTAAAATAATTTCCTTTTTGCCACCCAAGAGAACACTAATGCACTGATAAGTGAAAACTAAGAAAAATCAAAATGTGATACTGTTTGACACAAAGTCACTTATTTAAATTTATGACAAACAAAAATAAATTGTTCCAGTTGCTAAAGGAAAGTAGATGTTAAGGCAGTAACTTAAATTACCGTTTTCAGATTATTTAAATAGGCCCTGTACTTAAGAAAATTGGCGGAACACCAAAAATTAGAGAGAGACCACTTAAATGAGTGAATATCTCAGATTCTGAGTTGTGGAATGCAGAACTCAATGTAACCTTTGCTTAAATAATCTTGGCAATATACTATAAAAATTATTAATATACAGAGCAAAACAGAAACTGGAGAATCACCTGAGAAACAGCATACAAAGAAAAATGCTAATGGTTAGAATATACATTTTAACTCAAGCACAAAAACATCACTCCTTGGAAAAGCAGGAAGCTAACACAGAAAGAATTATCTTAAGATATGAAAGGTAGGTTGACAAGGATCAACAGTAAGCCACAAAGTGATTTCTAAAATAATTTTTAAAATCTGGGTAAACTCTAAAAGCTAGCAGAAGCTGTTAGAAGGATACATAAAACCAAGAGATGGTAGCATCTTGGTAAAGCTGTTTTATAAGTAGATTGTTAAGTACGAATTTTATTCAAAATGTTTAACAACCAGTATGACATAGCCCCCCCCCGGAAATGGAACCAATTGTCACCCTCACAAGTATACACTGACTGAATGTCACCCTAGTTTTAAGAAATACTACATTTAATACATTGTTTAATTTCAAGTCATTATAATCCTAGTTGTGTATGCAACTAATTCTACTTCTGTCTGGTGCTACCATTTGAAAATGTATGTTTAAAATACAAATGAGAAGTGGGGCAGATAGTCAGTTAACTTGAATCCAGGAATAGTAACCTTCTCACATTTGGATCTTTTCTCATTGTGTTTCCCTCCATGACTGCCTGTGGTAACGGACTTAAATTACACCATTATTCATAGCAAACAGACTTGTGGTTGCCAAGGGGGAGGGGAGAATGGGGGAGGGAGGGAGTGGGAGTTTGGGGTTAGCAGATGCAAACTATTATATATAGAATATATAAACAACAAGGTCCTACTGTATAGCACAGGGAACTATATTCAATATCCTGTGATAAACCACATGGAAAAGAATATTTAAAAATATAAAAGTATAACCGAGTCACTTTGCTGTACAGCAGAAATTAACACAACATTGTAAATCAACTATATTT